>NC_141996.1:48661961-49019415 GCF_049901715.1 Pseudonaja textilis
TTATCACATGTAGCCAAGCTAGCTTATATAATTCTTATAACCTTCATTGTTAATACAGCCCCTTTAATTACCATTTTCTGTCATTAACAGCTCTTATCCAGATTGGATTCTTTGCTCCTTCTTCCATAGTACTCTTTACTTCTTGAAATAGATACTTTTTTCCCCATGGATAGTTGTGTCTTCCTCATTCCAGACCTCCTTCATCTATAGTGCCTTCTAATCCCTTTTTCTTGATTGTCTTTCATTCAGTTTTCCTAAACACTGTACAATTTGCTGTCTTCAACATGTCCAATTCCCAGTGACCCAGTTTCATTCACTCCCCATTTCTTTCTTCCCTTTCACTCCATGAGGGACCTTGTCATTTTGAAAACAAATTCTTGTTCTCCCTGAGTTTCTTTGAGGTCATTTGATCCAGCTCTTTGCACTTCTGACTGCCAGACCTCTATTTATAGCTACATTTAGGAAGGAGCAATATTAATTATATATGAATGGCAAATGTCCTTTGGTATTGATTTTTTTATGTACGCTGGAGACAAGAAATTTAACTCGTATATTCACATATTATATAGGGTCTATACATTGTATCAGCAACATTAATTCCCATTGACCTAGAATTTGAAAAAAAAAATCTATGAGCAGCTGCTGTACTTCCTCTTTTTTAGACAAAACTGACAGTCAGCCAGGTTATTTTTTTTAAAAAAGTGAACTAGTTAGGCTTTGAAATCAGAAAAATGTCCTCAAATTCTGGCAAAGTTATTTCAAAGTGTCCTTCTTCACTAAGTATGATGAAATCCTTATTTTCAGTTGATTTCAAGGAAAAATGAGTGGAATAAAAGCTAAAACTAATGTCCAAAGAAAACATTAAAAACAAAAACAAAATAAGTTGCCAGCAAATAGCAAATGATGTGTATGGTGCTTGTGACCCACTACTACCTGAGTTAGAGGAATTCATTTATCTACCAATAGGCAGACTATAAAATATATGGTTTCACAGAAAAACCAGAAAAATTGTCTCCAAAATGTTGAAATTACTTTATTATCTGTAAATAATTGGACTGATATCTTTGATATGAACCGGAATATCCAGGGTTTTAAATGCTCAGTTATTCTAGTATTTACAGTTTAATTCAACAAAACAGTAGTGTAGAAAGACATATTTTGGGATGAAATGAAATTATGTCGGGATTTACCTTGCCAGTGAAAATTTTAAACAAACTAGGAGACATTCTGACTGTACGATATTTGCATGTGATGCTGAAAAGATTCTACTCCATAGATCAAACAACATAGATCAATCAAATAATATCATATAGTCCTTGATATTGTGTCATACACTTAGTTTTTACTGCAAATTAATATGTGTAATTAGGAATAAGAAGATGCCTACATGAATAAAATGTGTGATTGATGTTGAAATGAATATATAAGGATAAAGTAGGAATTCTAAATTGGTTCTTAGCAAACAAGATGATCTGTAAAAGTTATAATGCAGCAAATCATCTTTACAATATCCCTCCAATTCTTGTCTTGTCCCCTGCCTCCTATTTCTGCCTCCTCCTTCCTGAAAAAAAATTATCCTGGGTAATGAGATTAATGTATAACACATAAGAAAAGTTTACACTTTTCTTATATAGAATAGAATCAAATATAAAGTTTATTATGGTCATAGACCGGCAAAAGAAAAGAATCATCACTATTTACAATAATATTAAAAGATCATAACAATAGTAAATAATAAGAAAAATGTAAGAAATATAGCAAATATTTATTCTATACCCTTTCAGAACTTTCAAAATAGATAAGATTCAACAGCTGGTCCTTCCATGACTGAATTCAAAATATAAGTGAATTGATTCACCTTTAGGCCAGGGGTGGGATTCAATTTTTTTAATAACTAGTTCTGTGGGCATGACTAGGTGGGCATGGGTAGGTGGGCATGGTCATGTGACTGGATGGGCATGGCTTTTTTTGCAGCACCTACCTCCATTTTTTTGCCTCCTGGGCCTCAGGGAAGCCTCCTGGGCAAAGCAGTAAGATAGCAAGGGGGATCCCAGCACAGCTGATCATCAGAACAGCTGATCGTCAGGAGGGGAAAAAAAGAAATACCTTAAGACGGGGTGGGGAAGAATGCAGTCAGCGATGTCAGCATGCATGCAATGTCATGCATGCACTATAAGGACTGACTGGGCAGGGATGGGGGGGCAGGCCGAGAGGGGAGAGACCAGACAGGGGCACTATTTGCTGGTTTTCCAAACTGCACAGAATCATAACAACCAGTTCTATAGAACCGGCCTGAACTGGTAACATACCACCTCTGCTTTAGGCTATTCCCTTCATACCAAGGTTGCAGTTTTGCTGCTCCTGTATGAAAAGCAAAGACCCTCCAGATTAGTATTTTGGATTTCATTACTTGTGGTACATGTGGCATACAGAAAATTACCATGATAAAAACTTTATCTGAATCATTTTATCTCCATTATGCCATCAGCAAATTCTACTTTGTATCATTTGTGCACTGAAGACCTATAGCCTTTCATGTGATTCTCCTTGCGTGTAGGTTCCTCCAGTTCCACTTCACTTATGCATCATGTTCAGCATTACCATTACATTTATTTATTCATTTAAGAGAAATTATATGTTCATCTAACTCACTCTCAGTGACTTTGGGCAGTTTATCAATATAAAAACAATTAAAAAGTAACAACCCACTCCCACCCCACCTATTGGTAACAACAATTAAATCACCCGTTTGATGGGCTCCATCCTGCTCTAGGGTCTCCAGATCCATTAACCAAAACAGGTCTTCAGGGCCTTGTGAAAGAGTGTCAAAGAGGAGGGGTACACTTATCTCTGTAGGGATGATGGGAAGGAGCCACCATGGAAAAAGACCTTCTGCCTGGTCCCATTAGATGAACCTCCCTTAGGAGAAGAGATGACCAGCATTCCCTGCCTCCTCACTCTGGTGGTCAGGTAGATGTGACCAGAAAAAGATGTTCATTCAAATAATCTGGTCCTAGGCCATGGAGGGCTTTGAAGGTGACAACCAGTTCTTTGAATTGTACCCAGAAGCAAATCAGCCAATTCAGCTCCCAGAAGAAAGATGATACATGTGCGCACCTAGGATGGCACAAAGCCATGTAGGTCACTGCATTTTGAACCAATTGAAGCCTCTGTATACTTTTCAAATTCATTGTTATGATCCACAGCACTAGTCTTTATCTTCACTAACCATAAGCCACTTTTAAGTACAAGGATAGGAAACAATTACTTGGCCTCTTATAGACACAGCTCAGTTACAAGGTCATCCCATGAGAAACAGAAGCCCATTGATTCCCACTGATTCTAGAACAGTTTGGAGAGGCCAACTGGGTAATTTCTCTGAAATGAGAGAATGACTTGCACATCTGAAAAGTGATCTATATCAGGTGAGATGACCTATTTAAATATAACCCTTTAAATCAGGAAAGTGAGTAATTTAATGAGATCCAAACTGCTTCTTAAACAGTGATCCTTCAAATATGAAAAAAAAGTTGCCAAGTGAGATTTTACTCCTGAATCTAATGGATTTACAGGTGTTTTGATGAGTGAAACATAGTTAATAAAAAGATAATACCTAACTGAAGCAATGACTGAATGAAAACGCATTGAGGTAATCTATCCATGCACAAAATATTGAAGTGACCTTTATTTCTGGTACATTAAAGGATATATGGCTATTGATATGGTGATTATGGTAGAAGGAAACAAATATTTAAGATTTATTATTTAATTAAGCTCTGGGGATATATATATAGAGAAGGAGCTGTCTTTCAATCTAAAGAAATATAATGTGGGCCTTATGCCAATATTTTGTTTATTCTTAAACAAAATATTCTTGCTGACCTACTGTCTCTTGTTGAATCTGCAAGCAATATACTCAAAAGTACAGACTGAGCTATGATTTTTAACAAAATGCATGTTCAGATATTACTTAACTTCCCTTACAGTCACCAGTGAGATTTTATATTACCATTTTATATGGAATGGCTATAAACCTCCACTGAACTGCACACATAATATTTTGCAAAATTGCGAGGACAGAATAGAATTTTGGAAATATTATTTTCATTGGACAGGTTTAAAAAATGAATGAGATTATTTTCAGGACTTCATTTTAGTTATTCATTCATTTATTTTTGCGTTGTATTCAGTAGTTCTTGATCATTTATTGCTGGTGTCATGTTTGATCAGAAAATAAATATTAAAGTTCAAGATGAGCATTTGATTTTCTACAAATCAGGAATAAAAAAAGGTTATATTGCTTAAACATATGGAGTAAGAACAGAAAGTATGTTGCTGACAGAAACAAATGAAAGGACAAGGTTAATGCAAGTTAATGCTTGCATTGTTTCAGAAATAATGTTGATGTTGAAATCTCACTGCTTGTTTTTAGAGGTATTTGCAGCATATAATTATAATTCCCAGCTTAGGGAAGACTGATTATGAAGGATATGATGTGTTTATAAGATCAGGTGAAAATTAAAGAATAGTCTAGCCATTGTGCCATGCTAAATCAGCTCTCAGATGCACTCCATGATCAATGCAGCCTGGTAACAGACTCAGTAAGAACAGCCAAGGAAACGAGCTCATAAGAACTAATAGAGCACAGGGCTACATACAACTGACTAAAACAATCAGAAGTGACATAAGTTGCATTAGCCTAATATAATCAGGGAAATATTTGGCCATCAATATTTATTTTATTTTTTATTTAGCTTAGTTAAATAGCCACCCATCTCACAACATATGACTCTGGGTTGTGTACAAAAAATTCCATAGCAATCTAAAAACAATTTAAAATAAATAAACAGGAAAATCCACGATTGCGGGAGAAGAAACATCACTTAATCTCATGCAGCCATTTTGTAACCAATCATTCACCAAGGATGCTAGAGAAGAAAAAAAGAGCTTTAAAGGCCTTCTGGAAAGCTAAAAGAAAAATAGGCAACTCTCATTTTAGAAGGAATGAAGTTCTAGAAGATGAGGTGGCACCTCAGAAAAGGCAGAGCTCCTGTGTCCCACCAGATGAAGCTTGTTTGGTGATGAAGCCTACAATATATCCTTCCTGCCTTACCTGGTGGGATCAATAGGTATAATCAGAAAGAGGCAGTTCCTCAAATAACCTGGTTCCATTTCACGTTGGTCAAAAAGTCAAGAAAAAAAGTGACAACCAGCACAACTTGTTGAACATGTTACACACACACACACACACACACTCCAAGGCATGTATAACTGTCCTCACAGCTGCATTTTGTACAAGTTGAAACTTCTGGATGCTCTTCAATGGTATATGAAACACATTACAGTAATCCATTCTGGAGATGACCAGATTGTAATTGACTAAATAGAGCCTCATGGTGCAGAAGGGGCACAACTGATATACAACACATACCACAAGTGAAATATCTAAGCTGTTTAAAGCTTATCAAATATCAATTAGAATCCTTCCAAAACCCACAATTTTCTTTTTAAAAATCCTAATTTTCATCACCTTTTTGATTTTATCTTCTAAAACTATCTACTGGCAGATATGAGGTATGAATTGAATTTGTGGCCCATAATTTCACATCTTTACCTGATGAAAACTAAGTGAAAGAAAGAATACTGATTTTTCCTGCTTTTTTTTACATTTATCCTGTTAATGAAGAGTTAGATTTTGACATAATGAATAATGATAATACAAAACAAAAAATGGATAAAGCAGAATTTCGTAGTTGAACTCAATGTTTCCAGTTTTACTGAAAGACATAGCAGAGGGGTTTTCTATGAACTATAGAACTGAACTAGATAAATTTGAAAGTAAGAAAGTGCAGATACAAAAGCTATGCATGTGTATTTTTAAAAAAAAAAACTAAAATGGGAGACCAAAAGACAATCCTAAGACTATGAGGTAGATTAAGAAGATGAAACATATTTCTGAAAGTAGGCAGTAGAAAATTGTTTCCACAGGATGTGGGATCTAGAAGGGGAATGACAAGTTTCAGTTGAACCCTAGTAAGATTGAATGGCTTTGGGTGTATGGACCTTCAGGATTGGGACTTTAACATCGTTAGTTCTGGATGGAGTTGCACTGTCTCATACAGACCCAGTGTGCAATCTGAGAGTTTTCTTGGAGTTGCAATGCCTGCTCAAAGAGAAGGTGGCATTTGTGGCTAGGAGAGTCTTTGTGCAAATTCATGTTCCTTCCTTTCCTTGTTTGGGAGTCCTTGCACTTTGTCATTCAAGCCTTAGTCATCTCATGCTTAGACTATTGCAATATACTCTCCAGGCTATCCTTGAAGAGTATTTGAAAGTGACAGCTTGTAGATAATGAAGCTGCATAGGCAGTTTTGGGGCCTTTAGAGTGGCCCATGTTACACCACTATTACGCGAGCTGCACTGGTTGCCAGTTTGCTCCAGATTCCAATTCAAGTTATGAGTTTTCATATTTAAATCCTTTCATGCCATGGGTCCAAGTTGTCTGAGGAATCTTCTCACCTCAGTGAGATTGACTCACCTCACTCACATTGGCAGAACAGGCATAATGCAGACCTGTTAGTCAAGGAATTCCAGCTAGCATGGTCCAGGAGAAGAGCCTTTTCTGCCATGGCTCCCATTCTTGAAACATTGTGCCAAGATGATATCTGCACCTGTCCTTTTGTCCTTCAGAAAGGTCCTGAAGACTTGGCTCTGCCAACTCGCACGGGGCCCCAATGGAGGCACGTCATTCCAAAGGGGGTAAATGGACTAAAATAAAACCACACCCCTTCCCTTCCTTTCCCTTCCCTTCCAATTTTCTTAATTATAACACAATTTTAGCATTAATGTTTATTGCTTTATTGATTTAAATGTTGTTGATTGTAAGCCACCATTGGCATCAGTTCAAAGGAATCTTTTATTTATTTATTTTGACCAAAAATGTATGTAAAGGAAAACTCTTCTGAGTTACAAGTAATATTCACAAAATTAACCTTTCCAGCATTGAATAGGGAGTACAAAGTAGTATACAGTATGTTGAACTTCAGCACTAGTAATTGAAGGAAATACGTACTTCTAACATTATGGAGTGAAGCTTTTATAGTAATAAAATATATATATTTTACCTTGTATTTTGCATAACTTAAAATGTGTATGAACAACTTTAGTGCTAGAAAAGCAATGTCTTTAAGAATGTCTCTTTGGAATATGCCTGTTCTAAGAATCTCCTTTCATCCAACCATATATTTAAAATTCAGTTCTCTTTTGCTAACAGCCATCTGCTGCAGCTAATTATATGCAAAGGAAAATGAACCTGAAAATTATATGTCAGTTGATGAAAATGTCTACTTGTTTGAAAATATAGCCACTGTATTAAATTTGGATAGAGAAGTGAAGTGTTATCATCATCCATGTCTAAGATAGATAGTTAAACAAATTTTGTTCTTGGCACAGACAATTTTTTTAATGATCATTTTGGACAAAAACTCATTTACTTGCATGTCATCCTTTCCATGCTGTAATGTATTTATATATAACATTGACAAATTGTTTCTCCAATTTTCTCAAAGTTTGAAAAAACCTTGTTGTTGTTGTTATTGTTATTATATAATCAACCAATGTCTTAAAATCCAAATGTGAATAAGTCAACACCTTTTTTGTGTATGACTGCATATATTCCACCAAACTGGATATTCCACTTTAGATTACTGCCACTTTAACTCTCCCCACCCTTCAAACTAAGAAATCAACATTTTTCTATAGCCAGATTTTTCATCAAACAAAAGGAACGACTGAAAGCCAATATAGTTTTGCACAAAACAAAACAAAATTTGTTATAGTCATAATGTTACATTTGCTAAAACAAATCAAATTGTGAGTATAGGTACTCAATGTCCCATTGAGATATTCTAGATAATGTGCCTGATAATAAGCCTGTTTTTTGTATATATTTTTTTCACTACACCATTTGTGAGAGATGTACTTTTCTTCAAATTAAATTGCAACATGAGGAATAGGGTGTGTAAAATATATAGTGAACTATTGTAGCTTCATTGCAGAACTGAGAGGTCTCTTGGCTATAATTTTCCCATGTCCCAATGAGACTGTTATCTCTAAATAAAATACTTAATTGAGATGACATAGGGGTCTTGCAATAGTTTTATTTTTCTGCTTATCTTCCAAAGGCCATGAGATCACATTCCAGCTGTTCAGTATAACAGACTTTGACAAGCTGGTGTGTTGGCAGCAGACCCTTAGAGCCTGAAGATTAAAACAAGAGAGTGAAAATCAGCATGAAAAGGAAGAATCCGTGTTACAAAACAACTCTTTGCACTGACTTTTTTTTTTTACCTCTATTCTTACACATACTAATGCAGCACTTCATTTTCAAAAGGAAAAAAAAGTGCTTCCAGGCACATGAGATAAAAATATAACCTCTGGCTTCAAATCCAAAGCATATTTTTGCCTTTGATTCCAAAATGCTATCCTGTGCTAACAAATGCAACAATAAGGAGTTTTGAAATTCTTCCTATAAATATCAACCACGAAGTAGGCAGAATAATCACAAATAAATAGAGACACTCCAGAGTTGTGATACAATTAAAACTTTATTTTACTTTTTATTTAAATTTATTAGCCACCCAGCTCCAAAGTACTCAGACTACAGAACTAGAAAATCTATAAGAACAGATAAAACATCAACCCAACCCAAAGCCACTAAAGATCACTAAAATGATCTTATAAACAATGCAAATTAAAGAAAACAAAGGCCTAAGAAATACAATAATACACTGATAAATCAACTCCAGGTCTGGGACCAAAGCCAGATTTTCTTGGAACCTTGGAACAGAAGGTAAAGTTTTTATCTCTGTGGGGATGCTGTTCCAAAGGGTGTGAACAGAAACAGAGAAGGCAGGCTTCCTCTGTCCCACAAGATGACAACATTAATAGAGGGAACCTGGAGCACACCCATTCTGCCAGAACATACAGGGTGGACAGAAATAATTGGCATGAGAAAAAGGTTTGACTGTTACACACAAATGCCTGGTCTCCAGTGATAAAATCATGTATAGCATTGTAAAATTGCATACATTGTGATATCTCTATATGCAGTTAATTAGTGTTTCCTACTGTATCTAGTTATGTCTAAAATCAAGCCAAATTTTTCTTCCAAATTTTTAGAGCAAAGGATATCCAAAGTTATGTTACCATCAGTCATTTTTTAAATCCAGTTGCTTTATATCAGCCAAGGAAGAAATTAAAGATTAGATTTATTCAGATTTTCCATCCAATGGATCCTCTTTATTTGGACTTTATCTTCCATTCATAGAAGGTGGACAGGTATACCAGCATAAGCCTATCTTAGCTGAGACATATCATTTTGTCAAATGGAGAGATTTTGAATCCAAAACCAGGGGTGGGTTTCTACCAGTTCTGTCCCCCTCTGTAGAACCGGTAGTTCTGAAGAGAAGCAGGCATAGAATTGGTTCTAGGTCTGCCTCTGTTGTGGCCCACCCCCCGCCTGGACTCTTACCTGACCTTTATTTCCTGCTTTTTCAACTGCAGCTGCTTTGCGCGACACAGCTGCAGTTGAAAAAGCAGGAAAAAAGGGCTTTTCCAACTGCTGCGCACTTGCACGCAGTGCTGCTTAGCTGTCCGGGCAGCTCAGCAGGACATAAATTACACTCGCGCGACTCGCGCGACTCGCTCATGCACACGCAACGTTAATAGACAGAACCGGTAGTTATACCAGTCAGATCCCATCCCTGTCCAAAACTATATTTTGTATTCACTCTGCCTTTATCCCTTTGGTGAAAATTAACATTACTGAAGATAGAGATTTTCCAGTAGGGAGGAGGAAAGAAGATGATGTGACAGCACCTTCCTACAGACTGTCTTCAATTAATACTTTTCTCCTTTATAGCAGCTCTGCTTTAAGTCATGTTGTTTTCCCAGAAAGTTGCTTAAAGTCGTAGCTCCTCAAAACTTTGTTCTATTCCTTAATTTCCATTATGAATAATGCACTATTGGAAATAGGAAAGAAAAGAGGAGAGGAGAGGAGAGGGGATGGGAGGGGAAAGGAAAAGAGAAGGGAAGAGAAGGGAAGAGAAGAGAAGAGAAGAGAAGAGAAGAGAAGAGAAGAGAAGAGAAGAGAAGAGAGCTTAAAGTCCCCCACAAAGTGCTTTTGATGAACTGGCTTTATACAGACAGGCTGTATAAACTGTTGCCCCTCCAGTATACTTAACATTTCTCATTATCGACCAGCTGATTAAGTTATGAAGAAGATCAGATGATTTTTATCCATGAAGCTGGGCCTACATCCATCTTTTCTAGATACCAAATTATTATATTCACAATAAATGCATGAGAACTTTTTGGTTTTTTAGTGTGAAAGCAGTTTTAAATTTTTGTCATGTTATAGTATATCTATGTCTTTGTAAAATATCTTCAAGTTTTTACCTGGCTTTTTAGCCAAATACAGGTGTAGCTATTGTTTTAGTTAAGGAATACTGTTCTTGACAGTATTTAAGAAATACTGTTTTTGCTGCCTTCTAGGTTGTAGTGATGTAATTCATCTTTACTATATGATATGCTTTCAGTATCAATCACATTCCTGATGATAAGTGCAATGATTTATTAGGGTCAGGGTAATCTTATCCTTCATTTCTTATTGAAATTGTTAGATCTGAGAGGATGGTTCAGAAACGGAGGCAAGACTCAGGTAACAACAACTCCTCTTTATTAGTGACTTCAGATCTGAGCAAACTATCCCGGCCGCAGCAGCACCTTATATAGGGCTGGCTGCGGCTAGGCAGCCAATGAAGGCGATTTGAGTTTGCCGCTCTTGGCAGGGCCAATCGCAGCAGCCCATTTACTAGCCAATCGCATCAGTCTGCGGTGACCAATCACGATCCACTATTCGCGGGCCAATCAGAGTTGCAGGCTTTCGAGCCTGCTAGTTTGGAACACCCCTCCCCTCTCGGTTCCGTTTAAGGGGTGGAGTAATATAGTCTCGCAGGTAGGCAGGTCTTCGCACCTGTCTACCTGACTTACGCAATTCCAATTGTCCATGTTCAAATTCGGGTTCAGATGGACTGTTTGCTAGATCTAGCAGGAAGGGTGAACAGGTGCCATGGTTAGGGCTCTCTTCTGATGCCCCTGGGGTGATAGAGTCCTCAGCTTCGTTGCTACTGCTATGGCTCCTTGGGCTCGCTGAACCTGCTTGGCTGCTGCTTCTTGGTGAAGTGTTCGTCTGCCCGGGTTCAACTGCAGCTGGTGAGTATTGCAAGCTAAGGTGTGGTGATCTCGGTGTTAGTTCAGAATAAACAGGTGTTGGGTCTATTTCCAGGCTCACGGCTTCCCCTCCCCCCCCTGGTGTCAAGGCTGGGGTCAGGGATGGAAGTTGTGGTCAGTCTGGAGTGTAGCTGATCAATATGGCGTTTCCACGCTCTGCCATCAGTGGTGAGAAGACGGTAGGAGTGGGACCCGTAACTTGAGTTACTTGAGCAGGAATCCAGAGGGGATCCCCAGAAATTTTTTTTGCAAATACAAGGTCTCCTGCTTTAAAGGCGCGATGCTTGCTGCTGGAACCCAGGGGCTTTTCTGGGGTGTAGGCAGGGTGCAAGCGGTCTAGAGGTGATCTGAGTTTCCTGGCCATCAGGAGTTCAGCTTGGCTCTTGTTAGTCATGCTGTTATGTGTGATGTGTTGAAGAAGCAGCATTCTAGTGACTTTATCGTGGATATTACCTTGTTCCATTTTCTGTAGGGTTTTCTTTGTGAACTGAATCATTTGTTCAGCCCTACCATTCGCTGCTGGATGGGCCGGCGATGTGAGTGCGTGTTGGATGCCCCGTTCAGCTAGGTATTGTTCAAAGGCTAAGGCAGTAAATTGGGGTCCATTGTCAGAAACCAGGACATCAGGTAGGCCGTGTGTGGCAAAGAGTCTGTTCAATTTCTTGATGACTGCCTCAGTAGTGGTTGCTTTCATTTTATTGACCTCAAGCCAGTTAGAATACGCATCTACAGTTATTAGGAAAGTGTGGCCTCTAGTAGGTCCCGCAAAGTCAATATGAATGCGTGACCAGGGACCCCTGGGTGTTTCCCATTCTGCTGAGTGGGGCTGAGTGGTTTTCCTGGCATCTGTTACAAGAGGCGACCCAGGTTTCAATTTGTTTGTCCATACCTGGCCACCAGGCGTAACTTCTTGCCAGCGCTTTCATACGCACGATGCCCGGGTGTCCATTGTGTAGCATTTGCAGGACTTTTTTTTGTAGTTTAGTTGGTATGACAACTCAGTCTCCCCATAAAATGCACCTTCTTTGTGAGAAAAGCTCTGTCTGTCTGTTTTTGAATGGCTTAAAGGTTTCCTTGGGTTCGTATTCTGGCCATCCCCTCTCTTGAAAAAAAATGCAATTGGTGCCTCTGAGACATTTGGTAGGATGTGGCTCAGGATGGCCCCCACCCCAAATGGTGAGGCATCACAAGTAACAGTCAAGGGGAGCGTCTCGTTATATTGAATTAGCACTGCATCAGAGGTAAGGAGGTCTTTTACTTGCTGGAAGGCATGTTCCTCCCAACGTCCCCAAATCCAGGAGGCCCTTTTATCAAGTAGTCTATGAAGGGGCTCTGCAACAGTCGCCTTCTGGGGTAGGAAAATGTTATAAAAGTTAATAAGTCCCAGGAAGGCTTGGAGGTCAGTTTTGTTTTTAGGTCTTGGGGCATTTTTGATAGCTGCCAATTTCTTTTCTGTAGGGTGGATTCCTTGTTTGTCAAGAAGGTAGCCAAGAAACTCCACCCTTTCTGTGCAAAGCTGGCACTTTTCCTTCTTAACCTTGAGGCTAGCGTTTTTGACGTTTTTCTAATTGGTTTTTTGTGGGTGCTGCTATTAATACGCCATCAAAATAGGGCACGACCCCTTTTATACCTTGTAATAGTCTCTCCATCAGGCTTTGAAAGATGCCTGGGGCTACGCTTACTCCAAACTGGAGCCATTTGAATGCATCACGATGTGTGACTATAGTTTGGGCTTCTGCAGTCTTGGAATCAACTGGCAGCTGTTGATACGCTTGGGCCAGATCTAATTTTGCGAATATTTTGCCACCCCCAAGTGAATGCAGGAGATGCTGAACGACTGGTACTGGATAGGCGCTCTGCTGTAGTGTGTGATTGAGGGTGGCCTTGTAGTCACCACAGATTCTCAAGGACCTGTCAGGCTTTATGGGGGTGACAATTGGTGTAGCCCATCAGGCGTGGTCAATGGGCTCTAACACACCTTGTGCAATTAATTTGTCCAGTTGCTCATCAATTTTGGGTTTGAGAGCAAAGGGAACTCGGCGTGGCTTTAGGCAAATGGGCGCAATGTCGGGGTGAAGATTAAACAAAATAGGGGACCGCTTGTACTTGCCTAAGTTTTCGCTGAACACTTCTCGGAAATCGTGGACAAGGGCTGCCTCCCAGTCATTGTCTTCAGTATGATGGATGCCAGCCATTCCGATTCCTAATGGCGCGAACCACTGAAGGCCCAATAGACTTGGCCGGTCTCTGTCTACGATGGTGAGTGGTAGAATTGCATTATGTCCCTTGAAAGAGACCTGGAAATGGCGGGTACCTGCGACTGGAATCCGGTTGCCTTGATAATCTTTCAGTATGAGTCTCTGACTGCTGAGGTCTTGGCGTCGGATGTTGGGAATCAGTTGCTTGAGTGTTTTCCAGGATACCATGGATAGTGAGGACCCAGAGTCGACTTCCATGATGCATGGTTTATTTTCAATGGTGACCTTTACACTGATTTTTTTAGCGTCAAGCGATGAAGCGTGGCCGATGGTGATGGTTTGATGAGCCTCTTCTCATCTGGGTGTGCCGTTAAACCTTCAGGGTCTGCTGTGCTGGTTCCACTGGTTGCTAGGGCGGTCCCTCTGTGTGGTGGAGTTGCCATCATTCCTTTTTGGGCTGCTCTCTCTCCGTCTGGGGCTGGAATTTCTTTTGTTTCTGCATACTTTCGCAATATGCCCTCGTTTTTCGCAAAAATGACACATGGCGTCTAAGAATCTGCATTCGGATCAAGGATGGTTTCCCCCGACTCCGGCGCATTGGTAGTTGGGTTTACGACCCCGCTGGTCTCGTTGCTCACGTTCTGACCGGAGTCTGTGGACTTCTTCCTCCTTGCTGTCTGAGGATGACTAGACATCTTCATGATGGGTGGTTGATGTGTACTTGAATAAGGTTTCCCAGCATCTTTGGTGGGTTGGTGGTTGGTTCCGCTGGTTCGGCGCATTCGTGCTGCTGATTTACGAGTGGCTTCAGCTGCGGTGGCATCTGCTATGGAATCTGCAAGCGAGATGTCTCCCTTGGCCATGATCTTGCTCTGGACAGTTGGATCTCTAAGGCCAAGGACGATTCGGTCTCTCATGGCTTCTTTGAGATTGGCGAAGCCACATAAACCGCCCAGGTTCCTCAGGTCTGCCACGAAATCCCCAACGCTCTCACCTTCACGCTGGTCCCTCTGATAGAACTTGTGTCTGCGAATGAGAGTTGGTACTGCTGGGGTGTAATGGTTGCGCAGGATGGGAGCAAGGGTGTCCCAATCCATAGTTTTAACTTCAGCTGGTTTCGCTAAGGCTTTAGCCATCTTAAAAATGGCTGGTCCACAATGGGTTAGAAAAACGGCTCGTTTCTTGCTGGGCGTGGCATCTTTGAGGTTGTTGGCCTCTAGGAACATTTGAAATCTGTCCATATATGAATCCCAGTCCTTGCTAGCTGGATCGAATGGGGCGGGTGGTATAGCACTGCTGGCCATGTTGCCGTCGTTGCGCTCTATCAGCCACGTGCTCCTTCAGCTAGCTCAGTTCTCGTAGACTTCGTTGCCTCCGTACCCCATCCTTGTCGCCAGTGTTAGATCTTGGAGGATGGTTCAGAAACGGAGGCAAGACTCAGATAACAACAACAACTCTTTATTAGTGACTTCAGATCTGAGCAAACTATCCCGGTCACAGCAGCCCCTTATATAGGGCTGGCTGCGGCTAGGCAGCCAATGAAAACGATTTGAGTTTGCCGCTCTTGGTAGGGCCAATCGTGACAGCCTGTTTACTAGCCAATCGCATCAGTCTGCGGTGACCAATCACGATCCGCTATTCGCGGGCCAATCAGAGTTACAGGCTTTCGAGCCTGCTAGTCCGGAACAGAAATCATAAGGCTCTTAAAAATTTCCTCTCCATTTTTATCAACTATGATTTACCAAAGGTATGTTTGGAGAAAAGTTGTGTGTGTGTGTGAATTCAACACATTTCAGAACATTTATTTCTTTTTGAATTGAATTACCAATTTTTTCAATTGATATCAATCCTATCATCATAATCACTAGATCATAATCACTACCACTAGAATATGTAAGATATTGTTCTTGGAAATGCATGAGATAGAAGATATGAAAATAAGAAACATTTGGCTGGAAAAAGAGGTTGCAATTTCACACCTAGCATAATAGTATCCAACTTAGCGTAATAGTATATATGGCAAAAGCTTCACTGGCCAGATTGCCAGGTAAACTCATTATGTTTCTGATCCCCATTTGCCAAGATTGTCACTTGGAGAATCATAATAACCAGTATGTCAGCCAATCTGTTCTTGTTTGCCCGATCCAGCTGTTCTCTATGAAATGATATCTAAATTCAGCAAAAACACCTATTTCAATATATTTGGTGGCATCTGTTTATTTCTTGGCTTTCCCTCTCTTCAGCAAGTAGTATTTTGATCCTTTCTGTATCCATTACTGCATATCTGCATTAAGAATATCTTAGAACTGAGTCATAGTTTTAATGAACATATAGACCTTTGCATTCTCTTTTATGCAATGAGATCCTGGAATGTTTTGCTTTAAGCTTTATGTAGATTCCTTTACAGGGCACCATTCTGGGATTTATTAGCAAAGTGATGAATTTTTGGTATAAAATTTGAGAATGAATGGTTTTTCAAAAATCACCTGAGAGACTAAATTAACACTTTTTCTTTTTTTGTTCTACTGAGTATTGCAATAGGATGCTTCTCTGTCTAATGTTGCTCAAAAAAGATTGAAAAGTTAGAAATAGTTTTAAAGTTAATAAATTATTAAAGTTTAATTCATTCTGTGATTTCTAATATGAAATCAATAAAATTATTAAAATGTTTTTAATGTTTTAAATTTTTAAAAATTCTTATTTATTAACATATTTCATATGCAATTTTCGTAACATATTTATTTTAAAAACAATTTCTATGCAATCTTTCTTTACAGACTTTTTTGTTGGATCAGGAATATCCACAATGTAAATTCTTATGTATCATTACTTTAAAAATGTGGAAAGAATTTAGGAGAGATATCGCCTCCTTAAAATTTCTATTCTTAATACAAAGAAAAAAATGTTTTGATAAAACTTTATTTCCAAAATGTATATTTGTAGGAGTCACTTTTTATTCAAAATATAAGAACAACTCAGCTTTCTATGTTTTGGCAAGCAGTTGAGAAATGTCATCCAAGATTCTTTCCTGAAAAAAAGTGTCCTGGTTAAAACAATATAATAATATCTCATGTACATTACCACCCAAATATCTGTGTCATTATCCATGCTAATATTGCTACAGCTGTCACATAATTGATTAACGATCTAGATAGGATTAGAAATGTCCTGGTTTGAAGTAGAAATGATTTGGTCCTAATCTAAAATAATCAAATTTATTTAGGCTTAAATAAATCCTCTAAAATAAATGAAATTTTAATGAATAATTTTGGTCCTGTTGTTTTTAGTGGATTTACTGTCTATATATTTGGATTCAATCTCTTTCCTGTGTAGTACTTCATAATGCCTTAGAGAATCTTATTTGAAGGGACATAGCAGGATATTCTGAATTTCTATCATATTATGAAATCTTTTAGTTGACTATCCAAAATGAAAATATTTCAGAAATAATATATACTAAAATACCAATTGAATACTGAAATACTCTCTTCTCTCTTCAATGTCTCTTCAATAGACTAGCCATGTCCAGTTCCTGTAACCATTCTTCATATGTTTTAGTCTCCAGTCCCTAATCATCCTGGTTGCTCTTCTCTGTACTTTTTCTAGTCTCAACATCTTTTTTTATAGTGTGGTGACCAAACTGGATGCAGTACTCTAGATGTGGTCTTACTAAGGCTTTATAGGATATTAGTACCTCACTTGATCTTGATTGTATCCCTCTGTTAATGCAATTTAGGATTGCATTAGCTTTTTTGGTGGCTGCTGCACACTGCTGGCTCATATTTAGCTGGTTGTCCACTAAGACTCCAAGATCCCTCTCACAGTTACTCCTATTAAGCCTGGTTTCACCCAGTCTATATGTGTACTTTTAGTTTTTCTTGCCTAAGTGTAGGACTTTACTTTTCTCTACATTGAATTTCATTTTGTTAAATATGGCCCAGTGTTCTAGTCTGTCCAAGATCCATCTGGATCTTGAGCCTATCTTCTTGGGTGTTAGCTATTCCTGCCAGCTTAGTATCATCTGCAAATTTGGTAAGTTCCCCTTCTATTCCTTCATCTATGTCATTAATGAAGATATTGAAGAGTAGTGGGCCTAAGACGGAATCTTGTGGCACCCCACTGCTTACTTCCCTCCATGTAGATTTAGACCCATTAAGGACTACTTGTTGAGTATGGTTTGTCAGCTAGTTGGAAGTCCATCTAGTGTTGGTGCTATCTATCCCACTTTTTTCTAGCTTACCAAAAAGTAGGTTGTGGTCTACTTTATTATATGCCTTGGTGAAATCTAAGTATATTATGTCCACAGTATTTGGACATAAGATGTTCTTTTCACCCCCAAAAGTGAGTGGAAATACCTGTGTGTCTTATAGAGCAAATGTTGCCAAAGACCCACCCACCCACCAGCCCCCAACCTTCAGCCAGTTTTGGCCTCTGCATGTCCCATTTTCATTCTCTGCATGCCCCATTTTTGGCCTTCATATGTCCCATTTTTGGCCCATTCCAGGTGCTGCCTATCACCACAGCCACCACCGCTGCTCATTGCCGCTCACTGCCACCTGGAACAGGCTGAAAAGGGGATGTGGAGAGGTCAAAAATGGGGTGCGCAGAGGCCTAAAATGGGTGTGCGGAGACCAAAATTGGGATGCATGGAGGCGGCAATAGGCAGTGGTGATTCCCACAACCTGCAACAGATGATTGGTGGTATTCCAGGAGGCTGAGCCAACCGCCAATCAGCTGCTTGTGCTAAATCACGCTACGATAATGTGCTGAGGCTGACCAAGCTGTTTGCTGTTTGCTCCAAGGATGCTAGCCAGATAGTCCAGAGCATCTTATACACTGAAAAATATGCTGAACTCCTAATTTCAGAAAAGAACATACCTACTTTGTTCTTGAAAGTTATATATGCTATTAACTCCATTAATTGTGCTTCCATAGTTCCTAAGGTTTAAGGTTGAATTCCTGTCTTTGTTTTCAATATGCCATTAAGTTGGTGTCACTTGGTAACCACAGTAGATACATTTTTCATGACATACATTTTCCTGTCCCTAACCCTGTTTTCCAGATGCACCCATTGCTACTGTAACTGGCAATGCTATGGAAATCATTTGTTACTTTTCTCTCTCATGATGTATTTTAACTATCCAGTCAAGCTAACTGCTCTTGAACTCCCAGTTGATCCCCATCCAAGTATTTACTGAGTCTGTTCAGCTTTCAAGATTGGCTAGATGCTGCCATCTACTGAGGTTTAAGTGAATTTACCCTTGAACTAATAAACAAACCAATACAGTAAGAACAGTATCGTCTTAAGGAAAACATTGTACACATCTACATGAAAATGACTTCAGCAAATCATAATGTGAAAGATATGCATTAGTGTGGTTTTCCTTATGATAGAAGACTGATCAACAATTTTCTTCTTTTTTTTTCTTTGTTACTGTCTTAAATTATTCATTTATATAATGGAATCAAATTAACAATTTTCCCTATTAAAAGCAATATGCATCCTGCTGTTCATTTTCAGTAAAGTAGTCTCCCATTTATTCTGATGCTACCTTAAAAGAACTCTTTGTTCTGAAGGACATTTATTTTGTTTGATGAAACTTCATATGCTATGGGTATTTTATCATGGCTATTATCTAAGTCCATTGGTTCGGGGGAAGAAAAATCACTTAGCACCATATAGCTAAACACTAAGGTCTGAATGCTTTCGATAAAATTATAGGGTTTTTTTTTATATTTCTGAAAAGCCTTGTAGCACTGCAACTGAATATACTATGTAAGCAGCCTCCCATTTAGCTGCAAAGATTGCCTAATCAGATGATAACAACTAGAACTGGGAAGAAAAAAGAAATGAGAGGTATCGCAAAAATATTAATTTTAATTACACTAATTATGGTTATAGATCCTAATCACATACAGTACTTAAGAACCATACGCTAATACAAGTATTATAACCATATATATTAGCAATAGCAATTGCATTTAGACTTACATACGGCTCCATGGTGCTTACAATACTATCTGAGCCATTTCCAATGTCAGCATATTGTCCCTAACAATCTGGATCCTCATTTTACTGAATTCACAAAGATGGAAGGCTAAGTCAACTTTGAGCACCATCAGGATCAAACTCTAGCTGTGGGCAGAGTTAGCCTGCAATCCTGCATTCTAACCATTGCACCACCAGGGCTCTTAGCCAATATTCTACAGACATATAATGATCTTCTTTTTGCTATATTGAAAACACATTTTGTCAACATATAAGATGAGCTCTTTAGACCATAAGAGTTCTTTGTGGATCTAAAACAAGATATTGTGTACTTTCAAATTGCCATAGCAATACATAACATACCTATCAGTGAAGCTGAACTGAACTAATTTGCTCATCTTTTTAACAGCTTATGTGCTTTTCCCTCCATTTGTATCCATCCTGTGCCAAAGTTGTGCAGCTGATATAGGTTGATATTCCTCAAAAGTCCAGCTAAAATAAATATAACTTCCAAAGCTATAATCGTTGCACCTCTTTCCATAGATTGAACTTACTTGTACTGAATTCTCTAATGAACTGTGCTCTGTGTATTTCTCTCTCAAATAGCATGATATGTCCCAGAAATATTTGTTACTGTTGATGAAAGGAGTTTTAGCCACTGTCATTAATGCCGTTGATGCTGCCCATTAAAAGCAGAACTAGAAAGCCTTTATAATTCTGGGTCTATTTAATTTACTTGCTAAGAACCCCAAGGACCATCAAGCAAAACCAAATTCTAATATTAGCTTAGGAAAAGAGACATCAGTAAAAGTTGAAAATAGGTTGCACTTAAGGTGAACCTTTATAAAAAAATCTCAGCATTACCAAATGTAAGCCACATCAGACATAAATAAGAATTGTAGCATATATGTTGTTCCTTTCCTCCCACATCAGACCAGAACACAAATTTTAGTGTTCAGTTTTGCTCAAAGTATTTTAAAATTCCAGCAATCAGAAATAGTCATTCTCTGAATACAGTTTTAATAGTGTATAGCAAAGTGGATTACTTGAAAGTGATGTTCTATAACTGGAATGATAGCACAGAAAATTCCCTACACTTTGACACTCAATTCCAATCTTACTTGATAGCAGACAGACTGTATCCCACAGTTTCTTTTTTAAAAAGTTAATATGTATATAGAAAATATACATGATGTACCATCACGCAAACATTTTAGAAATTTAAACGTAAAATCCTAAACTTGAACTGAATCTGAATTTTGCATCAGTTATTTGCAGTAATCTAAATGGGAAGTGGTTATTTTTCAGCAATGGGCACAATTGATGCTACAGTAAATGCTGGGAAAGGTAAATGGCTACATTATTATTTGGGTCTCTAGAAACTTGACCAAATTTAAAAATGTTCCCAACTGACGCATCAGAAGTTCTACCAAAACAAATGGCATCTTCAATTCCAGACTGCTTATTGCCATTGCTTGTTATATGACCTTTGCTTTGTATGCATAGCCATAAATTCTTTTTTGAGCAAGTCCTTTTGAAAAAGCCAGAATTGGCTTTTAACCTCTTTCATTCTTTGTAGATGCCAGGGAAAAAGGATGTAAACCAACTATCCCCTTGGCAAAATTACTGTGACCTTTCTTGGGTTCAAAAATATTCTCTTTCTCGCTCGCTCACTCACTCCTTTTCCTTTTTCCTTTACCTCCATCCTTTCCTTTTTCTTGTTTCAGCATAATATCCTTTCCTTTTTTTCTGGAGATCCCTATTTCTTGGATAACTCCATAGGTGAGAAGCAAAATCTGTGGTGTGTTTGTTTAGTTCAATCACAAAGCTCAATTATTTTATGCATTAGATGGTGGTTTGTTAAGATGTTATTTTATTGTACCCAATTAGGATCAAAACCTGTCCTTTAAAAAGACTCATGCAACTTTATACCGGCATAGGCTTGAATGGCTGGTGACAAACAGTGATGAACTAGCTTTCAGACTGAATGGCTCCTGGTTGATATTTCACGCAGGCAGATTTCCAATTGATCCATTTCAAAGTTATTCCAAAAGAACAGTTCTGATTGGCTCATCCTTTATCCAGGCTGTTGTTGTTGTTGTTGGTTTTTTTTTTAAATAGACTTCTTTTTAACCCATTTTAGAGAAATCCAAGAAAATAGGTTTCTGATTGGCCTGACTTTGAGCCAAGATACCGTTAGATGTTTTGTTTGTTTTGTTTTTCTGATGCAGATGCCTTTTTTCTTCTTGTTGTTAATTATTTAAGAGTTGTAGTCTTGGTGTTGGGAACCATCCTAACCAGTAGTGGGATTCAATTTTTTTTTACTACCGGTTCTGTGGACGTGGCTTGATGGGCATGGCAAGGGAAGGACACTGTAAAATCTCCAGTCAGAGGTGGTATTTGCCGGTTCTCCTAACTACTCAAAATTTCCGCTACCAGTTCTCCAGAACTGGTCAGAACCAGCTGAATACCACCACTGATCCTAACTCAAACATTTGATAATGTACTTTCAAAGAAAAAGATAGGAATCTTTTTATTCAAAGCACATGAAGTGACCCTTAAGGGATTGGCTAAATTTAGGATCTGCAGTATATTAGGATGCAGAATTTCAATATGATATAATATTCTATAGCAGACATTAGTACTGGATCTGGATTAGAGAGGATATGGAATCTAATAAGAACAACAAAATTTTACGTATCAGACTAAGGTACTTTAATATAAAAGTAGATGTGAGATAACAGTGCCTCTGTATCCAATCAGCCTTTTTAACAGTCACTGATGTTCTTTTTCTAGCTTTCTTTACAAATTAGTGTGTAGAGAAAGACCTGAAGCTGGGACAGCAGGATTGAACTTGTAATATAAACATATTGCAGCTGCCTCCTATACCCTTGAAGAAATTAGTGAAATACTAGCTGACTCAGAAAAGATGTGAGGAAAATTATAAAATTATACTTGGTCAATGCCTATCATATATGTATGTATGTGTGTGTGTGTGTGTGTTTGGGCACTGATCACAGTAAACTGGAGCAGGCAGACTTTGGCATAACTTTTCTTGTCTGAAATAAAGCAATTTATCTAACACACCAAAATTATGAGGCTTATGCTGTTAAGTATTGAATATGAGGCTGTTTCAGGAAAGTAGTTTTGTTGCCATGGCAATATAGTCTGACAAGTACACACAGATCATCAGGCATTGTTTGGCATTTACATAATAGCATTTATGAGAACACTAGCATTGTTCATTTTTACAGAAATCACAGCAAAGATAAGCTTTTGAGGATTTTATCCAAGTTCATTCGACTATAGAGTATCCTGGATTCCCACAGGATTTTGTCCTTTTGTTTTCTCATTCTCAAAGCACTACAATACTCTGTTATTTATTTATTTATTTAGGTTTAGAAGGCTGCCCAACTCCCAAATGACTCATGGTGGCTTGCATAATTAAAAGAATATAAAACATTTAAAATGAAAAGAATATGCGTGGCTGGACAAAACACACATTAAATGACTAAAAAAAAAAATCCAGCAGGGCTCAACAACCAACCTAACCCCAAGTCTGGGAGCAAAGCCATATTTTCAAAGGCTTGTGGTCTTTGAAGTCTTATGTAAGAGTTTTACATAAATGAAAATGAGCACATATGCATGCTTATACCTGGCATGATTTGAGTATAATGGAATGGCTTTTCCTTGTTGGTAAGAAAAATTAAGGCCACTCGGTCAAGAAATGAGTTGTTCATATGGTAAACCTCCTTCGCTAACAAAAAAGATTTCAAAATATTTTTTCCAAGGTCAATCCAAGTTTACTTATTAAACAGAATGCTCTGTAAAGTGAAATTGAGCGTGTAAATAGATTTACTCATTGTAACTGACTGTATAATCCTTTCAATGCTATTCAGATGTAGCATACACTTTATTCAATGGACTTTCCTTTTTAATAAACATATGTAGAATGTAAACTTGATACTATGAAATAAAAGAATGGGTAACTTTTATTAGTTATAAATTAATAGTGGCAGTCATAAGGAAGATGAGAGTTATAGTCTACTTAGACTTACAAACCATGATGTGGTGATACATTGATCAACTTCAAGAGCATCATAGTATGTCTAGAAAATTGTGCTGTGCTGTGTGCTGTGTATGTATAATCTAGGGGAAAATAAAGACTAGGGGAGACATGATAGCAGTGTTCCAATATTTGATGGGCTGCCACAAAGATGAGGGAGTCAAACTATTTTCCAAAGGACAAGAAGGCAAGACAAGAAACAATGGATGGAAACTAATCAAGGAGAGAAGCAACATAGAACTAAAGAGAAACTTTCTGATGATGAGAACAATCAATCAGTGGAACAGCTTGCCTTCAAAAGTTGTGGGTGCCCTATCACTGGAAGCTTTTAAGAAGAGACTAGACACCATTTGTCTGAAATAGATCTCCTGCTCGAGCAGAGGGTTGGACTAGATAACCTTCAAGGTCCCTTCCAACTCTGTTATTTTATGTTCTGTTTATGCTCAGAATTAAGTATGATGCAAGAAAAAGAGTAACACACATATACACTGCTCAAAAAATAAAGGGAACACTTAAACAACACAATGTAACTCCAAGTGAATCACACTTCTGTGAAATCAAACTGTCCACTTAGGTAGCAACACTGATTGACAATCAATTTCACATGCTGTTGTGCAAGTGGAATAGACCACAGGGGGAAAGCATAGGCAGTTAGCAAGACACCCCCAATAAAGGAGTGGCTCTACAGGTGCTGACCACAGATCACTTCTCAGTTCCTATGCTTTCTGGCTGATGGTTTGGTCACTTTTGAATGCTGGCGGTGCTTTCACTCTAGTGGTAGCATGAGACGGAGTCTACAACCCACACAAGTGGCTCAGGTAATGCAGTTCATCCAGGATGGCACATCAATGTGAGCTGTGGCAAGAAGGTTTGCTGTGTCTGTCAGCGTAGTGTCCAGAGCATGGATGCGCTACCAGGAGACAGGCCAGTACATCAGGAGACGTGGAGGAGGCCGTAGGAGGGCAACAACCCAGCATCAGAACCGCTACCTCCACCTTTGTGCAAGGAAGGACAGGAGGAGCACTGCCAGAGCCCTGCAAAATGACCTCCAGCGGGCCACAAATGTCCATGTGGCTGCTCAAACAGTCAGAAACAGACTCCATGAGGGTGGTATGAGGGCCCGACGTCCACAGGTGGGGGTTGTGCTTACAGCCTAACACCGTGCAGGACGTTTGGCATTAGCCAGAGAACACCAAGATTGGCAAATTCACCACTGGCATCCTGTGCTCTTCACAGATGAAAGCAGGTTCACACTGAGCACATATAACAGACATGACAGCGTCTGGAGACGCCGTGGAGAATGTTCTGCTGCCTGCAACATCCTCCAGCATGACCGTTTTGGCAGTGGGTCAGTAATGGTGTGGGGTGGCATTTCTTTAGGGGGCCGCACAGCCCTCCATGTGCTCGCCAGAGGTAGCCTGACTGCCATTAGGTACCGAGATGAGATCCTCAGACCCCTTGTGAGACCATATGCTGGTGTGGTTGACCCTGGGTTCCTCCTAATGCACAACAATGCTAGACCTCATGTGGCTAGAGTGTGTCATCAGTTTCTGCAAGAAACTGAACTGGCCCGCCCGTTCCCCAGACCTGAATCCAATTGAGCACATCTGGGACATCATGTCTCGTGTCTGTCATCTACCAACGCCACATTGCACCAGACTGTCCAGGAGTTGGGGGATGCTTTAGTCCAGGTGTGGGAGGAGATCCCTCAGGAGACCATCCGCCACCTCATCAGGAGCGTGCCCAGGCGTTGTAGGGAGGTCATATAGGCATGTGGAGGCCACACACACCACTGAGCCTCATTTTGACTTGTTTTAAGGACATTACATCAAAGTTGGATCAGCCTGTAGTGTTTTTTTCCACTTTAATTTTGAGGGTAACTCCAAATCCAGACCTCCATGGGTTGCTAAATTTGATTTCCATTGATAATTTTTGTGTGATTTTATTGTCAGCACATTCAACTATGTAATGACCAAAGTATTTAATAAGAATATTTCATTCATTCAGATCTAGGATGTCTTACTTTTGTGTTCCCTTTATTTTTTTGAGCAGTGTATATACAACATTCCAGATCCAATATCAGGAATTAGAAAAGGCATTTAAAAATCAGAACAATCTAAAACCTTTTACATTTTATTTAACTGAGTGGTATATTTGATTCCTTAGTTTTCCACATCTGAGTATCAATTTCTTTGTTATTTTCACCTAGAGTTCATATTTATTAAAACTGAATTACACTAATTAGCTACATGTGCATGCCAGCTCAAATAGTCCTAGCCAGAAATTCTATTTTCACTCTTACAGGGCCCACAGGAATTTTTTATTTTATTTTTTTAAATGGATTTTGTCTTCCTATGAAAACTGAGCTTAGCTGGAAATGAATGCATTGGAAAGCAGCCATACCTTGAAACTATGGTTTTCCTTATATCCCCCCATCTATTTCCTAAACACAGAGATAGTGGCCTGTGGAATTAACATTGCTACTGTTTACTTACAACATTAAACTATATGGAACAGAGGTTTTCAAACATCTCTGGTGCTGTGATCCCTTAAAATGCTGAAATAATTTGTATGAGTCTCTACTTATCCATAACAATGAACTTCTTGGTAGCATGAGTGTGTTAGCTTCCCTATATGATGTAAAACCAGAGCTCTGTCAGAAATATATCTGTTTATTTACCTTATTAGAATTGCATATTTCTCTGGGTGGTTTATAGTTGAAAAAGAAAAGAAACATGAAAAGAAAAAAAGAACATGTAAGGTGTATATAAACTCAATACATTATGAAAACATTGTCAGATGGCCAATAAACAACCTATCCCCAGATTAAGTTTGGAAGAAATACAAATATGTAAATACAAACATAATTCTTCTAGAATAGAAGCTACATACGTGTGAATCCAATTCTAAAGGGCAGGTTCCACATCAGAAAAAAGCACATACACATTCCACAACAAGTTTTGAATCATAGCTAAACCAGTCTAGTCATTGGTTAAAAGTTTCCTTCCTTCGTTGGCTCCAATTCTTGAATATCTTTACAGGAATGAATGGGAGGAGAAATCCCATCAACTGATGGTGTATGAAGGAAGGGAACAGAACAAGGTTGGTGGAATTCACCAATTCTTTTCTTTAATATGTCTGCATATTATAAGAGCAATCTAATTTGCCAGCATATGCCTAGGACACAATAGGAGATGGAATTTGGGCTAGTAAATTCTATGCTGGTATAGTTTTCTATGGGCTCAGGAGCTGATAATAGCATTTTAATTTGGCCAGGAGTATATGCTCATTATGGGATGAAGAGAACAACTGTCTACATATTTACATTTTGGGGTTTTGAGGAATGTATACTGTAAAAGAAGAAATTAGAATTACATCTGCTTTGTATCAGGATTTATTCCTAAAATATTTATGCATTGGTTTACACAAAAATACCATGTATATCTTTGACCAGATATATCTACAATTATTATATATGGATTTAATGCTAAAATCAGAACAATGGGTTCAGAGTAATCTGTAGCCTGTTAAATATTTGTTTATAGAATGACCAGAATTTCAGTTCCATTTATTTCATTGTATGTGGACTTCTCATTTTATCAGAAGATTGAAGACTGAATACATGACTGTATTCAGATTTTATTGGCTAACACGCTGCTTGCTTTTACCATTCTCTGGGTGCTGCTGTTTCCAATTCCCAGTCTTGTGGAGCTACTGCAATTTGTAGACTTTGTAATTGCTAAGAAGTGCTGCATTCCCATCCTTCTTATCTTTTTGCAGTATTGGAGAACTAGCCAATGGCTGGGTTCATTCAATACATATAATCTGGTTCTCTTATTATCTCATTTCCAAGGTTTGGACAAGAATGCTGAATTGTGAACCAGCAATAAGAACGATCTGTGCAAGGACAGACCTATCAGCCTTTTGAGTGTTTTTAGCAAATTATATGCTAAACATTTAAATCACAAGCTCCAAGACTGGATAGAGCCAGAGGGCATAAACCAAGAGCAGAATTCAGAAAAGGAAGCTCAATAGCAGACCATATTCTGGTGCTACCGTATTGCACAAAAATATACTCGTAAAAAGAAATCTCCTTTCTAGATTTTACATATGCTTTGACTCAATTTTCTTCTATATAAGCCGGATTTCCATGCACCTAAACTAAAAGGGTAAAAACTATGCTGATAATGTCATTATAATTTCACAAACCCTTATATCTTTGAAAAGAGCAATAGCAGCAATACCAATATTTTGGTACAGCAGATAAAATCACCTAATTCTTAAGTTGATAAATCTAAAATTCTGGACTTTACCAAGAGAGGCACCCAACAATCCTGGAGAGTGAAGGGCACAAGTTAGAGCAGATTGTCCTATTTAGATACCTGGGGTGCTTTTCCACTTTAAAGGCACCTGGAATATAGACCAGGATCAGGCTAGTCCACCTAGCTGTTAGTTTTACAGGGTCTATTAAATGCTTATTTTATACAATTAATCCCTGAGGCATTAACACCTTTTGAGGGCAAGCCATGGGTCCAAATCCTGTAGGGGGGTACAAGTTGAAATTTTATGCAAAGAAGGATGCACTGAATCAGTGCAAACAACATTTTTGAGATTGATCCTTGCTGTATTTAATGGAACAGCAAGCACCTACTTAAGATTCAAAAGAAGAATGTCTGCAACCTAGGCAATGGTGTGAAAAAGAGGATAAACCACTGGCTGAAAATCCAATTTATCCCAGTCAGATTGACCTCTTTAGTTTTCACAGACAGGGTTCCTTCTCTCTGGAAACAGACCATAGAGCAGAAGTTGGCATTATATGGGATTTCTGTAACTTTGCCACTTTCTTTAGGATATAACCAAGCCAAACAACTTTCTATGATATGATAATAGCATTTTTTTTCAAGCCAGGGATAACATTTTACCATGCAAACTGCTGCAAGACAGATATTCCAAAACCCTATTAATGAACCAACTGTATTTGCCCATTTGAAAACAAGGAGATCAAAA
Source organism: Pseudonaja textilis (assembly GCF_049901715.1). Classification (NCBI taxonomy): domain Eukaryota; kingdom Metazoa; phylum Chordata; class Lepidosauria; order Squamata; family Elapidae; genus Pseudonaja; species Pseudonaja textilis. The sequence continues at coordinate 48,690,511 of NC_141996.1, forward strand.
CCATTTTATATGAATTACTGCATTCTAAATTCTACTTATAGAGGTCTCCTTATATTCTGCCCCAAATATGTAGAATTTCAATTATATGTTAACCATCTATTAGAAGATTTGAAACCATTGATTACCTGTGCAGTAGCCAAATTATGTTTTTCTGTAATGAAATTAAAGGATAATTGGTTACAGAATCAACACCTTCTGTAAAATAAAAGCTTTTGTATTATTTATTACTTTAAATTTAATAGATACTCGCTATCTTGTTTTTAAATGTTATATGTTTTACTTTATAGTCAGAAATATTTTAGATTACAGTTGCACAATTAAAGCACTGTTATAGCTGTGAATGTCACATTTTAATTTTTTTTATCTTTATTAATACACAGAAAGAGAGAGAGAGATACAAAAATGTTATGTCTAAATCTTTTAAATTATGCAATCGTTTACTGTACCACTTACTTTGAAACCAATAATTTAGTATACAGAACATATTACTTTAAGGAATAAAGTACACTTTCTATGAATTTTAGAGAACTTCTGAAATCTGTTTCAAGGAAATGATTTAAATTTTACTTTCCATCAACACCATCTGAATTTGATTGAGCTTTTCTCAGTATGACTTTTGTTTTATGTATTTGTTGGCAGAAAGAAAGAAAAAAAGAAAGAAAGAAAGAAAGAAAGAAAGAAAGAAAGAAAGAAAGAAAGAAAGAAAGAAAGAAAGAAAGAATCTCAACACATTTCAAGGCACCAAGTTAGAGAATTGCATCATGTGTCCTGATCCCTTTTGATTGTAGAAAACAGATTTGCTGATCTCAGCATAAGATTCTTCAGACTTTAGGCTGAGTGGAAAACCACATTTGAAATACAAATATTAATTGGCTATATCACAACTTGCAAGACAGGGTCATTTGAAGGTGTGATGTTTCAGCTTCTTTTAGTTGCATTTATTCACAATTCTTTTACCAGTGCTTTACTTGTATTATTCCCAAAGGTATCAGTTTCTCATAGATTTGCAGAGCCATACAATGATAGTATTGATATGGACAAATCTTTCTTTTAAGATTCTTTCACAACATGAATTTTCCATATACATTTTATTTAAAATTGCAACATTTTGTCAACAACTCAATAGTTATAGATATCTTTGCCAAGAACATCAATTGATAGTTTACCTTTACAATCATGCATGCAAGAGAAAGAATAGAGATAAATAAAATCACGTTTCATTACTGCCCTACTTGTAGGTAGGCAATATTCAATAGCTTGTACATACTAGGGGCACATATCACAAAATTCAGCAAACTAAGTATGGTTTATGGAATAAATTACAGTTGATAATTATTTGTAGGTATTTATAAATTTTATATTCCTCATTCCTATCATGTCTCCAAGAGTCTTACAAAAATACAATAAACATAACAATTAAAATATCATTAAAACAGGGACAATGAGATGCTAAAACTATGTAAACATAGGTGTTATTTCTGCCCCAATGGCAATTATTCTATTCAACAGACCCTATCACAAAGAGAAGATCAACGTTTGAAGCAATTGTAGTTAAAACTGCAACAGCCACTCCGTTTTTGATATTCAGGTGTGATGTGACATAGCTGGGTGTAAATAGCAATAACAATAGCACTTAGACTTATATACAGCTTCACGGTGCTTTACAGCACTCTCTAGGTGGTTTTACAGAGTCAGCATATTGCCCCCAACATTCTGGGTCCTTATTTTACTAACCTCAGAAGGATGGAAGGCTGAGTCAACCTTGAGCTGGTCAGGACTGAACTCCTGGCTGTGGGTAGAGTTAGCCAGAAATACTGCTTTCTAACCATTGTGCCATCATGGCTCTTATAAGCAATAGACAAAGCAAGCTAACCAATCTGAAAGCAACACAGAAGCTTAGGGCCAGAAGTAGTATTCAGCCAGTTCTGACAGGTTCTGGAGAAACAGTAGCAGAAATTTTGAGTAGTTCAGAGAACCAGTAAATATCACCTCTGGTTGGCCCCACCCCCATCTATTTGCTGCCTCCTGAATCCCAGCTGATCAAATTCCCAGCTGATTGGCTGGGTCTTCTTTTGTTGCCCTGCACAGGAGAATGGAGCTGGAAAGTAGGTTGGGATGGGGATAGGGAGGGAATGGAGATTTTGCAGTATACCTGTCCCCTTTGTGGGCGTGACAGGGGAAAGATATTGTAAAATCCCCATGGGGATTTACAAATGGGGATTTTACAATAGCCTTCCCCTGCCACGCCCACAAAGCCATGCCCACAGAACTGGTAGTAAAAAAATGTGAATACCACATGCTTAGGACATATGGCTGAGTACTGAGGACCATAAAGACAAGTACACATATTGTTTAAGTACTGGTTGGCTGCAAATTGAAGGCTTTTATTATTTTCCATAGTAAACCCGTTTACTATCAAGGTTACATCCAAGCATGTGTTTATGCGACAGTCTTCTTTCTTTCTAGCTTTATGTGCAAATCCATGGATATCTATAACTGATCTTATTAAAGAGGATATTAAGAGTCAAACTATTAAGGCTGCACATTCTCTGAAAATGGTTTGGACAAGACTACAAGGAATGCACTCATTAAAATCAATTCAACTTTAAAAATAGCTACTCAGTTTTTCAGGATCACACAGGAGAAAAAAGCTTGGACAAAAAGGAATAGCTGAGACATGCACTTACACTTGTATGAGGCCCGAAGCACGTTTTCCAAATCATTTTTAAAGTGTACACAAACTGTTATAGTGGCCCGTCATTGTTCCTTAGTGTGACAGACAGTAGACAAAACACATGCATCTGTTATTTATTTATTTTTTAATTGGACCCTTTTAGATACATTTTCTATCAGTGCATTATGAAGTAATATACATAGATACTCAAATAGTGCCAAGTTGTCATCATTAGTTAAGGCCCCAATATGGAGACACAGAGATTTGTAAAAGTAGTCATGATTTATCTGTTTTATTTGGGGTTTTTTGGTCATAATAAACTTCATTTGTGCACAGTTTAGACCCTTTCTTTATCTTTGGACTGGAAATGGAAAAGAATGCTTCAATTAATAGCCACCAGCTGCTCTTTTTTCTTTTCAAAGAGGTGGTCACTTGACCATCATTGAGTGAGCAGATTATGTCAGTGGGCCGAACAATGTGTTCTTTATATCCCAAAGTACTTTTGTTTCCTGAACTTCCCTTTAATCTTCACACTACAAGTTGCTCAATGTGAACAATGCTATTCATCTCTTATTTGATTCAGATTTCATAATTAGAATGGCTTATCTACCAATTAGGGCACAACATTGCTTCCACTGTTTATTGTTCGTGTACATCATAGCATTAAGCCATAAAATATTCATAGTTCAAACTATTTCCTATTGAGCAGGCACAGATATACCGTATATATAAATATGAATTGTTTTATACTAAAAGAAAGATTAACAAAATATATAAGCAAAAGAGAAAAGATTCATCTGATTGATTTTTAATTGTGATATGCATACTAATAGGTATATGTAAAAGACTGCATTTAGTCGTTTCCAGGTAGGCAGAGTGCAAATCAAGGGTTCACTATATTTCACTTCCCACAAGAATATAATATAGGACCTTGTAGACATATACTTATCCCCACTTTCATTATTATTATTATTTGTAATATCATTGCCATGTAATTATATACAAAGATATAATGCATCTAAATACAAAATGAAGAAAGAACAAAATGACTACAAATCCAAAGTTGTTAAAAATAAACTTCTGCTTTCATTGGAGATCATACTTGCTCAAAAACATCTTTGTGGCTGAACCTTTAATACTTTCAACATGAAATTATCCTTGTAGGGATTATATAGGATACCTTAGCACAGTGTTTCTCAACCTTGGTGACTTAAAGATGGGTGGACTTCAGTGGTGGTATTCTGCCGGTTTGGCATGGTTTTGGCGAGCTGGTAGCAGTGATGAGCAGCGGAGACTGAACCGGCACATAGGTGTGAGTTCTTGTTTGGAAGTTTCTTTATTTTGAATGGGTATCTTTATTCCAGCACTAGTATGTGGAAAATAAGTGCTCAAACAGAAAGTTGATGCAATTTCACCAGCTGGATAGCAATGTTTTAACAAGCTTACATCTTGGGGTACAAAAAAAATGCAAGTTAGAAAAACAGAAAAAACAATTAGAGTTTAGTACAAGAACGAAAAACTGCAAACCCAGTTTTGGAAGGTCCTACCATAAAAGTAGATGAATAAATAATATTCCAAATAAATAGTTAAATATAAAGTTTATAAATAGTTATATAAGTTAATTATATTGTTTGTCAATCTGGCATTTTCATTGACTTACATAAAACATGAAGTATTGTTTTCCTAAAAGACTTTTTTTTTAACTATTATCTCTTTGAAAGAGTAGGACATTGTAAGAAATTCCCTTAAGCAGAGAAACATACCTAAAGCCATAGCAATATTCTGACTACAAATATTTGTTTCTAGTATTTGCTGATGTAGTCTTTTCTAGGAAAGAGTTCTAATAATATCAAATTATTTTTCCTATAAAGAAAAAATAGAAGCTTAATGCCAAGGAAACAAATGTGAGTTACGAAATCTATTTTGATGGATCTGATACGTCTTTGTATGAGCAGAGTAGCTTTGTGTAATTAGAGTTTATGGACATTATGTGAATAAAGAAGTAACCAAATAATTATGATAATTACTTTTAAGAAGCTATGCTATTGGAAAAAATAAAATTATTTTCATGCAATGCCAAAATCTTTCCACAGTCCACTGGAAAGTTCTGTGATTAGGTGGTACAAGAGTATGAATTAATGTACTGTCTTTGGTAAAAATAAAAACAAACAAATTAAAAAATTCATCCATGAAAATTTATATTCCTTCAGGTTCCAAGCTTCCAGGTTCAAGAGTACTGCATCCAGTTTTGTTCACCACATTATAAAAAAGATGTTGAGACTCTAGTAAAAGTACAGAGAAGAGCAACCAGGATGATTAGGGGACTGGAGGCTAAAACATACAACGAACAGTTGCAGGAACTGGGCTTGGCTAGTCTAGTGAAGAGAAGGACCAGCAGAGAAATGATAGCAGTCTTCCAATATTTGAGGGGCTGCCATAGGGAGGAAGCGGTCAAGCTATTTTCTAGAGCTTCTGTAGGCCAGAGAAGGAATAATGGATGGAAACTGAACAAGGAGAGATTTAACCTGAAAACAAGGAGAAACTTTCTGACAGTGAGAACAATCAACCAATGGAACAGCTTGCCCTTGGAAGTTGTGGGGACGCCATCACTTGAGACTTTCAAGAAGAGATTGGACTGCCATTTGTCAGAAATGGTGTAGTGTCTCCCGCTTGGGCGGGAGGTTGGACTAGATGACTTACAAAGTCCCTTCCAACTCTGATTATCTGTTATCTGCTTCCCTTGCTTTAAAAAAATTCCAAGGATGGCTTCACAAGAAATCTCTAGCCTTTTTAAGCTTTGGAATATTGGAAAGGAAATATATTAAAGACAAGCAAAACTGCATTAAAATGCTTCACTAGGTCCAGCAATAAAATAAGCCCCCAAATATCCTGTCAGGGTTCCAAGTAACACCCCCAACAGAATCAAAATTCCGAGGCAGGCATATTCCTCAAAGCATAGATTTATTAGATATGCCATATTGGCACATTGGAGAAACCTGACTCTAAACCCCTCAGGTTTTCCCAGATGGGCAATATGATCACATAGCCCAATCAGGTCACAGTCCAAAGTTCATCCAGGATTGTGTCCTGCCTCCTCACACCTGGTGGGACATCCTTGGTTCTCAGAGGAAAGAATTTTATTTTGGTTACAAAGCCCTTGCTATCTCTATCTTCCCATTCCCACAACTCTCTCCACCTCTGCTGTGGCAGCCCTGGAGATGCCAGGGCCAGGAAAAATGGCTCCAGGGCTGACACATCCTGGATGGAGCATCGGAAGAAATTATGATGCATTGTTAGAATTGAGTAGGCCCATTTTACAAGTGAGAAAGGATTCAGTACAGCATGCAGGATTCATTGAAATCCCAACTTTCCCAATATATTTACTGGTAAGGTAAAAATTAAACTTAATATACGATTAAGTTATAAAGCAGCCAATAAATTTTATAAATTAGTAGAGTAGAATAAGATTTTAATTAAGAAAAAGAAAGAAAGATTAAATTGGTGCTAGAGTAGAGTAAAGATTTTAATTAAGAAAAAGAAAGGAAGGAAGGAAGGAAGGAAGGAAGGAAGGAAGGAAGGAAGGAAGGAAGGAAGGAAGGAAGGAAGGAAGGAAGGAAGGAAGGAAGGAAGGAAGGAAGGAAGGAAGGAAGGAAGGAAGGAAGGAAGAAAGAAAGAAAGAAAGGAAAGATAGAAATAAAGAAAGAAAGAAAGAAAGAAAGAAAGAAAGAAAGAAAGAAAGAAAGAAAGAAAGAAAGAAAGATTAAATTGGTGCTAGATAAGGGCCAATAGAATTCAAGGGGGTCTGGACTTGGATCTCTTGTGGCAACACAAGGATTGTAATGTTTAACTCTACTCTCCTGTTCTGCCAACTCTTCTCCTACATCCTCTCCTTGTCCAGAGAGGTTCTACCTGTAGGATCTTCATTCTTTGCTGCAGTTGTTGCCTCCACTTTTTGCAGAACTTTCATTCAATCCACTATTTCTTGTCCACGTATCTGAAAAGAAAAAAATAATCTAATATGATATGATATGCAAATAAAATAATAAAATTAACACACTAGTTTATGTCTATAAGTTTTCTTCCTGATTTATTTATATATCTTATTAGAAAGGGTTGTTAAAGATTAATTTTATATGGTATTAATAGAAATATTGCTCAGCTTAACTCCATAAATGATGCCATTAAATTTCAATTATACCACAATTATTAATTTGGCGGTGTTAGAAAATTTGATTACCAATTTGAAAATGCACTAATTTGAATTTGGTATAAATTTCTGATTTGTTCTGAAATGGATAATCATTACTTTGATTTATATCTGAACAAAAATATCAAAAAATAAAATGGGAAATTCAAATATTATTCAAATATTCAGTTATCTGGGGGTGATTTCATTTACAAGAGCTGTAGAGAAGAGAAGGAACTGAAAATTAATGGACATTTCTACTTATTTAGCTGATATATATAATCATTTGTACATTGCCATTAATTTGCAGGATGGCAATACTATCTAAAATTTCTTTAATCAGAAAGTTTAAAACATTATTATTATTATTAGTAGTAGTAGTAGTAGTAGTAGTAGTATTTTAAAAATTAAAATTTTATCGTTATAGTTCAAAGACTTAGTGTTCGAATAATGAAGTAGATGTCTAAATTTTTCTCATGAAGATTTGTAGCTGTATTGCACGTACAACTTCAGTGTGTTCATCAAATACTTCAGTATAATTTTTTTAATTAACACTAAAAATGAGTCAGTGTTGATGAAAACAAAATGGTCCTTTTATGGAAAGATTGCCTGTACAATGGCAGAACCATGTGGTTTTTTTGTTTTTGTTTTTTCTAGAAAAGTAAATCATCCTTTGTTGCGTGTTCAGTTCAAAGCACAGTTGAAGACAGCTGAAATTTACTTAAAAATTCTACTGTGTCATCAAGCTGATCTCCATAGTTGCAAGTTGCCTTAATTTTAGGTATGTCTTCCATATAGTTCCAAATAGTAAAATTTGTTTTGTTAATCAGACATGGGACATTTCATTTTTTTCCCCATCCATTCTTTCTATTGGCCATATTTATTCTGGATTTCCTCCTCCCTTGTCAGGGCAAAGAATCAGGATCAGCATTAAGTTCCACTTAAGCTGATTTATTGCTTATGCCTATATACAAGAATCTAGTCAACTAATTGTCAGTATTAAATTGATACTGTACTGATACTATAAGAGTTAATGGAATTCAAGAGTGGTTGGACTTGGATTGCTTGTGGGAATGTAACAACTTCAGGCTGATTCCTCCCTTGACTCCACTCCCAGGCTCTGCCTCTCTTTCTCCTACATCCCACTTGCTTTGTCCGCAAGAAAACTGTCCACCTTTGATACCTTTCATACAGTGGCCATCCTGGTCCTAAGTGAGAGGTGAATATAGTGGATAGTGGGAAAGCATCAGTTTAATATTTTATAAATTGACTTTCTGCAGGTCTTCTAAATATGATACAAACGCAGAAGCATGGAATTAGATTGACAAGGCTCACCATCATCTTCCTGCATGCAAATATGTTTTGATTTCTGCACACAGAACCTATGATTCTCTATCCAGGACACAAAATATCTACAGGGAGTGGAATTAAATGGGATGAACATGCAGTCATATATTTGCAGGATGTTTACTTTCATAGTACAGAACAATGCTCCATATGTCTTCCTAGGAGAGAATCTGGAGCATTCTGTTTGCTCTGGTTTTTTAAAGAAACTGAATTGATCAGAATCAGAACATGGCTCCCCTTTGGACTGTGCTATATCATTTTCAAATGCATTTAAAGAAGAGCATAGTCCAAAGTGTAACCATATTCTGAGTCTGATCAATTCAATCAGTTTCTTTAAAAAGTTAGAAGATGGAAAAGTTACAAGTGGTGATCACATGACCAAAGGATAGTGCAAACTGTCATAAATATATAATAGTTGCTAAACATCTGAATTTTGATCACTTAACCATGGGGATGCTGCAATGGTGTGAAAAATGGTCATAAGTAACTTTTTTCAGGGGTGTTGTAACTTTCTTTTTTTAGATAAAGTTTTTTATTTTTAAACACAAACATACACATACAAAAACATAAAAATATAAAATCCTCTTCCATTTTATATACATACAGTGTGTCAGTTGGTTATGTCTCTTTTGTGCTATACTTTTGTAGTCATTTACTCACAATTTATACCAATCTTCACATTGTCAAACTAATATATGTTTATATATTTATCAGTTATTAATCATCCATGACTAAACTATTTATTCCATCGTTTTATATGAGATGTTCCACATTTTATCTTAAAATTTATGTTATACTTTCAACCAGTGGTTATATATATCTGTATCATGTTTTATATCAATCTATTAGATTTCTATCACAAAATTATCTAGTCTATTATATTACCATGCCTTTTTATCCAACCATTGATAAAACAAATCCCATATCATATAAAACTGCTTATCTTCTTGTTCTCTAATTTCAAATGTCAACTTACTTATTTCAGCACTGTCCATAATTTTTTTGATAACTTCCTCCTGCATAGGTATTTTGTCATTTTTTCAGTTCTTTGCAAATACAATTCTAGCTACTGTTAAGACATTTACAATCAAACATTTCAGTTCTTTATTGTATATGTCTGGTATGACTCCCAATAAACGATCTCTGGTTTAAAGTCTATATGCTGTTTTATCATTTTTTCCAACCATGTGTGGATTTTAGTCCAATATTTCTTTGCGTCTGAGCATGTCCACCACATATGGTAATATGAACCAGGTATCTGATGACATTTCCAGCATTTATCCGATTTACTTTTAAACATTCTCGCAAGTCTCGTCGGAGATAGGTGCCACCTGTAAAACATCTTATACAAATTTTCTTTATATGCAGTTGACATTGTCATTTTATAATTTTGAGACCACAATTTTTTCCATTTTTCCAAATCAATCCCATATCCAAAATTTTTCCCCCAAGCAATCATCGTTTCTTCAACTTTCTCCTCCTCCAATTTAAATTCTAATAGATATCCATAAAGTTTTTTAATTACCTTTTCATCAGTACCCATCAAAATTTTATCTGTTAGTCAACTTATCATAAATTCCTTCTGCCTTGGAGTCTTTATCAAACTTAGATTGTATTTGCAAATAAGAAAACCAATTCATTTTTACACCTTGTTCTTGCAATATTTGCATAGATTTGAATTCACCCTTTTCATTCAATAACTTCCCATATCTAACTGTTTGTTCCTTTTTATTTATATATTCATCTTAATTGTGGATATTCTCCCAATCACTGATAGTTGCAATTTTTCCCATTTCACCAAGTCGGTCGCAATCTGCTGTTTGAGTTTAACATAGTTATCCTCCTTCAGGGTACTGCATCTTGGTGTAATATAAATCCCTAAGTATTTACCTTGTTTGTGACCTGTACTTTTAAAGTTTCTCCCAGCTCTTTCTTTTGTCTTGTTAACATATTTTTTGTTAATACATTTGTTTTGTCTTTATTTATTCTCAGACCTGCTACTTTTCCATATTCTTCTATTTTTTCTCTTAATTTGGGTGTTGTTTCCATTGGATCTTCTAATATAAATACCAGGTCATCTGCAAAAGCTTGCAATTTATACTCCTCCTTTTTAATTTTCATTCCTTTTATTTCTTTTTCTTCTCTGATATTCCTGTTCAACACTTCCAATGTTAACACAAACTGCAGAGGCAACAATGGACAGCCCTGCCTTGTCCCTTTTCTTATATCTATGGATTCTGTTAATTCTCCATTCACCATCACCTTTGCAGTTTGTTCATGATATATTGTTTCAATGGCTTGGATAAATTTCTTACCAAAGCCCATTTGTATCAGTTGCAGTAAAATAAATCACCAACTCACATTGTCCAAGGCTTTTTGAGCATCTAGAAACATCAAGGCCTTTTGCTTCTCAGGGTGTGCTTCTTAATATTCCAAAGAATCCAAAATGAGTCTCACATTGTCTTTGATTTGTCTCTTTGGTAGAAATCCATTTTGAGCAGTATGAATAAAATTATTTAAGTATCTTTTTAGTCTTTCTGCAAAATTGAGAATCATATGTAGCCCAAATTCTCTTACTCTAACTTTGAATCTGTCTTTATTCCAAATCTCCCTCTGAACATAAAATTGAGTTTTGGCCACACAGAATAGAATAGAATAGAATAGAATAGAATAGAATAGAATAGAATAGAATAGAATAGAATTCTTTATTGGCCAAGTGTGGTTGGACACACAAAGAATTTGTCTTGGTGCAAATACTCTCAGTATACATAAAAGAAAAGATACATTCATCAAGAGTCAAGAATCATACGGTACAACACTTAATGATAGTCATAGGGTACAATAAGCAATCAAAACATACTGGAAACAGTCAATATAAATCGTAAGGATACAAGCGATAAAGTTACAGTCCTACAATCACAAGTGGGAGGGAATGGATGATAAGAAATGATGAGCAGATTAACAGTAATAGTAGTGCAGACTTTGTAAACAGTTAAACAGTGTTGAGGGAAATATTTGTTTAGCAGAGTGATGGCTTTCAGGAAAAATCTGTTCTTGTGTCTAGTTGTTCTGGTGTACAGTGCTCTATAGTGTCGTTTTAAGGGAAGGAGTTGAAACAGTTTATGTCCGGGATGTCAGGGGTCTGTAAATATTTTCACAGCCCTCCTTTTGGTGGTAGAAATTTTTTCTTCTGCAGTCCTAATTATCCTCTGAAGTCTGTGTCTGTCCTGTTGGGTTGCAGAACCAAACCAGACAGTTATAGAGGTGCAGATGATAGACTCAATAATTCCTCTGTAGAACTGGATCAGCAGCTCCTTGGGCAGTTTGAGCTTTCTGAGTTGGCACAGAAAGAACATTCTTTGTTGTGCTTTTTAATGACATTTTTGATGTTAGATGTCCATTTTAGGTCATGTGATATAGTAGAACCTAGAAATTTGAAGAGCAAGATCCTAGTACAGAGATGCTCACCAAAGTTTACCATCCAAGGCCTTAGCTGCCACCAGGCCATTTAGAATGACAAAAAGAAAAGTCTGAACAAACCTCCCTTGATGCTTACTTCAAGGTAAAAGTAATATCCCAAGACACAGATTTACTAACTGATGCTAAATAAGAATTGTATGTACCTGTATTGACTTACCTAATGCACGGAACATATGTTTTATAAAGCTGAATTATTGTACATGTACCCTGTTTCTCCAACAATACGGCCTCCCCCAATAGGAAGTCCCAGCATGTTTTATAGGCATGAAATGAAATTAAACCCCTCCCCCCAAATTAAGGCCTATATTGAAACATGTGAAATGGGGGGGAATGGTGGGGGGCTTGCCATTAGGAAGTACTTTTGTTGCATACCTGGATATGGTGCTGCCTGCGTTGACCCTGATACGAAGTGCCCCACCAACGCCAAGGTTAACATCAAAGCAGTCGCCGCCCGCCCACCCAAAGATGCAAGGGGGGGGGGAATTAAGTCACCCCCGAAAAGACGCCCTAGCCATTTTTTCAGGGCTCAAAAAAAAAAAAATAAGACCCGGCCTTATTATATGAGAAACACGGTATATTTTTCCATTACTGCATCTGGTTGCTAACTGGTATAAAAACTAAAAAAAGACAAAAATATTTTGCAATTACAATCATTATTTGTTATTCAGGTTCATTGGCAAAATGTGGCAAATAATCAACACATTTTAAGCTTAAAAAACAGTGAGCATTAAAAATTAACTGTCCTTAATATAGTTTCCCCATGACATATTACATTTTAAATACCATAAGTCTCAGCCAGTTTGAAAGGCCCAAAGATGACTTTCACTCCTGAGTTTCATGTCTGGAATTCTTTATAGTGATTTCATTTTTGGGGCCAAATGATGTGACTTCATTCTTGTTTATTTGAACAGCTGTTTTTTAGTCCTCTCCGTTCAAAAATACAGCTAAAACCAAGCCTGTTCATTGGACAGACAAAAATAAAGAGATGAAGTCCAAACATAAAATTTTCTCAGGACTTCAGATTTATCTCAAAGTGAATTGTGATAAAGAATAGAAGTTCTGTTCCAGGCATTTTGTATTTGAATGGGATAAGCTTCCAGTTGCATTTAAGGAAGAGTTGTAATTTCTATTGAAAATAAATTAAATTTCTTTTTTCCTTGAAGCCTCTTTAAAAAATTAATTTTACTAATTCTAAAAACTTCAAATCACCTTAATTTTTCAGTTATACATAAAAATCATCTTAATTTTTCAGTTATACATTTGAATTTCAACTTTTATGTTAATTCTTTTCATGTCCATACACAATTCTTACTTTGAAAAATGGATTTAAAGGGTTGATGTTATGAAAAATAGGAAAAAGCACACTAGTTATACATATTAGTCATGGTCCTCATTTTTCACTTCTACATAATTGTTTATCTGTGTCGATTAGAGAAAAACATTGTGGTTTAGTAAAGAATTTTTAGTTCTTATGAGCGTCATTGCTAAATGAAGTTAATAATGAAGTCAATTAGCAAGCAAATAGGTAGAGTGATCAAAAAATTGGAGAACTGAATGAGGGAAACAGAAATAGCAGACGAAAGAGAGGACCAAGGAGACAGAAAGGGAGAGAGACTACTGGTTAATTGTTGCTAATTAATCTTTTTAATAATTATTAAAATAATAATAATTATGGATAACTGTTAATGATAATGAATAATTAAAAGACCAGATGGCTGACAAAGGAAGGGACAAACAAGCATGACAAAGGAGAATAACTGTGTGATATCGTTTATGTCCATGATTAACTATTAAAAGTTTTTTATATGAAAAAGAAATTGTGATAAAAGTAAACACTATTGGATTTCTCCAAATTTCAATATCACATCACAGAAACTTAATCTTTTAATATGTGTTTGCATGTTGGGTTTTTATAAAAGCTTTATTAATGTTCAAACCCAGTAGTTTAAACCTTATGTAAAGATCTAGAAAAAGGGAATAGCTGCTGGAAATTTGATAACAAATTTCTTATAGTATCTTGTGAGAAAGAAGAAATGCAGGATATTGCTCATTCTTGTTTTCCAGCTGACTATTTTCCTATTCCAAGACAAACCACTATTTTACCGTGGATCTTATAAGAAATTAATAACACGATTTATACTACTACTTCAAATTATATTACTTCAATTTCTTTTTCAATCTTTAAACAAAAACAATATAATAATGATACATATATATAAATGTAAACATTTATAAACCTTTTTCTTTTAAGTTCTACATCAATAGCATTTTGTGCTTATTTTATTATTATTTTCTCTTACTATAGTCATTTTATTTTGTTTAAAAAGGTATATTTTCAAACGAATATTATTTATGGGTCAACAGATACTGAAATTGTGTAATATGAGATCAGTAAACTTTTCAAACATTCACAGCTGACAAAGTAAACTACATAGTACTAGTAAAAGGACACAGTATGAGCAATAGCACATGAAATTAATTGTTCTATATTCTTCAAGTTTAAATTCTTCATGTGCTATTGCTCGTACTGTGTCCTTTTACTAGTACTATGTAGTTTACTCTGTCAGCTGTGAATGTGTAACTTAATAAACTAGGGTAAGTATTTTTATATGTTCTGGAATTATATCTAATTTTTAAAAATGTGATTTCACTTCTAATTTGATTCCCCAGATGATCTGGATAGTGGATATATTTGGTCAGGAGGGTTGCATATTCACCACATATAATAAAATGTTATTTCTGTTTTGTGGCATTTTCAACATTTATTGCTGTATAATATGTGTATTTTGGCCAGTGGTAATCAACTAGTCCCTATCACCCACTAGTGGGCGTTCCAGCTTTCATGGTGGGAGGTAGGGGTTTTGTCCCCTACTTTATAAATCACCATTACTGTGGAACCGGTGGGCAGTTAGAAAATTTTACTACTAACAGAGATACAAAAGTGAACGGTAGGTATACAAAGGTTGACTACCCCTGATTTTGGCTATTGTTAATTGACTTGTATAACACTTGAAAAACTTCTTATGCTAATTCTTTCTGAAATCATAGTTTGGAGTAAATTTTGTAGGTTCATTCAACAGTTCTTTTTATTGCTATATTGAAATTATGTATTTGAAGTTTGTACCCAGTTTGTCATACATGTTTTATTTGTTCTGTCTCCAAGTGGTATTTAGACAAAAGTAACATGCATTGAATTTTTTAAAAGCAAAGATCTTCTGACAAGTTCATAAAGAGAAAAATCAGAGATCAACAAGATAAAACAATAAGAGCAATGAGATACAACAACAAGGTAGACCTGGAAATTAAAATTAAGTAATATTTGAATTTTTGAAACTGTAATTAGGTATTATTACAAAAGACTAAAAAGGCATTATTTCCGCTCATGACTTGAAAACCTTGTTTCAAATGCAATAACTGTAATCAGCCATCTACTGATATGAAACTTCTTTACCCTTGAGATGAACAAAAGTAGTTTCTGAAAAATTACAATGTAATAATATAATACAATAACATCCCATACACATTTGTATAAGATATATACTACTTGTAGTAATATGTAGTACATGACAGCAAATAGTATAATATTTTTGTTAATAACCAAACTGTGTGTGGCAGACTGCTTGGACGTGAGGCAAATTTTTAAGAGTCTCTCTATTGGACTTGGAGAGGAATTCTTTCCTCCCACAAACTCTAATGTCATCCCTTAGTATGAAGCTCAGATATTTTTTTCCTGGCTGTATTCAGGTCAAGGTATAAATGTTTTCATCTTGTCTCAGTATGAACAATGACTGGAGTTTTGTCATAGTTTTCCCTTCATATCTGGGCTTCAGATTCAGTACTTGAGCCAAAACAAATGGGAATCAGAGATTAAGAGTCATCACTTTATGGCTTGGCTTTCAGGAATCTTTAGAAATTTCCCCATCAAGTGTAACCATCCTGTTCTGCAGTATTTCCCCCTGAAGGTTAGATTTTTTTTATTTTTCATACTCAAAGTGAGTGCTATGTTTTTATGTTAAAGCCATTAGAACATTCTCCTGCAAAGGTTATATAGTCATGTATGATGATCACCTTAAAGGGATCCACTGTAATAATACTTCCCCCCGCCCCCGAATCTTTAATCTAAATTCATCAGTGGGATTGGGTGCCAATGGAGATTTTTGCTCTTAGTGTTTGTTTTGTATTATGAACCTGTGGTTTGATTCAACCAGTGGAATAACTGGTTCAGTGAGTGCATGCTCTACGTTTTAAAAAGCCCATTTTCAATTGAATTAGTTACCTTCTACTGCAGCCCTGGTGACTGAAACAGCTGAGGGGAGGCAAACTGCTCTGCTGCGCGAATCAGCTGTGCTAAAAAAAACCCAGGAAATAAAGCACAGCAAAGAGCAGGGATGGGAGGGCGGAGCCAAACACTCACCAGAACTACCAGTTCACTTGAACTGGTCCAAACCAGTAGAATCCCACCTCTTTTGTAATCTATTGGGAATCTTTGAAGTAAGGCACTATAGAAATATTAT
The DNA here is from genome assembly GCF_049901715.1 of Pseudonaja textilis. Taxonomy (NCBI): domain Eukaryota; kingdom Metazoa; phylum Chordata; class Lepidosauria; order Squamata; family Elapidae; genus Pseudonaja; species Pseudonaja textilis. Next base: position 48,706,712 of record NC_141996.1, read on the forward strand.
TAAATCAACCAACCAATCAATCAATTAATCCATTCTTATTTGCAGATAAACCCATGACTTAACAATGCTACTACACATTGGCTCATATATATCAAAAACATAAAGGCATATCAGAGCAAAAGTATTTAGAATCTGACCACTGCATCTACTTTTCTATGCGAAGAATATGATATGCACAGTCTTTCCTTCCCCATATCACTAGCTTACAGTCCTTAAATGGCTACAATCCCAGTCATTTCTGTACTTCTTTGAAATTGTACTAAAATGTGCACTTCTATTTCTATATCATATTTTATTAATAACAGATTCTGCACAATCCTTCTTCCTTTCTCAGCTGCCAAAATATTATTAATGAAGGTTGCCATAACTGACTTTCCATCTTGTTCAGAAGTAGAGTGGGCACTTCAGGGGTGCCAAAGTAAATTCTAATAAATAGATCGTCATCATATATATATATATATATATATATATATATATATATATATATATAATTTTAAAATGATTGCAATGATGTTTTTAAAAAATATCCATCTGTGAAAGGGGATGTCACTTCGATCCATCACCATTTTAAAAAAGGATAATGCCTGTACTTTCTATAAAGTAAGATGTGCAGTTATCCCAGTAGGAAAAAAAAGGGCAAGGAGGTTATTTTAAACTTTTTTTTTCTTTAACTCATACTCACCAGTTATAACCCTTTTTCTATATATTACAAATTATTCCTATCGATATGTTTTACTGGCAATGTGTTGCAATAACATGATGATTTCATTTACAAAGAAAATAAGAAAACATTGTGTATGTTATCTAAGAATCCCCCAGAGCAATATCCTTTAGCAATTCATCTTAAGGCATTTTAATTAAATTGGGTTTTAAGTAAATTACCAATGAATTTTTGGAAATAAATTTATCTAATCAAGGAAAGAGAGATTTAATAACTCTTTTGTTGTTAATCACTGTTCCAGAACAAAGATTTACATTAGTAATAGGGAGAACTCTATAAAGAATTGCATCATTTCCTAACAATTACAAATGCAAGATAGGAGGGAAACTTAGTTAATGAAGGCATTTGGGAGCCATGATTTAAAAACTTGGCACATAGATCTTTTCCCTTATTAAAATAATACATTTTGAAACAATGTGCTTTAGGGATGATATGGTATGTTCTGGCAACTCCTGGATATTTATCAAGGAAGCATTAGCTGTGTATGGTTAATTATATGGATATTTCACAGTCAAAATCCATGTACAGAACATGTCAAAAAGTCTTTAATCTCACAATAATGGACAGACTAAACCGTAAGTGTGCATCCTTAATTAAATTAAATCCAAAAATGATAGGAAATTCCTGGAAGCATTGTAACCTGAAAATTATCTGTACTTGCATTTTCCAATGTTTGTTTATTATATTTGTATAGCTGCCAGTGTAACCTAAGTACTTAGGATGGGTTCTTGTGTTTTCTTAGTAAGTGCAGGAAATACTTTGCCCAAACCATGAAGGCTGATAAGCTGACCTGTCTGCTAGCAAGGACTGGTGTGGTGAGATGTCTCATTGGTCCAGCCTGTGGTATAGGTGTCAGAGACTAGACGCCTGGAGGGACAGCCCCTTCCTCAGTTGCTGTGGGATATGATATCTGACTAAAAATAAGAGAGAGGTAGAGAGAAGAAGAGAAAAAAAAATCTGTGCAAAACAGGGGGAATGGAGTGGCTGAAGAGAAAAGTTGATGATTCAAGACAAGAAGGAAAAACCCAAGTGGCTGTAGGCTCCTGCTTCATCCAAGACCTAAAAAAGAAATGAGAAAATTGGCTGTTGGTAGCAAAGACCTGGTCATTGGGGAAGGCCACATTTATGGTTATTTGCAGCATCTTGCAGTCATGTGGCCCTTATTTACAATGTGTTTTTTCCCCCAAAGAAACCAGTATAATGGGTTTGCTTAGCAACTATGGTATTTGCTGAATGACCACCACAATAAATATTGTAAAATCAAATGTGGTCGTTTAACCTGCTTAATGACTAGAATGACTTACAACCATAATTCCAGACTCAATTATGCCTGTAAATCAAGGACTATCTGTATTAAACATTAGCACAAAAACACATCCATTAAACAAACTGCATACTCAGGTAGAATTGAATTAAGAGTTCTTTTAATGTAATAATTAATTTCAAATCTTAGATGAACATTTTATAGGTCTTGGGTGATAATGCTGTTTGACAGAAAAGGAAATCTATGGCTCTGTAGAGAAAAAACTATTGGTTATTCTTATTCTTAATTTGTAATTTACAGATGCTATCATGTTTAGGACACTATGAATCACAGAAGACCCAGGTCTAATTAGGTTTTAAAATGACAGGTTCTCATAGAAGGGCATATATACATTTATAAAATAGTCATAAAAGAAACATTCTGTCTATATTTGAGGAAAACATGTGGCATATTTTAGTAAAATGAAAAGGCAGTTCCACTGACGACGTCTTGGTGTTGCAGAGTGAAGAAAACTAGCTCCATTCTTTAACTCTGATTTTTCTGTGATTGGGGACCCTTCAAAGGTGCAGGAAGCTTGAAAAGCAACGCGAAGCAAAGGAGACCCCAAGGGTGCAGTAGGGAGGGAGCCAGCCTCCCACTGCAATGAAGGATTTCTGTCGATCCCAGCATAGAGTGTGTCCTCCCTTGTCATTTTGACATGGCGGACTCGAAACCGTGACTAGTCTCAACTGAAGAGGAAAGAACAACTGTAAAGAATGGACTGTGACTGCGATATCTCAATAGACTGGTTTGAACTTTTAAAGTGAGTAATTTCCAGACATTTTCGGCAGAGGAGGAAGCTCCAAGGGGTGGGTTTTAACCCCAAAAAGCGGCAGCCCAGAAAAAAGAGCTGTAATTTAAAGAACTTAAAGCCAATGAAAGTTTAAAAAGAAACAATAGAAGACTTTAAAACCAAAAGAGAAGAAAAGGAGAATCTGGTGAATTAGCTTGACTGGCGCTGGAAGCAACAAAGTATCGGCTGCATGGCTGTGTGGAGTGAAATTGAGAGAAACTGAAAGAGTGAAGCAGAAAGAGGAACTACGAAGAGAGTTCAGAGGTGACTGTGGATTTGTTAGAGAAAAGCCCTGTGAGCAGGGGAGAGGAAATGGATAGCTTCAGTGGCTTAGAGAACAACAAGGCAACTTAAGAAAATCTGGAGAAAACTATGAACAATTGGAGGAACAAAATGTAGGACCACAGAACTTAATAACTGAACAAGCAGGAAAGCTACAGAAAATCCGAAATTAATAACGAAAAGGAAATTGGACTATTAGTTGAGACGGAATTGGAAATAAACACTCTAACACCAAGTAACTTTATGTTAATTGGAGGCTAAGTCTATTCGAGGAATAACTGTAAAATAATTGGCTCAATATATTAAGTGTTTTGGAATACTGATTATAATATTTATATGTAACATAATATTTGCATTAATTTTAAAGATTGTAATACTTTTAGGAAAGACTTAAAATACAGATAAGCTTTATTATATTTATAGGATCAATCTATTATTAGTTTATATTAACTTATATATATACTGAATGCAAAATATTAATTGTAATTACTCATATGTATTATAGATTATTGTGTGTGTGTGTGTGTGTGTGTGTGTGTGTGTGTGTGTGTGTGTTCGGGTCTTTTCCCATGTAAGATTGAGAGTATCTTGGTGACATTTCGGTGAGGTCCCACTTGCCATCCTCAGGCTGGTCCTTTCGGCTTCATGCCAGTGCAAGCAGTGTGTGATCAGAGCTGCCATCTCTCTATAAATACTAGAGGTGGGGGCTGGTGTGCTGGGCTGGTTGGCTGCGCTGCTGCCTCTTGATTGGTTGATGAAGTTGATGTTGGTATAATGGGCTGTGTGATGGCCTTGTGAGTTTTGTTGTGGAGATATCCTGGATCTTGTGCTGTAATCTCCTGGGTCGTTTGTTTTGTAGTGATCTTTTTTCCATTAGCCTCTCATGTTTTAATGGCTTGGGTAATGGGTTGTGTGATGGGCTTGTGAGTTCTTTTATTGTGGTATCCTGGGTCCTGCGTTGTAATCTCCTGGGTCGTTCGTGTTTTGATCTCTTTTCCATTAGCCTACTGTGTAGTAACGGCTTGGGTAATGGGTTGTGCGATGACCTTGTGAGACTTATTGCTGTGGTATCCTTGGTCTTGTGCTGTGATATCTTGGGTCATTTGCTGTATTGCAACTTCTTGAGTTCTTGTGGTGTAATTTCCTGAGTTTTCTGATGTGAGTGGGTGGCTGTGATGTAGCATTCTGGGTTTTAGTGGGACCTCGCTGAAACATTGCCAAGATACTCTTAATCTTACATGGGAAAAGACCCGAACACACCTAGACCTACATACCTGTACCCGTGAAAATCTACGAATATGTATGTATGTATGTATGTATGTATGTATGTATGTATGTATGTATGGCATTCAGCTTTGTTCAGGTATTTTCCCACGTCATTGTAGTTGTGCTTTTAAAGTTGTAGCAACGTTTCGGCAGAATCTCATCTGCCATCATCAGGCTTCTGTATAGTGTTTATCTGTGAGTCAGACTTTTACAGTGGTTTCAGATTTAAATTTGGGGCAGCCTATTGCTGTGCCAGAATGGTTTTTTCTTCACCCTGATTGGTTGGGAGTCTTGGTCTGTGTTTAGGGTGTTTAGGGTGAAGAAAAAACCATTCTGGCACAGCAATAGGCTGCCCCAAATTTAAATCTGAAACCACTGTAAAAGTCTGACTCATAGATAAACACTATACAGAAACCTGATAATGGCAGATGAGATTCTGCCGAAACGTCGCTACAACTTTAAAAGCACAACTACAATGACGTGGGAAAATACCCGAACAAAGCCGAATGCCATACATGTAAGTACCCGCGAAAACTTAAGAAAATATATATATATATATATATTTTAAAGTACAATTAGGATTTATATGCTTAGATTAATACCTCTTTAATTACATATTAAGCATCAATTATATTATACTGTATATTGCATATCACATTATATTTATTAGAGTATATACAAATGGAAATTAATTATTGAAATATTGAATAAGAAACATAGAAACATAATATTGATTAGATAATGTTATTATCCTGAAATAAAAATTGGTCTTTAGGAAGATTAAGATAATGAGTGATACTAACGCTGATAGCACAAAAAGGAACAGAAACAGAACATAGTGATTTAATACAAATTAATATATTTGATAGAAAAGAAACAAGAAAGACAGATAAGACTTAATATCGCAAACTATAAAGTGATTGTATAATAATTTGGGAAAGCATTTATAAAATCCTAGGAGAGCAAAAAAAAATTTTTGAAAGAAATGACCAGCATAACGATGACCACTTTGAGGGCAGGGAAGAAAACATCCTCAAACCCATTAATTGCAACAGCATCTCCATCAATCCAGAGATCAATAGATGGGATGCTAAACACACAAAAAATCAAGTCAATCACAGAATACACCAACAATGTAATCAACACTGATAACGATTCAAGAAACGATGGTGAACTTACAGGAGACAATGTCCAAAAACCACGGGGAATTGTTTAATAACATTCAAAAGCTGGTCAATAAGGTTGATTCTGTACAAGAGGCGATTCAGAGAAATGAACAAAAAATTAAAACAGTAGAAGCAAAAACAGAAAGAACAGAGGAAAAAATTAGAGCAGGTTGACCAACGCATGATGGAAATAAACATGAATTTGGAAGATTCCCTGATCCACTTGGAGATGGACTGCACCTCTTTCTATTTACGATTTCAGAATATAACAGAGGTTAAGGATGAAGACCTGGGAAAATTGATGGCGGAACTGATAGGAGAAACCCTGGAAAGAGACACCCAAGAGATTATAAAAGAGATAGATGAAGTCTACAGGGTCCAGACTAACTATGCCAAAAGACACCGGCTACCTAGAGAAGTGCATGTCAGATTTGCTCAGAAGAACATCAGGGATATAATATATAAAATAACAAGGAAGGAGCCCATAGTGTATTAGGACAAAGAAATTTTCACTCTCAAACAAATACCAAGGCGAGTTAGAGAACAATGCAAAGATTATCATTACCTGGCAGTACAATTAAGTAAATGGAACATCTTGTTTCGATGGATTATCCCAGAAGGCATGCTGGTTTCATGGCAGAGAAGACAACCTGGACAAAACCCAAGAATTATACGACCAACTGACAGGAATGGAAGAATATGATAGCAGTAAAGAGAAACTAGAGGAAGGAAGCCAGGAAGAAGGCCAGTTAGAACCAGAGACAGAAGACCAGGAAGACAAAGTAAAAGAAACAGAAGGAAGAGGGCATTGGAAATAAACTCAAAGCAATAAGAAAACTAATAGCAATTAGAAATAGATAGACTAATATGAATATGGAGAAAGAACTAAAACTATTGTCAATAAATGTAACTGGGTTAAATGCTGTAGTGAAGAGAAAACAAATACTTTCAAAACTGGTTAAGCAAAACATAGATATTGTGTGCCTCCAAGAAGTGCATATCAAGAACCAAGATAAAAAGTACTTAGAATTCAATAAATTGGGGAAACTCCATACTGCATTGGCGGGGAAAAAGTGTGGGTGATAACATTAGGGAAGAGTTAGAAGCAACGCAAATTTATGCAGAACCCAAGGGAAGACTATTAATAACAGAATTAAAGAACAATTGGAGGAACAAAATGTAGGACCACAGAACTTAATAACTGAACAAGCAGGAAAGCTACAGAAAATCCGAAATTAATAACGAAAAGGAAATTGGACTATTAGTTGAGACGGAATTGGAAATAAACATTCTAACACCAAGTAACTTTATGTTAATTGGAGGCTAAGTCTATTCGAGGAATAATTGTAAAATAATTGGCTCAATATATTAAGTGTTTTGGAATATTGATTATAATATTTATATGTAACTTATAATATTTGCATTAATTTTAAAGATTGTAATACTATTGATTTCGAACATTGGGAAAAGATTTGGAATACCAATTATAAAATAACAAAATCAGCAGCTTACAAGGAAAACCAACATAAAATGTTCTATCATTGGTATATGGCACCTTCCCAATGGGCTAAGATATACCCAAACCTAAAACCAAATTGCTGGAAGTGTGGACATCAACAAGGTACCTTCTCTCATTCTTGGTGGTCATGCCCCAAAGCAAAGAAATATTGGAAAGTGATTCATATGTGATTAGACGAGTTAATTAAAAAAATTGATTTCGTCCCAGAACTATTCCTCTTAAGAATAATAAAAAGAAATTATAACAGGAAGATAAAATATCTTATATTACATGTAGTAACAGCAGCAAGAATTTCCTACACCCAGTACTGGAAGAAAAACTCCATACCTCCTAAAGGTTTAATAATTAAAAAAATATTGGAGTGCATGGAAATGGACAAATTAACTATGGAACTAAAAGGAAAGCTGACATGGTATACAATGCAATATGGGAAAGATGGTATATCTGGATTGACAATAGACATAAGAATAGAAAATGTAAATAATGTATATAATCGTTATGAGGCTATGGAAGTAGTGTGTATTGAAAGATCGTATAGGATGCATAAATATATATTGTCACCATATTGTATAGTTCAATTAGTAATGGTATTATGTATAAACGGAAAAAACCAATAAAGTGTTGGGGGGGGGGAAGAAACAAAATGCTATATATTCTATGGGCAAGAATTAGGGGAAGATAATTAGGTGCTCTGGATTTTACCTCCACCTAGATTTCAACCTAGACAACATGGCAAATAACAAATTTCTCATCCACAAGTTGTAATAAAAAAAACAGACTGCAGAGATTTTAATAGACTTTTTAACAACTCTTCAAAACTAGAGCCAGACAAAGTCTGAAAAAAAATAATTGAATAAAATGCATGTAAACTGGAAGAGAAAAAGGAGAGAATTTGAATCATGCAGACAAGGTCTCCCTCTAGCAGTAGCTCAGGGAGTTTTTAAGAGAATTCTATGAAATAAAAATGCTGAAGAATTTCTTCTGCACTCCTGCAGCAAAATACTTTAACTGCTTTATGAAAAATGTTTGTTAGTAATATGTTTATCAAGATACAAATAAGCTGCATTGTTACCTGAAAACTATCTGCACTTGCATTTTCCAATGTTCATTTGCTTGTTTGTTTATTATATTTGTATAGCTGCCAATCTAACTTAGACTGGTTTCTTGTGTTTTTCTTAGTAAATGCAGGACATACTTTGTCCAAATCATCTTTTTTTAAACATACTTTATTTATTTATTTGCATCCAACCTTTATTATATGAGGTTCTTTCTATAGAATCCGATTCACATATGAAGGCATTCTATCAACTAATATTGTCATGGAGTGCCCTAAGTCTGAGATATATCTTTTTATACTCCTTTGTCAACTTCTACATTGTTAACATTTATTAAATTGTATTGATGAAGACTGATAAGAAATTATTTATTTAATTGGTGGAGGGAGTATACAGCCCTGAGGGGCTCCAGTGCTAATTGGCTGGGTACTCAATGTGATTTTCCTTAGCTTCACTTGTTGCTTTCTATCTATTTTCTGTCAAAAAGCTAATAATCCACCTACATGTATGGATAAGCACAGCTAGCTGAATCAGTTTAGAGTGAATAATTTCTGGAATGATTGTACTGAATGCTGAGCTGAAATCTACAAAAAGGACCTGTGCATTCAAGATGTTGTAAGATGTAGTGTGGTGCCATATTGACAGCACTGTCTGCCAATCTACTGTATTTGCTCAGTAGGCAAAGTGCAAGCAGTCTAACAGCGAATCTATGATAATTTTCAGGTGGGCCAGCACTAACGTCTCAAAGATCTTTGTAACTGCTGATGTCAGAGCAACTGGTCTGTAGTATTCAACTCCCTGATGGAGGATTTCTAAGGAACTGGGATAGTAGTAAAGCATTTGAAGCAAGAAGGGACATAACACATCTCCAAGTGATTTACTAAAGATGCAGATGAAGATGGGGGCCAGTTGTTCAGTAGAGGCTTTAAAGCAAGAAAGAGTTACTCCATTTGGGTCTTTTCTATCTTTTGTCTATGAATAGAGATTGCACATTTTTTTTCTAATGTAATCAAAGAGGAAGGCAAGAAGAATGGAGTTAGGTGTAGGAGATTTAGCTACTGTTGGTATATCTGAGATTGGGAAGGTAGTGGTAAATGATAGTGATCTCCTCTCAAACATACAATAGAACACATTTGGTCACCTGCTAGTTGACTATTCTCTTCAGTAAGGGAGAGAGGTCTGCTGTAGCCAATGATGTTCTTCAGGCTTCTTTGCATACTTGCTGGTCCATTAGCTGAGGACTAGTCTCAATTGAAGATAATGTTTCTTATCCATTAAGCCCTAAATTGCTTGAGTCTAACAGACAGTTTCAATATATGTTTATGTTAATAATTTATTTATTTTTAAATAAATTAAAAAGCTATATTCAAAAATAGAATAAAGAGACAGCATGGGGATGAGTTCTTCTTACTCCACTAACCACCTCCAGCAGTGAGCGTTCCCCTCAGGGCCCCAGGCCAACCAGCCAAACCAAGTTTTGGTACTCTTCCAGAAGATCAAAAGAGTTGGAGCAGTTCTCACTTCTGGTAATAGAATGTTCCATGCATTTGGGGTCATGGCAGAAGACTGCTCACTGAAATTCCTTAGCAGATGGGGTTTGCAGCAAATGTCTTTTACTGCTGTGAGTGGGATGGGTTAGTTCCACTGGGGTGAGACAGCACCTTGAATACCCATGCCATACGGGGCATTAAAAGTATGCCTTTAAACCTATGCCTTGAATTGGAAACAGAAGCAAACTGGCAACTAAATGCAGATTGCACAATAGTGGTACCACCTAGGGGCATCAAGAACTGTGCACATGCTACATTCTGCACCAGCTATAGATTCCAAATACTCTTTAAGGATAGATCCATGTTGAGTACATTGCAGCAATACAATTGAGATATGACTAGGACCTGAGTGTCTATGAGCAGGGCCTCATGAACCAGATAAGGGTACAACAGGTGCACCACACAAGTTGCTCAAAAGCTCTCCTAGCCACAACTGCCATGTGATCTTTGAGGAGGAGTCATGAGTCAAGAAGAACCCCCAAGTGCAAATTATGCCAAATTGACCAATATTGTGTCATTATTGCTAAGAAGGAATGCTGCATGTGAGAAGGGTATGATTAAAACATGTAATATTCTTTATGTTACTAAAAGATATAATTGTGTTATTGATTGATTAAAGCTATTGCAGGTGACATTATTTGGATGTCTACGGGCTCATCTGCTGAAAACCTAGCACATGGAAGACTGCAATCTGAAACATAAAGAGAGCAAATGGTAAATATAATGAATTGCAAATGAGAACAGAAAAATGAGTATATTTTTTATTTGTGAAACTAAAAGACAAGGAATGTTGTAATAGATATGAATGAAGCTAGTCTGATCTTAGGAAATGGAGGCATAAATATGTGCAGAAAGTGAACATCTGTGGCAAAAGTATGAATTTCTGTTATCTACAGCAATGCAGATGCATATGAAAGTAGAAATTAGAATGGATATAATATCATGTTACTGCCTACTGTAGATAATAGAAATAAAAGGTTAAGTTTGAGGTAATAGTGAAAGACAATATTACAAAACAGGCTAATTCCCACTCAAAGAATGGAAGGTGGGCATAAATGTAAATGAAGTGAAAACTAAAGGAACAGGGTGAAAAGAATTCAGTTACTTTGTGCTTTGAGAGATTATTGCATGCAAAAAGATGGAAGGATTTGGCACTGTCCACATTGGAGAAATCATTGGTGAAGATGATGGAACTACTAAATTAACTATCTGTATTAAAGTTGGCTGGAATCCTTTATGGACTTTTGGCATAAAACAGAAAAATGAATTTATCATTTATAGTTTTGATTATTAAACAGGATAGATTATAGGAAGAAGAGAGTTATATGGTAACCGTAGAGTAAGAAATAATTTATAATTGAACTTTTAACTGCAAGTAAAGATGATTGGAAGCTCCTTCTTCGTATCTTTTTTAAATGTAGGAACACCAAGGAAAAGCAAATGGCAAATCATGCATGGTAGTGTCACGATACAAACTCTGGTACTTTGTAGTTGTGATGTTATACTGTAACTTTATAAAGTATGGCAATAAAACAACTGTAAGCAAATATCCAAGTTCAGAGACCACCTAGGACTCTCCACAGTTCAACCCAAGCTATGTATAGTCTCTTCTATTGGCATCTTTAGTTTTGCACAATACATAAAGATCCAATGAAGGGATGTATTTTGTAATCAAAGCTTTTCAAAGTGCTGTCACCATTTCTTAAATGGCAAAATTGTTCTTCCATGAAAAAAACACCAGTCTCAACATGTACCATTATTATTTAGTAAGTTCAGAAGAAAATTCCTTCCCATATAAAACTAGCTTGATACTCGTGCTTCACTACAAAACTATGTGGTTGGGCTTAGTTTTGGGGGAGGAAAATGAGGGAAAAAATTCTGCCTCTGTCTACCAGCTTCGGTATTCATCTGGCTAGTGTCCTGTCAGTGTGTGAGAGAGTTCAGGGCTGTTTGGAAACTGAAGTAGTGTTTGCTGTGTGAGCAAGAAGGAGACAGCAAGGAACCTAGGTGTGTTCTGTACTAAAGCTGGTTGCTGCTGTTAAACTAAAACTGAAACTCTTCTCCTCTGCTTGTATTTTGCATTTCTTTTCAGGTGGGGAGGGGGAGTAGAACTCCTTAGCATCAAAGTATGTTAATAATAATACATGAAATACTAATGCTCTGGTGGTCATTTCAAAAAATCCTTTCTTAGTTAGCACCTAGAATCCAAGAGGAACATATGTGTCAAATTTCAAGTTTGTAGGCTTTACGGTTCTGTAGATTTTGTGATGATGCATGAGTGGTATTTCACTTTTATATATACAGGTGAAACTCAAAAATTAGAATATCATGCAAAAGTTCATTTATTTCAGTAATGCAACTTAAAAGGTGAAACTAATACATGAGATAGGCTCATTACGTGCAAAGCAAGATAGTTCAAGCTGTGATTTGTCATAATTGTGACAATGATGGCTTACAGCTCATGAAAACCCCAAATCCACAATCTCAGAAAATTAGAATATTACATGCAATCAATAAAACAAGGATTGTACATAGAACAATATCGGACCTCTGAAAAGTCTAAGCATGCATATGTACTCAGTACTTAGTTTGGGCCCCTTTTGCAGCAATTACTGCCTCAATGCAGGGTGGCATGGAAGTTATCAGCCTGTGGCATTGCTGAGGTGTATGGAAGACCAGGATGCTTCAATAGCTACCTTCAGCTCTTCTGCATTGTTCGGTCTCATGTCTCTCATCTTTCTCTTGGCAATGCCCCATAGATTCTCTATGGGGTTCAGGTCAGGCGAGTTTGCTGGCCAATCAAGCACAGTAATCCCACGGTCATTGAACCAGGTTTTGGTGCTTTTGGCAGTATGGGCAGGTGCCAAGTCCTGCTGGAAAATGAAGTCAGAATCCCCATAAAGCTCGTCTGCGAAAGGAAGCATGAAGTGCCCCAAAATCTCCTGGTAGATGGCTGCATTGACCCTGGACCCTGGATGAAGCACAGTGGACCAACACCAGCAGATGACTTGGCTCCCCAAATCAACACGGACTGTGGAAACTTCACACTGGATCTTCAAGCATCTTGCAGTGTGTGCCTCTCCATTCTTCCTCCAGACTCTGGGTCCTTGGCTTCCAAATGAGATGCAAAAGTTGCTCTCATTAGAAAAGAGGACTTTGGACCACTGAGCAACAGACCAGGTCTGTTTTTCTTTAGCCCAGGTAAGATGCTTCTGATGTTGTTTGTTGTTCAGGAGCAGCTTGACAAGAGGAATACGACATTTGAAGCCCATGTCCAGGATCCATGCACTGACTCCAGCCTCAGTCGACTCCTTGTGAAAGTCCCCAACGCTTTTGAATTGCCTTTTCCTGACAATCCTCTCCAGGCTGCGGTCATCCCTGCTGCTTCTATACTTTTCCCTTCCACATAACTTTCTATTAATGTGCTTTGATACAGCACTTTGGGAACATCCAATTCCTTTTGCAATTGCCTTTTGAGGCTTTCCCTCCTTATGGATGTTGTCAATGATGGCTTTCTGCACAACTGTCAGGTCAGCAGTCTTTCCCATGATTGTGATTGCTACTGAGCCAGACTGAGAGACCATTTAAAGGCCCAAGAACCTTTTGCAGGTTTTATGGCTTAATTAGCTGATTAGAGTGGGACACTTTGAGCCTAGAATATTGAACCTTTTCACAATATTCTAATTTTCTGAGATTGTGGATTTGGGGTTTTCATGAGCTGTAAGCCATAATCATCTCAATTATGACAAATCACAGCTTGAACTATCTTGCTTGGCATGTAATGAGTCTATCTCATATATTAGTTTCATCTTTTAAGTTGCATTACTGAAATAAATGAACTTTTGTACGATATTCTAATTTTTCGAGTTTCACCTGTATAGAAGATAACTCTGTGGAAAGTACTTATGAGCCTTGCTAAATTCAAAACTATCTTTCACCATGACATGAGATTATAACCACAGCACAATTATAGCAAATGAAAATATTCAGTGCATAAACTTGAAATGGAGAAGATGTAAGCTTTAGTATTTTTAAAGCCATTTTTTTCATGATTAAAGGGACATGTAACACAGGAAGTATTCAAGGATGTTTTTCTGTTACTATGATAAAAAATATTGGTTTATTGTTGAGACTTCTACTGCTTGGTTTAAAAATGCCAGATATCAATCACATTAATCATAGATTCATCACACATGCTTACCCACCACATGGTATGGATGCTTGTGTTTCATAATTTAACATTTTGTTTATTACTTTGTTATTGATTCATCTCTGGCTCACTGGCAACGATTACAGGATGGAAATTCTAACACTTTAATCAATGAATATATGGTTGACTTTATTTTTAGCTTGTTGTTTTGGTTCCAGGCTAAGAAGAAAGTTGGCTATGATAACTTTCCAATAGAAAATAAAATTCAGTATTTGTTTTTGGTTTTTGCTTTCTCTCTCTCTTCTGTTTTGCATTTTGTTTTGCAGGACTGATTAGAGCAGGCATATATGACTCAAATAATGGCAGATCTCTTCCTTTCTTATCACAGACTTAAATTTATGACTCCTAGACCTGTTATTTTACCTGGATGGAATCTTAGTGAATTCCCAAGATATTATGTGAGTTAATTAAATATGTTCCTAAAAAAATATAAGCATTTTAATATCTTCCCTTGAATAATAAAGAGATAACTCAAGTGGATAGGACTTGAGTTCATTTTTGGAGGGTCAGTTCCTGCTTTCTCTTTTTAAAAGGGAATTCTTTTGGCTGGCGTGCTGCTTCTTGAACATTATGGAGATCACCCAGAGAATTGGCCATGTATTAAGATACATCTAATAAAATATTATACTCTGTTTTTATTCATGAACAATTTAAAATGTTACAGTAATAGAGACCATGTATATTTACACATATACTGTACATGATTTTTAAAAAGTTTAATATTTAATACTTCCTCTCTGTGTTTTTTTGAAACAGATTTGTGCTTGAGCAAAAGGCATGTTTCATTATTCTAATTTAATACATTATTCTATTAAATCTTCTTAAAGGTTTTATTACTTATAATCCTAACCCTGACAAAGAAACCATTCCTGTGAATCCGTTTCCCATTTCTCAAAGAATGTTTTATATATGTATGTGTATATATATATTTACCTCCTCATTTCTTTTTCTGTCTTATTTAGTTTGGATTTTTTTCCTGCCAACCCTGAAGCTTTTTTCAAAATTCTTTGGCCAAAATGTTGCATGAAGTTGTGTTGGGTGCAAGAAAACAGGAGCCAAGGTAGAGTTCAAAATACTGTGAGTTTATTCAATGTAACCTATTCACAGGAATCTGATCTGCTAATCACCAAGGCAGATTGGTGCCAGGTAAAAGTTAATGGATTTCAAGGATTGGGGGGGGGGAACTGGACTAAGATCTCATTTGGGAACATAAGGACTCCAGACTGATGGTGCATTGACTCTGCTTTCAGATTCAGCCTGGTTATCTCCTACATCTTGGTTGAAACAAATCCTTTGAGGTTATAAAGTTTTGCGAACCCTTTTTCAGTGCTGAGATGTTATCTAATATGATGCACAGGAGAGAAGCAGGCAATAAAAATATAGATGAGAGAATTTCAATCTGGGAAAACATTCCCATTCTGGCTTGCCACTTGAGCAACTGTTTTTTTTTTTAAAAAAAAAACATTCACACCAAAAGAACAATTAAAATAAGAAACTAAACACAGAATTTCAGAATAAGGTCAGCCATCCACCACTCCATCTGATCTTAGACAACTTATTCCAGATGAGAACTGAACCTAACACCCTCAGTATCTGCCGACCAACAAAGAATTTTTCAGAGACAGGCTTGATGATTTACCTTCCTTGGTTCTAATGGGAGATTTACTAAATTTTCCATGGGTGTGAAAAACTGTTGAAACAAGGCAAATGGTACTGAAACTGTAATTCTATGCTGCTCTTATTATCTGTATAATCAAGAAATGTTCTTTTTTCTTGACGTGTTTAATATATCATAATGATCATTTTCATCTTGATTTCTTCTCTCAAATAAGGTACCATTTATTACATATAATATTCCATAGGCAAACTAAGAATTCATCTTTTACTTTTATATCTTTATCTGCATTTATTTTGCTTTTATAACAGATAACAGATAAACAGAGTTGGAAGGGACCTTGTAGGTCATCTAGTTCAACACCCTCCCCCAAGTGGGAGACCCTACACCATTTCTGACAAATGGCAATCCAATCTCTTCTTGAAAGTCTCAAATGATGGCGCTCCCACAACTTCCGAGGGCAGCTGTTCCATTGGTTGATTGTTCTCACTGTCAGAAAGTTTCTCCTTATTTCCTGGTTAAATCTCTCCTTGTTCAGTTTCCATCCATTATTCCTTGTCTGGCCTACAGGTGTTTTAGAAAATAGCTTGACCCCTTCCTCTCTGTGGCAGCTCCTCAAATATTGGAAGACTGCTATCATGTCTCCCCTGGTCCTTCTCTTTACTAGACTAGCCAAACCCAGTTCCTGCAACCTTTCATTGTATGTTTTAGCCTCCAGTCCCCTAATCATTTTGTCACCTTTGGTTAATAGTCTTAGAATAATATTAAGAATCTTCATAAAGAGAGTTTAGTCTTTTAATATTATAACATTGTCTTAGCAATCCCTGCTTTTATCTGTCATTAATTTCAATGTTATTGAAATGTGTGCAATTCTTTTTTCATTGTACTTTATGCTGATTTATGACCAATATAAAGGTTTGATTGATTGATTGACTGACTGATTGGTTGATTTACAGCAATCACCCTGTTTTCACTTTTGAAATCATGACTTTTCTTATTACAGTTTTTTTTAATGCACTAACTAAATATACAGATACACACACACACACAAACACACACACCACAATTCTTATGCTAGTTTCACTCACAAAAGAGCCATTCCTGCCATTTACCATTTGGCAGTGATTGAAGGCTTTTTAATATAAAAAGATAACATTTTTGATGCCCAGTAGGAATACAGTTATTAAATTTACTGCAATGAAATTTGTAGCAGATTCTTTTTGTACATTCTTCCTAGGCATATAAAGTATTCATTGACTCAACTTGACATTTTAATAAATAACCAATTTGAAAATCAATGACATAACATGTTGAAACAGTACCATTGATATATGAAGTATAAAGTAAAAAATGAAATATAAGATCCTAGAAACTTAAATATATAAATTGAAATAACAATAGCAAGTAGACTTATATAGCACTTCATAGTGTTTACAGCCCTCTCTAAGCATTTACAGAGTCAGCATATTGTCCCCAACAATCTGGATCCTTATTTTACCCACCTCGGAAGGATGGAAGCTGAGTCAACCTGAGTCAAGTACTGCATTCTAACCACTGCACCACCACGGCTCATAGGAGTTTACTGATAAAATCACATCTAATTTATAAAACGTTTCTGCTGATTTTTCTGGAGTTGCTGTAAAATAGTATAATGCAGAACCTGCACCAGCCTAGACAAACAACAAAAATTTGAATCACTGCTATGAAAATGCAAATGAAATCATTCTTTCCAAAAAGAATCTATGGATACAGAGAATTTGTCAATGTTTACTCTAAACAGGTTTTACAGTTTATTAAATCAAATGTTATTTGAGTCATTTCAGCTTTCCAAAATCTTTGATAATATGCCTTACAGTTTTTTCCACCTAATACTTGGAACTTGAAGAATTAAAATAGGAGATGGTGACAATTAACAATGATGGCAGAAACTTGCATAATTATATTATTTTTATTTATAGTAATTGCAATAGGAACTAGATGACTCAAGTGTGATAGTCATTAAAATTAGTTTGCCTCAGGCAAATTTTTGTTAGCATATATTTTAATTAAAAGAATTACATCATTGGGTAATTGTTCATACAAGCAGTGAAAATAAGCTGAGATAAAGCAGAACAATGATCAGTAGCAAATCATCCTAAGAAATCTTCCTTTTCAAGAGACAACATTTCCACTTTATGGGTGCAAGTGAAAGTGTAGTAAAGTGTAGTATTTGTACCATAACATTTTTTTAAATGTGAAAAGAAAGAGAAAGTTAAGCAAGTATTCACTAACATTCTATGTGCCTGTCCCATTGATTGACACATACACATAAGTATTAAATTCGAAATCAAAAGGACAGAAAAATGCAAAGATTTGTACTCTACTTGATTTTTATTTTAAGGTTGTTTTGGCCCACTTTGTACTACAATGTGCTTCCTGCAAATATTGAATTTGACTAAGAGAATTGTTAGCATTGGACTAACATATACATCGCTATGAATGACAAATACAGAGGATATGACTCATAAAATGACATAACCTACTATAGATACTTAGAAAAAATGGAATGAATTGATCTAATTATCAAACTATCACAAAAAAGTGCCCACTGTATGAGTTCACACATTTAACTGATTGACTTTTGAAATTAATTTAATAATTAGATGGTTCCCAATCTTATGAACTCATCACTATAGACTGTTGGCCAATTCCAGTTGTCTAGAGCAATTAATGTGTTTGAGAAGACACTCTTTCTGGCCTGATTAGCCTGCATTATATTTCCTTTATTGTAGATAACTTACTCTAATTATTAAAAAAAAAGCACTGTATACAGTTAATTTCTGTTGGCCAAGATACCTTGAAAGAAATGCAGAAATCAAGTAAGTCAAGATTAGCTAAGAGGCCATGTCAGAATACCAAGTACAAGGCAAGTATAAGACTATATATAACAGAGAAAAGGATATAACTAAGAAAAATACAATTCATATTTCTATTTCTTCCTTACAATTTATTTCAATCAGATAGTTGGACCTGTCACAACTTAAAAGTCTAAACCAGGGGTGTCCAACCTTGGCAACTTTAAGACTTGTGGACTTCAACTCCCAGAATTCCTCAGCAGCATTTACTTTCATTTCCTGAGTATTCTCCCTTTCATTTCCCTCCCCACATAGATCCAGAGTGAGAGAGTGTGCAGATGTCTAGCATGGTGAAAACACAGAGGGACTGGACCATTTCTGTATTGATTTTTTTCCCTGCATGATTTCCACAAGCAAAGATTGTGTAGAAAAACGCAACCACTCTCTCCACTCTGGGTACCCTAAGAGCCACTCACTTCAAAGAGGAAGAGACTCATTCTTCCTGCCAGCCCTACCTTGCTAGCAGGTTTCCACATATAATATAGGGTTGCATCAATTTTTTTCTTCATGATCCTCAGAAAAGCTCCAGTGGAGCCTTCTCCTCCTCTTGGCCCATACATGGAACTACTGGCCATTTTTTGGAGGGGAGGGAGAACTAAGAAAGCCACTGACTGCAAGGAAAACTGCACCCTCAGTTCTCATTCTGGTGGGTCACCAAGGATCCCCTCCCTCCAGAGAGAAAAAGGGCTCTTTCTTGACTGTTGGTAGCCCCTAAATAACCTTATCTTGCCAGCAGGCATCCAACTCATTTATTCATTCTTCCCTTAATGGCCACTGCTGTTAGAGATTTAAAATTTGGGCCTTGGTTCCAAAGCAACTCACCTGTTGGGCCTTGCTGCCAAGTAGGGGTCAGAGAGAGATGGGATATGGGGTGGGGATATGCCCCTTCTATCTACCCTTCCACCACATAAGTGGTTTCTTGGAAGAGTAGTTGGAAATGTGGTGATGTTGAAGTGGTCACAACTTTGCCAAATTTCAATCCTAGAGGAGTCATGGGTCCTGGATTTTGGATTTTGGACATAGAGATATATAGGCTACCTGTGAAATGGAATATATGAAAAATCAGGGTAACAAGGGATCACTAAGAACAAGTAGTAAAAATAGAGACGTATGTTTGAACAATATTTTGGTCTATAAAATGAAAAATTCAGTCTTGCACTAAAAACTGTATCAGTTATTTATGTATTTAGCTGGCTGAAACTAGTCAGCAAAGTAAAATATAAATTACATATACACAAGAATAATATATGACAAATAGTAGCATTAAAATATGTTGTCAACAGATTTTGAAAACCCCCTAAATGATTCATCTTTCTTTGAAAAATTTAAATATATATGATGCAAGGAACTAGAACAGTATATTTCTCAAAAGGAAACTCCCTTGTTTCCTAGAAAGAAAAATTTTCTTTCTGTTCTGCTTTTTTTGTATTGGGAATAAACCTGGCTTGTGGTGTGGAGATTTTTTTTGTTTGTGAGTGCAATCTCCACACCACAAGCCAGGCAAACACCTGGGCACAAACAGACCACCACCCCCGATACCTCCTGCTCAAACACACCCCAACCAGGCACCCAGATGAAACCTAGCTTCCTAATAAATGATAGCCGTCCATTTACTCAGAGCCAAGCTGCACTAAAAGCCTCCAATACAGGAAACACAATGTTGCCAGCCAATCAAGACAAAAAAAGCTACAAAACAGACAGAAGATATTAGAAACACCAATCAAGCAGAACACAGCAAACACCAAGACCAATAAACACAGACCAAGACTCCCAACAAATCAGGATGAAGAAAAAACCATTCTGGCACAGCAGTAGGCTAGCACCAAATTTAAAACTGAAACCACTGTAAAAGTCTGACTCACAGACATACACAATACAGAAGCCTGATATGGCAGATGAGATTCTGCCGAAACGTTGCTACAATTTTAAAAGCACAACTATAATGACGTGGGAAAATACCTAAACAAAGCTGAATACCATACATATAAATACCCGTGAAAACTTAAGAAAACAAATATACACTGCTCAAAAAAATAAAGGGAACACAAAAATAAGATATCCTAGATCTGGATGAATGAAATATTCTTATTAAATACTTTGTTCATTACATAGTTGAATGTGCTGACAACAAACTCACACCAAAATTATCAATGGAAATAAATTTAGCTACCCATGGAGGTCTGGATTTGGAATTACACTCAAAATTAAAATGGAAAAAAACACTACAGGCTGATCCAACTTTGATGTAATGTCCTTAAAACAAGTCAAAATGAGACACAGTAGTGTGTGTGGCCTCCACATGCCTGTATGACCTCCCTACAATGCCTGGTCATGTTCCTGATGAGGTGGCGGATGGTCTCCTGAGGGATCTCCTCCCACACCTGGACTAAAGCATCCCCCAATTCCTGGACAGTCTGTGGTGCAACGTGGTGTTGTTGGATGGAGCAAGACATGATGTCCCAGATGTGCTCAATTGGATTCAGGTCTGGGGAATGGGCGGGCCAGTCCAAAGCATCACTGCCTTTCTCTTGCAGTAACTGCTGACTCACTCCAGCCACGTGAGGTCTAGCATTGTCATGCATCAGGAGGAACCCAGGGCCAACCGCACCAGCATATGGTCTCACAAGCGGTCTAAGGATCTCATCTTGGTACCTAATAGCAGTCAGGCTACCTCTGGCAAGCACATGGAGGGCTGTGTGGCCCCCTAAAGAAATGCCACCCCACACCATTACTGACCCACTGCCAAACTGGTCATGCTAGAGGATGTTGCAGGCAACAGAACATTCTCCATGGCGTCTCCAGACCCTATCACATCTGTCACATGTGCTCAGTGTGGACCTGCTTTCATCTGTGAACAGCACAGGGCACCAGTGGTGAATTTGCCAGTCTTGGTGTTCTCTGGCAAATGCCAAACGTCCTGCATGGTGTTGGGCTGTAAGCACAACCCCCACCTGTGGATGTCGCGCCCTCATACCACCCTCATGGAGTCTGTTTCTGACTGTTTGAGCAGCCACATGCACATTTGTGGCCCACTGGAGGTCATTTTGCAGGGCTCTGGCAGTGCTCCTCCTGTCCCTCCTTGCACAAAGGTAGAGGTAGTGGTCTGATGCTGGGTTGTTGCTCTCCTACGGCCTCCTCCACATCTCCTGATGTACTGGCCTGTCTCCTGGTAGCGCCTCTATGCTCTGGACACTATGCTGACAGACACAGCAATGTTTCCTCCTCCCAAAACACAACATTAAAATAGCATTCTGCACAAACAGAAAAATATCCACCATCCTAAGAAACCCTAAAGACAAAATTGAGTTAGAAAACCAAGGAGTATACGAAATCCCTTGCACCGCCTGTCCCACCACATACATCAGACAAACTAACAGAAGAATAAGTGCATGCATTGAAGAACATAAGAACTCAATCAAAAAAGAAGAACCGACCTTTTCCCTGGTCCAACACCTCAAAGCCACAGGACATGAGATTGACTTTAAAAATACCAGAACTATTGCCAAAACCGAACACTTCAACAACAGAATAATCAGAGAAGCCATAGAGATAGAAAAACTCCACACAGCATGAATAAACGAGGTGACACCTCCCGCCTACCAGCCATTCAGAAACCTGCCCTCATGAACAGATGACTACCTAACATGAAGAATGACACCAGACCCACACCCACGAGGGCCACACAAGATGCCACCACCACACTTCCACGTAGAAAGCAGACTCACACCCACACAGAAGATGAGACACGACCACAGACCAGAAGCCGCACTGCATCACTACCCACTTCAAACCCCTCTGAGCCATACATGAAGCGAACTGACACCCACCATGAAGATGCGGCATGACCACGAACTTGAAGCCAAACAGTAAGACCACAGCTCACCAGCTCAAATCCCCCAGCAACTAAGACTAACCTGAGCACAACCAAGCCCCCACCTGAACAGAACACACCTCCAGCCAATCAGAACACGGCCAACCCTCCAATCAGAACACAGCCAAACCCCCAACCAATGAGAACACACCCCCACCCAATCAGAATACAGCCAAGCCCCCACCCAATCAAGTAACACCCCCACTAGCAGTTAAAAGGAAGAAGCAGCTGCAAGCTCACATCACTCTGAGAAGCACAGAGCCGAAGAAAGAAGCCTGAAGATGATGAATGAGACTTCATCGAAACGTTGCCTAGATACTGCCAATCTTACGCGGGAGAAAACCCGAATAACCAAAGATCCATATATATACACATACACATACACATACACATACACATACACATACACATACACATACACATACATACATACATACTGTGTATACACACACACACACACACACACTCACAAACACACAGTTAAAACTGTATGTAAGAATGTGATTGTACACTGGTAATCTTCCACTTATTATTATTTGTTTAATGACAGTGCTGAAAAAAATGATTTGTTACCAGTCCTCACACTTATGTCTCTCCCAGTATTCCTGTGATTAATAAAATCAGACAAGAGGGATGTCTTTGTGACAGTTGCAGTACGCTGGGGTGACATGGTTGCTATTTCTTTTCTAAGGTCTTCAAACAATCTAAGTCAATGAGGAAAGGCAGGTTTACTTAATGACTCACTTAACAACCATGTAAAAAAGACAATAAAAATTGGTATGACTCACTTAAAGATTGCATCAATTAGCAATGGAAGTTCCATTCCCAATTGTGATCCTAAGTCTAGGACTATCTGTATCACAGAAATTACAGTACAGGAGGTTTGTCTAATGATCTCTGCTTTGGAATTTATTTGGTGACATCCAACCAGAGGATAAACATGAATATCCTAGTCTCAAATGGTCAAGAGTTGACAGAAAATTGAATCTGAGTCTGACATCTGTCTTGTTATCCTGGCTAGTAGAGGATGGATGGAGAACATCAGCACAGCAGGCCAAACAGTAATACCACATCACCTGCCTTTCCCTATTTCCTTTCCCTATGGCAATGAGTAAGCTTTCCTTTGGAGCAGAGGAAATATTCAGTGGCACCCAAGGACTGAAATATGTCAGGAGATGGTTCAAAGGAAGGAAGATGAATCACAGTGGAGCTTGCATTTTCCATTGTTTGGGATTGGGAATTGTCTGCCTTTAGGATGTCTTTCTGTGTCTTTCTGTGTGTGTGGTTTTTTTTTTTTAAAAAAACAATGCTAGCCCCTATTGTAAGGGTTAATTCTATTCTATTCTATTCTATTCTATTCTATTCTATTCTATTTCTATTCTGTGCGGCCAAAACTCAATTTTATGTTCAGAGGGAGATTTGGAATAAAGACAGATTCAAAGTTAGAGTGAGAGAATTTGGGCTACATATGGTTCTCAGGCCCATAATGGGCCTGAGAACCATATGTTTCTAAGACTAAAATTTTGTGAAGGACCTGTGCTATGATGATGATCTACTTCATGACTATGCCACCTTAGGCAAACCATCTAATAACATTATATCTTATAACAGTGATTTTTGTTTGCTCTCTTGTTTTGTCACCATATTAGGAAAGTTCTCACAGAAGTTTTGTCCTAATGTTTATCATTGTACGACTAAAAGTTACAAAGAACGGAAAAGTAAAACAGATTTAGCTATTGAGCTACATGACTGACCACCTATCTTTTACATAGTTTCTTAAACATATGTTTGCCAGAGTTACATTTGGAAATCAAGACCAGGAGTAATAAATCCTAGTTCAAGCTACTATCATGGTTCTCTGGAGGAGAGAGAAGTAGAATGTAAGGCTAAAAGGCACTGATAATACTCCTCTTCTTAATCTTTTGGAGATGGTTATTAAAGGACAGGCTATGTGGAAACCGCAGAGCTGAAAATTGCTTCAAATATACAAGTTTTGGGGTGATGCTCACTTTTTACTATACTTATTTCTTAGAGGTATGGGATAGGTAAGACTTATTCAAGTAAAGTAATGAGATTTCATTCCTGAGAGAGAAGAACTCATTTTTACCTGTTGTTAAATAAATACTTGGCAGTAAGAATCATGATCACTGCAAGAAAGTAAAATAATGAAGGAATGCATAGTACGTCTGCTGGCAAGCCTTGATACTGCTTACCAGTTAATAGTTTATAAGCCTTGAATTCTAGTTAATTCTAGTTAATTTCTTATCAATTAAGAAATAATAATGCTATCCTATCAAAACACAGTTGGAGGAAGTAATCATAGATATTACATGCTCTCCTCCTCTTGATCTCCTCTCCCATCTTTTTTATAATTGTTTCAAGGGAGTTGCTGCTCACCCTGTAAGCTCTGCAAGAAGAGATAACTAGAGGAGTTAACTTCAAAGTGTTTCTCTGGAAGATTTCACTCAAAATCTTGGCTGGCTGTCCAGCTCAATACACACACCCTATAGACTTCTACCTTCGTTGTTATTGAAGTATGATTGCTGCTAGACCTGTGACTAAGTCAGTGTGCTGTTTTTCACACCTTTCTTATCAGAAAGCACCATAGAAGTATGCCCACTTTCCATGAAAACCAACTGATTAGCCTAGCTGGTGTTTTAGGAAATGGTTAAGGAGTTGTCTTTTGTGAAATATGATGATGAAGGCAAATGGTACAATGCGTGTTGTTATTCTGCAGTCCACGTTTTGCTGCTTTTGTACATGTGTCATGGTGTCACATTGTTATACATACATATCTAAGGTATTTAAGTGCTTTTAAGACTTGTTTTGGATACTTTTCAAAGCCTTCAGATTCTGCAGATCCTTCTAGCTGACATTTCATTGAGGTGCCCAGATTTGCTTCTTTAGCATTTACAGTTCAGAAAGTATTC
Source organism: Pseudonaja textilis (assembly GCF_049901715.1). Classification (NCBI taxonomy): domain Eukaryota; kingdom Metazoa; phylum Chordata; class Lepidosauria; order Squamata; family Elapidae; genus Pseudonaja; species Pseudonaja textilis. The sequence continues at coordinate 48,731,887 of NC_141996.1, forward strand.
AGACCCCCTTCACTTTTGCTAATTTTGTTATGCTGCAGCCTGATTCTACAGTTATTGAAATTAAATTTTTTTCTCATTAATCTACATTCAGAACTCCACAATAACAAAGTGAAAACAAAATTTTAGGAATGTCTGTAAATTTATTAAAAAGAAAAAACTGAAATGTTACATTGGCATAAGTATTCAGACCCTTTGCAACAACATGTGGAATTTAGCTTTAGTGCATCCCATTTCTCTTGATTGTTGCTGACATGTTTCTGACCCTTGAATGGAGTCGACCTGTGGTAAATTAAATTGATTGGACATGAGTTGGAAAGGCACACACTGCTCCATAGAAGGCCTCACAGCTGACAGTGGAAAGTGTAGCAGAGCAAAAGCCAGGAGCAAATGCCAGGAGATCAAAGAAACTGCCTGCAGAGTTCAGAGACAGGATTATTGCAAGGCACATATCTGTGAAAGGCTACAATAAAATTTCTGCTGCACTGAAGGCTCCTAAGAGCTCAGCGGCCTCCATAATTCTCAAATGGAAGAAGTTTTGCACAACCAGGACTCTTCCAAGAGTTGGTCACCTGGTTAAATTGAGCAATTAGGGGGGGAAAGAGACTTAGTAAGAGAAGTGACCAAGAATCCGATGGTCACTCTGATTGAGCTCCAGAGACCTTGTGGAGATGGGACAGAATTCTAGAAGGACAACAATCACTGTAGCCCTCCACCGATCTGGGCTTTATGGAAGAGTGGCTAGATGGAAGCCTCTCCTCAATGCAAAACACATGAAAGCCCACTTGGAATTTGCAAAAAAGCACCTGAAGGATTCTCAGACTGTGAGGAACAAACTCTAAGGGGGCTTTCATGTGTTTTGCACTGAGGAGAGGTATTTATATATATGCTTAATATTTATATATATGATTGAGTGAGGGGTTAGACTAGAAGACCTCCAAAGGTCCCTTCCAACTCTGTTATTCTGATATACATTGCACTAAACTATCAGTGAGGAATTTGTGCATGCCATGTTTGGGTTTTGAACACAGATCTTTCCCCATGCATGAACCTTGTCCAGGCATTTGACTAAATAAATGGGGCTAAAAGTGAAGTCAGAAGCCACACCTGCCTTTTTTCGGATTCCACCCATCCCATCCCTATTCAGCTGGGGTTTTGAAAAGAAATCATATGGATATTTGCTTATTTATTTCTGTATTTATCACATTTATAATCTGATGCAATACAGATTAATTCTCTTGAATTCATGCATGTTCCCATTCTCTTCCCTGGGTTCCTACCTACTTTATTATGAAATAATAACCACACATAGCTATCCATGACAGAGAAGTTTTCAGTTAGGAAAAGTGTAGTAATCTCCTTATTAAGAGAAAGCGAAATCTTTCACTTTTCACAAAGCTTCCGTTTTGAACTATTAAATAAAACAAAGGAAGGATGGGAGAAGAGCCTATGGAAGAATTCTCTGACACTTGAAAACTTAACAAATGACTTGTGTTTATTTATTTTTTATCAGTCTTACTTACCTCTTTTAATTTGAATTTTATCACAATGATTCTTTTCAATTTTTTTAAAAAGATTTGAAAGAAACAGATTTTAAAACTTACATCTGAAGTCTGAAAAAAAAATGGTAACAAAGGGCTTGGTAGAAAAAATGTTTTCCAGTTATGGGAAAGCTAGAAATCCAGCAGAGAATCTTGCTTGTGGGAGGTGGGCAGGAAAGCGAATTTTTCCTTCTCTTTTTCATTCCACACCCTTCCCTTTTGGACAGAGGTTTGGGAGATAAGAGCCTGTAAGCCTAAGGGAGAAACTGCAGATGGTGCCTCCTTTTCCACCAATGGAAAGTCTCAATGAAATGGAAATTGATTCACTAGCCATTTCTAGTAGATGGAAAGTTTGATATCCAGCCAGGATCTCCATCAAAGAGCACCAGCAATTCCTATGAAATGATACAGAGTACAGTTAATCCACATATAAAATCCACATTGACATCAAAAACTAGTTATGCAATGCCATTATCACAATCCAGTAACAGAAAACAAAACACAGAAGAAACTGTAATCATTATAACACAAGTTATTGCCAACATCCAATGATACATATAAAGTAAAAAAAAAAGGCTTGCATAGAATTATGAATTTACTATGTTGCAATGCATTTATTAAACTAGAAAATCATGTGCACTGAGTATCTGGAAATATGAGTTTTCATTATCTGTCACCAAAGTATACTTCAATAAGGCAAATATTGGCATATTTCACTGTGTAATTAGAACAAACTGCAGTTTTAGGAATCGGATAAGTGACTTAATCTATTCGTCATAATTTTGTTGAGTTTTTTCCTTCCAAACACAAGCTTTAAGGAAAATAAAAAAGATACTGTAACTAGGCCACTAATTTGTGACTATATCACAACATTGCATGAAATATGTCAACCACTACAACCCTTCGCAGATGCTTATAAAAAAGACAGAAAAGAAATAGCTAGATGGAACACAACTGGCTGGATTGAGCTGTCCTGACTGAACTTTGCACTGTTTCCAATTAGATATGGAAAGCATACAATGGTTACAGTAAAAGATAAAAGAATTTTGCATGGCAGTCTTCCCAAACTGCTGTACTTTAGATGTGTCAAGTCTGCAATCTCAATGCATTAGGAAGATACCTGGTTGGTGACTAAAAATGAGATTGCTTACAAGCAGATGTGCCATTAGATGAACCAAGTTTGTTAGAAAATATTCGTAAGAAATCTATGGGAGCAATATGCCTGCATTGGAGGTGGTACTCAGCAAGTTCTGACCATTTCTGGAGAACCGGTAGTGGAAATATTGAGTAGTTCGGAGAACCAGCAAATACCAGCTCTGACAGGCCCCGCCCCCATCTATTCTCTGCCTCCCGAGTCCCAGCTGATTGGCTGGGTCTTCTTTCGTTGCTCTGCATAGGAGAACGGAGCTGGAAAGCAAGTTAGTGGAGTGGAGTGGGAATGGAGATTTTGTAGTATCCTTCCCCTGCCATGCTTACCAAGCCACACCCACCAAGCCACGCCCACAGAACCGGTAGTAAAAAAATGTTGAATCCCACCACTGGCCTGCATCTCAGAAACAGTTAAAAACTGGGTAATGCTTCAGACAAAAAGGCTTAAAACTTTTCTGACTTCATAATATAGGTTTTCCATATTAGGGATCCACTTGCTGTTCTGCCTTAGATGTCAAATGGCCAGTGATACGTAAGTTTGCTTAAAAAGTATGCTTAATGTATCTAGGCTTGAGTTAAGGTACAGTAGGTCCTTGACGTATGACCAGATTGATACCAAGATTTATGTTGTTGTGAGACATTTGTTAAATGAGTTTTGCCCTGTTTTACAACCTTTCTTGCCTCAGTTGCTAAGTGAATCACTGCAGTTGATAAATTAGTAACCCAGTGGTTAAGTGAATCTGGTTTCCTCATTTACTTTGCTTGTGAGAAGGGGATCACATGACCTTGGGACACAGAAAGATCATAAATATGAATCAGTTGTCAAGTGTCTGAATTTTGATCACATGATCCTGGGGATGCTGCAAAGGTTATTATAAAATAGGCAGTCAGAAGAATGGAGGCAACGCAGAGCAACATTCAGCAGAAACTTTATTTAAAAATAAAGGATTGCCATGGCTGCCACGAGCTAACAGGGCAGCCGACTGACAGGCAACAGCTGATGCCATTTGACAGCTCCCTTTTATCATCAGCTGTCAAACGGCATCAGCCAATAGGAGTGCATTTCCAGTGGGAATGTGGACCTGAGTGAGAACTGCTCAGCAGAGTCTCAGAACGAAATAGTTATAACTGTGAAACAGGGTCATAAGCCACTTTTTTCAGTGCCATTGTAACTCTGAACGGTCACTAAATGAACTGTTGTAAGTCAAGGACTATCTGTAGTTGGGATCCCATGTCAGATTTGTTTGTGGTGTGGGTACTATTAGCCAGATTAACTATCAATTCTTTCTCTTCATTCTTTTTTAAAATCTTTTTTTTTAATATAATTGTTCTATTATATCCTGTTGGGTTTATTGCATTGTATACTGCTCAGAGCCAGTTTGGAATTAGGAATTGCGTAAACTTGGGGGGGGGGGGGAAATATGATTCTACTGCTTTGAATTCAATTTTAGGAAAGAGTATTTATGAAAAATTCTGAGGGATGGCATGTCGTATTCTTGTATTTATTTAGTGATGACATTTCAAGGAATAGTGTGTCATTGTCCTGACTGTCACTATGCAGTCATTTCCCCACCTTCTGTAATCTTCCTGATTTCCCACATTTGAGTGAAATCCCAAGAAAGGAGACAACACCCTCACAATTTTTTCATTGTGTTTTTAAGAAGAGAAATAGCGTAAATAGCCAGGAAGTCTTTGGACTGATGGAAAACTTTGCCAAGCTACAACAATACTAGCTGTAGCCCCTTCTGTCCCCTTCAGAAATAAACTAATGAAAGAACTGTAAAACAAAAGAAAAAGAAAAAAATTCCCAAGCAAAGTACCCCAGGAATAAGTTTTTAAAAAGAAGTCTGCTTTGTACCAGGAAAAGGGGGGAGGGGGGGAGTTCTGAAAAATGGCAACGCAAATTTCAGAACAGCATTGATATCATCCATAGGATTTCCTCCTGAACATCCTGTTTTAGGGTGTGTTTCTGAATGAAACAAGTGTCTTATTGTGTCTTATTAATGCTATAGTGCAGAATTTTAGAAAAGAAACTTAGGAAGGAAATTTAACGTGATTTCCCAGATATTAAAACTGGGAAATCATTTTAAATTTCCTTCCTAACTTTAATACAGCTACCGAATGCAAATTTCCTGCAGTGTATCTCTTAGCCATCTTAAAGTAGGAACAACTGTAATAGTACCTTTTTCTTAATTACAGATAGAGAGCTCAGTAACTGAACAGAAGATGAGTCAGCATCAAAGGGAGGAGGAAGGCAAGCTTTTTCCAGTATTAACAAAGGTGGAATGCAGAGGACATGTTTGTAAAGTGCAATTATGCATATGTTTCCACATCTCATTTTTAAATTTGCATTTTTAAGTGTGGGAAGAAATATCCATCTGTTGGTTGATTGATTGATTGATTGAATTTAAATTGCTGCATGGTGACTCAAGGCAGCTTACGGAATATAAAACCTCATTTAAAACAATAAACTAATTTTAAAAATGAAATAAGTTAATATAATATAATGAAATCATCCCCCCCAATCCCTTGTTCTGGTGACAGCACATCACATGAGCCATTTAATCCTGCTCTGGGTTCCCCAGGCCCACTGGCAGAACCAGGTCTTCAGCGCCTTCTGGAAGAGTTCAGTCCCCAGCTGGGAGAAAGACACTGGAAACATGGAGGCTGATTGGGAAGATGATTTATTGATGAAGCAGAACCACATGGGTTTGTAGTTCTGGGCAGCTGACCAAAATGGAGTTGAGACTGTGGGGTGGTTATACCTTCTCTTGGGCTTCCACAGATTGCAGAGTCAGCTGTGGAGGGCTGAAAGATATGAGAACAGGGGCCCTTCCCCTCTTTGTGGGTGATCCTCCCAGGAAAGGCATTGTCGGGGAATAAGAGATGAACAGGTGGAGTGGGAGTGGATTGATACCTTGCAGGCAGAGTTTGATGGGGGGGGGGAGGAAACATCAGTACTGCAATTATTAAACAGATAAACTAGTCATAACAAAATGGGGACACTACTGATGAGAAAAAGAAGCTGGATTCACATGCTTCAGGAAAAGGATGGACAGATAAAACCATTTAAACACATACACTAAATGCAAGAATGAAACTTTTCCTGTAAATGAACTTAAAACATTTCCTCACAACCTTAGGCTATTCTTAAAGATACAGAGACAGAAGAAGAAGAAAAACCCACGGTTCTCTTCACCCTGTTCTGCTAGCCAGGAAAACCCAGAGTAAAGGATTTTTTTTTCTTCTTTTCATTACTTTAACCTTTTATTTCTAACAATTTAAAATTCTTGTCTCTAGGGATCAGAGACACTTAAAAGTTACAATTATCTAACACATAAAGACTTAGACACAAAGACACACAGAGAGAGACAAGGCAAAGAAGAAGACCACAGAATTGTCAGGTTCATACACACCAAAAATCTCAGTTAATTGAACTTAAGGAAGGCAAAAATCTTAACAAACATATCACGTGGTTGCATGGAAGACAGAGGAAGAGAGAGAGAGAAACAAAACAAAACACACACACAAAAACCCTAACATTCCTATTTATATATTTCCCTTTTCTTTTAAGTACCTTTATTTAGCCAAATTGGTTTTTCAGCTTCCTCCCTGACCAAAGCCCACTTTTTACACCATTTCCTTATTCACATCTTTACCAGCCAGGATGGGTATCTGCCACTCATCCCATGCCTCTAGCAAATTTCCTAGGGGGGTGGTTCCTGTCATGACCCTTGAGCTACAGCTTCCCATGTTTCCCTTCTGATGTGGGGCTCACTTTGGCTTAGCCGAGTCTAAAATAATTTCACCTCGCAGTTTTGGGATAAATAGAAAAAGTGTTCAGGAGCACTCTAGTTCCCTCACTGAGTACAGGTACCTCTTTTCCAGGGAACTTCCACCTAGGCGTTTTCAGACAAAAAAGGGGTCCAGGAGGACCTGCTGCCCCCTAAGCAGTGAGTATGGGCACCTCCTTAGATTCCACCCATCAGTTTTCAGACCCTCAGGGGTCTGGGAGGACCTGCTGCTTTTCCTAAGCGGTGAATACAGGCACCTCCTAACACAGGGCTTTGATCAGTGATTTCCCAGCTGGTTGCCCAAGTTCTCTAATTCACTTTTCCATTCCATTTTCACACAGCCTCTTTCTTTTCCCTACAGAAGGTCCTGTGCTCTGGCAAATCCCCCATGCTTTCAAGACTCTGTTGGTAGAACAGATCTTTCTGCAGTCGGGAAAGGCACAGAGGGAGCAGGATCCAGCGGGGAAGGGTCTCTCACTCGCATTCACAAGCATACACACATTTCCCTTGCTGTAAATATTTCATTCTTCTAGGAGGGAGGGTGGCTTCCCACATATAGCCCTAAGTATAGCCCTTCTAAGAAATCTATCTGAAATTTTACAAAAAAGAAAACTAGTTTTATGAGAAAAAAAATACAAGATGCCATAAATCTGATTTAACCAGAGCAGGATTATAGCTGACACAAAACGTGGTATATTCCCTCTTGTGGAATTCAAAGGAGCGTGGGAACTCTTTTTGGAACTAATGAAATATATATATATATATATAATATATATATATATATATATATATATATATATATATATATATATATATATATATATATATATATATTTGTTTTCTGAGAGTTCTTTGGTATTTATATGTAGATCTTTGGTTGTTCGGTTTTCTCCGCGTAAGATTTGAAGTATCTAGGCAACGTTTCGATGAAGTCTCATTCATCATCTTCAGGCTTCTGTCTCCAGCTCTGTGCTTCTCAGAGTAATGGAGATTGCAGCTGCTTCCTCCTTTTAACTGCCAGTGGGGTGGAACTTGATTGGGTGGGGGCTTGGCTGTGTTCTGATTGGGTGGGGGTGTTCTCATTGGTAGGGGGTTTGGCTGTGTTCTGATTGGTTGGGGGTTAGCCGTGTTCTGATTGGTTGGAGGCGTGTTCTGTTCAGGAGGGGGCTTGGTTGTGCTCAGGTTAGTTTTAGTTGCTGGGGATTTGAGCTGGAGAGTTGTGATCTTGCTGTTTGGCTTCTAGTTCATCCCCCCCCCCCCCCCCCCCCCCCCCCCCCCCCCCCCCCCCCTCCCCCCCCCCCCCCCCCCTCCTTCTTTCCCCCCCCCCCCCCCCCCCCCCCCCCCCCCCCCCCCCCCCCCCCCCCGGTGGTGGTCCAGCTGGGACCCGCAGACTGAAGCTCTAGGAAGGAAGATCTGAGCTATGAAGGTGTATCTACGTATCTGCAGCCAAGTGCACAGCCTGGCATAGGTGCCCCTTCTATTGGTCCATTGTAGGTAGTAAGCGGCTCAGTTCCCGGACACGCGGCTTTTACTTGGTAGGCCCAGGCTGGGAGTCTCCCTCCAATGAGTTTCTGCTGTGTGAGGCTGCATTGCCAACAGAGTTTGGTGGTTGTGCCCGAATCTGAGCTTGGTTTGGGACAGCCCCAACCCCCCCCTGGCTTCTAGTTCAGTTGCTGATATATATATATATATATATATATATATATATATATATATATATTTGTGAGTTACAACTCATTTCATCAGATAAAGTGAGCTGCAGCTCATAAAATGTGCAGCTTTTTAATAAAATGTGTCAGTTTTATAAAACATGCTACCATACATCTTTTGATTTTTATCGTCATAAAGTAATGTGGTCCTCTTCCTATGATGATCAATGAAGTTGGGCATCCAATACATTTAAATAAATAATAATATTATAAAACTAAGAATTTATTATTGTATTTTTAATTAAAATTTATTTTAATTCTACATGGACTCACACACAAAAGCACACACGTATATAACATAAAGATTATACCTTTGCAATACACACACACACACACACACACACACAAAACATAAAGATTATACATTTGCTATAATTGGCATAAAAACATATGTTAATCCATTGTATGGGCAAATGTTTATCTCAAGATTCAGCAGCCAGAGTTAGGTAAAAAAATAAACCATAAACAATAGATAAATTATACATAGTCATAAAGCATAGTTTACAAACGACAATGGCTTTTTCAGAAAGTTCACTAAAACAAAACCAAAGAAACCAGTATGCAGTATTTGAACCCAGTGAATTCTGAATTTGTTTTTAGGCTCAGAAAAATCTGAAGTCATTCATTTTATATTCCTCTAAAATCTATTATTAGCATAAGCTTTCCTCATTTCAGAAGCTGAATTTAGATCATTAAGATCATTCACTATGATCATTCACTAACCCATTCTCCAAGATCAGCTAGGACTTTCTGATTATTTTCAGTTTATCCTGGCATTATGAAATAGGATTTATAGCATGAGTTTGTTCTAGAAGAAGGAAGGAAGGAAGGAAGGAAGGAAGGAAGGAAGGAAGGAAGGAAGGAAGGAAGGAAGGAAGGAAGGAAGGAAGGAAATAAATATCCCACCTTGCATATATGTAAGTGGTGTACAAATGCTACCCAAGAAAAAATTACTTCAAAAAAATGATATTAGCAAGTATTCAAACCTCTTCTTTGGTTGGCCTTTTCTGACACTGCAATGACAGCAGTCCTTGGCCTTTTCATATTTTTATAGCCATATATCCAGAGGCGGCATTCAGCAGGTTCTGACCAGTTCTGGAGAGCCCGTAGCAGAAATTTTGAATAGTTCTGAGAACTGGCAAATACCACCTCTGACTGGAGCTTTTACAGTATCCTTCCCCTTCCACGTCCACCAAGCAATGCCCACAGAACCGGAGTAAAAAAAATTGAATCCCACCACTGCATATATCCAGAGAAAATATGTAAGAGTAAATCAAATTTCCTTTTTCAAAGGCAGAAAATTGCCTACAGTCTTATGGAATTCTTTCAAAGAGAGTCAAATTGCTGCTATATAAATTCAAATTTAGAAGAACTACTATCCAGACAGATCTTATAGTTTTAAAATAAATTTAAAATCCTCATATGCCTGAAATACATAAAGAACAGAAGCCTATTTTCATGTTTGAATTTCAATTTGAAATCTAATAATTTTCAGTAAACCAACAGATAATTTGCATACAATACTCTATGCTCATTCATCTTAGACTAACAAAGTGTTATATAAGAATCAAAAATCTGATCCTGAAGAATAAAATGTGTGACATAAAAAATTAATACATTTTGATGGGAAAAAACTGAAAATATATACATAGTTGAATGCTTTTATGATCCAAGATTGCCACCTGGTGGTTAAAAATTCTGCTTGAATATTGAATATCTTAAAACCTAAGAAAAAGGCATAAGGTTAAAGAAAAACCATATTTCAGTAAAGGGGTAGAAAGCAAGATATTTATGGATTTATCAATGTATGCATGAATGCCCCCAACAGATAACATGGAATAATGCTAATCTTACTATAAATTAAGTGTAGTAAAAGAAACTTCTTTTTCATTATGGGGTACTAGTGTAAATTAATGAGGAAAAAAAAGAATTTTAACACCTGTAGAATCAGGCTGCAGCATAACAAAATTGATAAAAGTGAAGGGGGTCTGAATACTTCCTGAATGCACTGTAAGATGACAGATCAGTTGACAGATGAGAGAGAGAGGGATGCTTTATTGGTACATCTTACTGGCTCAACTAGCCTCTTTCTTACAGAACTGTGTGGAGGAAATTGAGGTTTAAGTAAGGAATATAGTATTGGGATTCCAAGCTCATGCATTAATTTTGGTAAAAGTTTATTAAGCTCTTCGTATAAGGGTGAAGGTTCATTCTCTGACCTTTTGGGTTGGTTTCTGAATGTTTTGTTATCAGGTTAAGTAACATCTTCAGCAGAATTTAAACTAAACTCCCCTAAACTCTGCTGAAGTTGTTACCTAGCTTGGTGGTTTGGAAACCAACCCACAAGCTCAGAGAATGAACCTTCACCCTCATTCTACACCTGAGCTACAGATATTCACCATTACTGCAAAACTTCTAAAATTGTTAAGCTTCTTCTGGAACCTTATCTAAAAAATAAATCACCTATCCTTGCATTTGATAAATGTATTGCCTGAAGATCATATACCTTTTATACATATGCATGATATAAGTGTTTTGAGCTCTACAGAATGTAACATTTAAAATGAGCACTTATTTAACTGTACAATTACATAAAACCAGGGTGTGGGATTCTACAGGTTCTCATCTATTCGCTAGAACCTGTTGTTAACTTTCTAAGCAATTTAGAGAACCAGTTGTTGGAAGAAATATCCTTTTGTTTTTTTCCATTTTACAGGGCTAATCCTGTAAGGAAGTCAGGAAGGAAACATTCTGGTGGTATTGCTTACAGAAACTGCCTCTCTGTTAACCCTTATTACATTCTTGGCAATACATTGTCTAGACTTCCTATCTCCGGAGTTTCTCTAGATTTTTTTCCCCCTTTGATGGTACTTTGCTTGACTTTCTTAAAGAGTAAGGGTTGTTTTAAGCTTTTTATAATGCTGTTGGGAGAAAATACTCCCCTGGAAATACTTGCAGTCAGGATCAGCACTTTGAAGAAATAATTGAATAATGAAACAGAGCTGCTGGAAAGAAGCTTTTAATGAACCTTGGTTTAAAGGAACCAAGATGAGTGACATTCAGCACTTCTTGGCTAGCTAGAAAGATTGACATTCAAATGTGAGTTTACATACCCTTTCTGAGTTTTGGTCTAAAACTGGTTTTTGGTGAAGTTTAATTCTGTGCTTGGTGAAGTTTAATCCTGCGTTTATTGATGGGATAATTTTCCCTATCCAGCTTTGTTTGGAAGGAAAAAAGTTAAACTCTGTTCCTGAAAAGAAACTGGGTTGAGAAATCTGGCTAGTTCCTGTGTCTATTTGTTCTGGTAATTGGTTTAACAAGCAACAGCTACTGCTGTGATTTAATTATTTGTATTGTGTTTGAATTTTTTCCTGCCTCATGGTTTCTTTTTTGAATCGGGGTCTTCCTTCACTGCTTTAGTGGTCTCTGGCACTGTCCTTTTGGGGTGTACTTCCAAAAGGCAGGATACAAACTTGGCACTGATTATATTACTGCCTTTCTGGGCAGGAGGGCCATGTGGTCTTTCCTTAAATCTGGATGGTTTCCTTAGGATATCTTGTGAAGTGAGTGAGACCAGCTCATGTTTTTAAGTGGTGCAAATGGATTGCTTCTCCTGGATGCTCTTTCTGGAGAGCTTAAATGACCTCTCTGCTAAAGGGTTTCACTTTATGAGCAGGAGTTGGCTGCTGATAGTTATCGTTGCATTTTAACTATTTTAATTCCTCAAGGTGCTCTGGCACCCTGCCTGATTTGTAACTCCGGCTTGTAGGTCTTTTTAATCTAATGATTGGTATTTAGGGCAGCTTTTTGCAAGCCAAGAAGCTTTTTGTATTTTTGTACAGGTAATCTTTGACTTATAACAGTTCATTTAATGACCATTCAAAGTTACAATGGCACTGAAAAAAGTGACTTATGACCCTTTTTCACACTTATGACTGTCATGAGAGGCCAGGCAAGGAGAAGTGCCCCTTGACATGAGTGATGTCGAGTTGGCCATGCCCACCCAGTCACATGACCACCAAGCCACACCCACCAACTAAGCCATACCTACAGAACCGGTTGTTAAATAATTTGAATCTCACCCCTGCATGAAACCTTATATTTTTAATGCACATGCATAATCATATACTTTATACTGGTTTATTACACTAAGGACACAAACTTGCATTTATAAAATTAACCTTAAAGATAAAAGTAAAAGTCTGCTTATAGATTTATCCAGTTCATAGTTTCCTGGCATTTCGTTCATGTTGCATTTCCAGTTCTAGGTAACTTGTAGATTAATAGCAAGGATATGTTTTTCTAACAATAAATAGTAGAACTATAAGAGTTGCTATAAATAGTATTGTGAAAAATAAATTCTGATTATTACCGAGTTACAAAGTTGTTATAATAGATAATCGGGATTAAGGAAGCACCCGTTTATCTATAATGGAAAATATGCTGTGCATGAAGCTTGATTCAGGATAACCTACTATGTAATTATTGCAATCAACTTGGCTGAAGCAAAATAACTTATATCTGTGTAGAATCTCAGTCATTCAAGTCATAGTTGTCTCATAGTTTTGAAAAGGCAACTGGGTTGTTTTTTTTCCCTTGAGGAAGAAGAAAACATTTCACTTCTCATCCAAGAAGCTTCATCAGTTATGATGGTGGGGGGATGGAAATATAGGTCAGTAACTATCCTACCTGCTCCCCAAATACAGAAAATGTTATCTTTTGCCACCAAATATTTATTCACCATTATCGTTGACTAATATATGATGCAAGAGAGAAAAGCACATTCTCTGAAATTTGACAAGCCCAAACACTGTATTACTTTTTTATGTACTTCTGAGGTTGGCAAATAAATACGAATTGTTTAAATTGCTATCTTTCAAAATGTGGATTAAAAGTGCACGGTCTTAGTCGTGGTTCTGTGAATCCTAGGTAAGAAATTCCAAACAGATAGGTTTGTATTCTTTTTTCTTTTTCTTTTTATTGTTCCTAGTACAGTAACCGGCAAGCACAGTTAAACTAAACAAGGTTAGCACTGAAATCAATCATCTTTCAGTGTAATTTATTCCTTCACTCCACCCACCTAATCACTGTCTATCTCCACCCTGCACTCATGTCCCAATTACCCTATTAACACTATAATTCTATGGTCTACATCGCATATTAACTAAGCCACGATTCCCAACTACCCCTTACTCCTCCCATTCCTGCAGTTGCTCTCTCTTGATTTATTTACCCACCCTGCCAAAAGCTGCCTTTATGAATTTATTAGTATGATGTTCCTCTTCATTAATGCTGCTTTGCTGATTATGGGTATGTAATGAAGTGCTTGTATTCCCCCCATCATCAATCTAAACTAGTCAGCATGCAGACGTCATCTGGTAGGAATATTCATTTTTGTTTCATCTCCTTCAAGCCCTTAATCTTCCAATGCTGTTGAGTGAGTTGTTTCAAGAAGCCCGACAGGCTGCCCCCTCTACCACTGGTCTCCCTGGAAATGAAACAGAGGTGAATAATATCTTATATTTCATTAGCATTGTTATGTTTCCATTTCTTTAGGTGGATTTTTTCTATGAAACCATTGACATAATCGTGGAGCATGGACGTCATTGCTATTAACCCACAATACTTCCGCAATGTGATAACCCTTCCATTTTATCAAATTTTGTAACTTTCCCCTATTCTTTCAGGAATCTAATACTTCCTCTACCTCGTATTGATCGTCTTTTATTGGACCAGGAAGTGTTTGTGGTGAGCCTATATCTTTATATATACATTTTAATAAACTGCAATGAAATACAGGATGTATTCTTTTATATTGTGATGATAGTTTCAATTGTACAGTCACCGGATTAATTACCTTTACAATCGGGAATGGTCCAATATATTTTGGCCCTAATTTCTTACAAGGAAGACCCAGATTTATATATTTAGTGGACAGATATATGAGATCTCCAATGTGGAAAGGTTTTTGTTCACTTCTCTGTTTGTCAATTGTTTTTTACATGCAATGAAGGCATCACATATGGCTTCTCTTACATATTTTCATGATTGTTGTATTTGTTCATACCATTGCTTCTGCATTAGTGGTGTCTCTGTACTATGTGGCAATTCTGGAATTGGTAGTAACTCACTTCCATATACTATTTGAAATGGGGTATATCCTGTGCTGCTATGTATAGCGTAATTCTAAGTGAACTTTGTGAATGGTAATAATTCAGACCAATCATTTTGTTGATATGATATATAACACCTTAGATATCGTTCTATGGCTGCATTGGCTCACTCTGTAGCGCTGTTCATACTCGGTGGTAAGCAGTACTTAACCCCTGCTGTGAGCCTATTGTTTTCACAAACTCTCTCCAGAATCTGGCTGTAAATTGTACCCCTCTGTCTGAAATAATACATCTTGGTACACCATATAAGCAATATATATGTTTTAGAAACAAACCAACTAATTTCTTTGCAGAGGATATGGAATGAAATGCACATGGAATGAAATGTATCTGTTTTGAGAACAGATCTGTTATGGTCCATATTACGGTGAACCCATGACTACAAGGTAAATCTACAATGAAGCTCATTGCAATATCCTGCCATGGTTTAACTGGATCAGACACTTTTTGCAATAGTCCTAAAGGTTTTCCAGGACAGGCCTTACTACTAGCACATACTTTACATTTTCTAATGTAACATTCAATATCTCCCCTCATACCTGACCACCAAAATTGCCTCTTAACTAGATGTAACATTTTAAGTGCAGCAGAAATGTCCAGCTTGTTTACTATCATGGCACGTATTAAGTACTAGTTCACGTAAGGTAATTGGTATAATTTCGTTCCTTTCCAAGCTATTCCATCAGTGATAATACATTGTGTTTTGTTTTTCTGTAACCAGGGATCTTTTGTTAAAGCTTTGATAGGTCATCTATTACTTTATATTTTAATGTTTGTATGGTATCTTTACCCTGTATAATAGGTTGTATCAGAGTTTCTCTTTTACTATCATATTGTGGGAGTCGAGATAATGCATCAGCTAGAAAAATTTTCCTTGCAGGTACCTATTTCAAAACAAAATTAAACCTCCAAAAATAAAGTGGCCATCTAACTTGTTTGGGAGATAGCTTGCAAGGGGTTTGTAGAGCTTCCAAATTTTTATGGTCAGTCCAGACCTCAAATTGTTCTTTTGAACCCTCCAGGAATTATCGCCAGATTAACAGTGCCCATCTTACAGCAAATGCCTCTTTCTCCCAGATTGCCCAGTTTCTTTCAGTTATACTAAATTTACGTGAGGTGTATGCACATGGTTGCAATACACCATTATAGTTCTTTTGTAATAAAATGTTCCTTATTGCCATATCACTGGCATCTGCCTGAATGATGAATTCTGGGTTTGGATGTTTTAGCCCTGGTGCTTGAACAAACATCTGTTTAAGGGCATCAAATGCCTGTTAACATTCCTCTGTCCATAGTATAGCTTGTCTGGGTTTGGGGTTTTTTTTCTGTTTGTTGTTTGTTTTTAGCAAATCCATTAAAGGGAGAACTATCATAGCAAAGGAGGGAATGAACTGCCGGTAAAAATTGGCAAACCCCAAAAAACTTTGTAACTGTTTTCGGGTTGTTGGTGCTTTCCAATCTAAAACCGTTTTTACCTTCATGGGGTCCATTTGCAATCCCTCTGCGGATATTCTATATCCTAAACAATCCAACTGAGACTGATGAAATTCACATTTAGACAACTTTACAAATAATTGGGCATGTAACAATTTTTCCAAGACTTGTCTTACTAAACGTACATGTTCATCAATTGTTTCAGTATAGATTAATATATCACCAGATATACCAAAACCCCTTTGTATAAATGCTCATGCAAAACACTGTTAATCAATTGCATAAAAACAGCAGGAGCTCCCTGTAACCCGAATGGCATAACCTTAAACTGATAGCTGCCTAAAAGACAGTTAAATGTAGTTTTCCATTCATCACCTGCTCAGTTTCTCACCCTGTAATATGCTTCCCGAAGATCTAATTTCATAAATATTTTCCCATGAGCTAATGCTGATAACAGATCTTTAATTAAGGGTAATGGATACAATGGTTCTTTGCATACAGCATTCAGACCGCAGAAATCTACACATAATATTAATCCTCCATCTTTTCTCTCTCTAAATAATACTGGAGCTGCTATATGTGCTCTACCTGGTCTAATAAACTCCCCCACCAAATTAGTGTCTATGTATTTTCTCATTTCATCCATTTCTTGTGGGGTCATGGAATACATTAGTGGTTTTGGTAATTTAACATCAGAAAGCAACTCAATGACATAGTTGGTTGGTCTATGGGGCGGTAATCGGTCACTTCCTGTTTCATTAAAAACTTCGGCTAAATCATGGTATTCTGGTGGATAGCCTGGATTTATAATGTGAGGCATTAAACCAGCTGTTGTTTCACTAGGCGGCTCAGGACCTTCTATTAACCTGATTTTTCTGAACCCCCTTTCCCATAAAATAGTGGGTCCCCACTTATCCAGCAATGCCAACCCAAGAATTACCAACTCAGTCATTTGGTGTAACAAATGAAATGTTTTCCCAATGATCCCCCATTTTCATTTTCACTGACTCAGTACAATACACAGCTGATTTTCTGCCTAATATGGATCCATCTACTTGTTCAAACTTTATAGGAGTTTTTAACCGGATCAGCTTTAAACATAATTTTTCCACAATCTTATATGTTACTATATATCTTGTACAACCAGAATCGATTAAAGCCCCCATATCCAGGCTTTTGGTTGTTTTTATGTTGGTAAGAGTGATGAGTATTATAAAAGGTGGAATAGATTTACTTACCATAGGATCCTCTATTCTCTCATCTTCACTTTCTACGTTTTGCATCAAAACCTTTTGTGCGGTAGGCATAGTGTCATCTAATTTTATTTTAGACTCTATAGTTGAATCCTACCCCACTGGAACGTTCAGGTGTTCATTTATTTCTATCTCCAACTCTGTACTTTTCTTGAACCTGTTGTCTCATTCATCTCCTTGGACTCGATAAAGGAGGTATCAGACATTCAGCCATGCAATGCCCCAGTTGATTACATCTATAGCACCAAAATGTGCCCCTACCAAACGGTACTTTACTGGGTGGACTTGGACGAAGAGATGGAATATTAGGTCGTACAATGGGCCGGACTCATGGACTGCTGTCCCCTCTCTCTTTCAATCTACATAGTCCCGAATCTAATTCCACCAGAGCATGGTACCAGTCCTGCAGTTTAGGTGACAAGTCTCTATATAAGCAAGCTTGTCCCAACGCAAAATCTAAACCTTCCCTAAACAGACATATTAACAATCTTTCTGGACAGGTGGGAACTTTTCCAGCAGCTCATTGAAACTCCTGTACATATTCCACTGCTGGTCAACCCTACTGTTTTACCACTAATAGGTCTTCCTCCACCTGTTGTAACTTTGAATCATCATCAAACCTCTGTCTTAATGCTTCCAGGAATAATCCCACATCCGACAGCACAGGAGATCGTACACAATGTAAATTGGTGGCCCATTCCCCTGCTTCTCCATCAAGTACGCTGGTGAGGGCTACTATCAACGCCCATTGGGATGGATAGTATTTGCCATATAGGTCAACATAATTTATCACCTGCGCAAGGAAAACAGTTACTCTGTTGGGATCTCCACTAAAAGTTGCTTGCAATTGAGGAAGACCCCAACGGCCTTGCGGACTCCGTAATGTTCTACTAATGTCCTGTTGGTCCTCCCCATGGCCCCAGTCTGTTATAGAGTCAGATGTTCTCCTTCCTGGCATACCTTTTTGACGAGGTGGTGCAGAAACAGTATCCAAAAACCTCTTTGAGTACAATTCCTATCTTTCCAATGGTTTCATAGCTTCCAACCCCAGAGTTACAGGGCTAGAACTTCTTAAAGGTCTTACTAAGGCTTTATAGAATGATATTATTACCTCACTTGAACTTGATTGCAGGGGTGGGATGCTACCAGTTTGGCCTGATTCTATACAACCTGTAGCTGCGAAGAGCAGCTGACACTGAACCAGTTCGGTGTTTGGCCCACCCACCTGCCCAGACTCTAGGCTGTCCTTTATTCCCTGTTTTTCCCTCCTCAGCTGCTTTGCGCAGCACAGCTGAGGTTGAAAAATCAGGAAACAAGAGATTTTCAAATGCTATGTGCCTGAGCACAGCATTTGTCAGCTGTCCAGGCAGCAAGCTGATGGTTTCTTTCAAACACTGCACACATGATTCTCCCTAGTTCAGAGAACAGGCAAATCATTCCATGGCTGGCCCCTCCCCTCCCCGCCCACTCATTCTTTATCTGGCATGGGAGCCATCCAACTTGCCTGGTTTGGTAAGTTGCTATGTTTCCTTTTTTTCCCCGACCATCAGCTGTTCTGCTCTGCCAAGAGATTTAGATTAGCTAGAAAGCAGGAAATTCTTGCTTTCTAGCTAATCTAAAAGCAGAGCCTTCCTTAGGACTGAAGCTTTTCAGTGCAGACACAGGTAGCTGACTGCAGATAGATAGATCTCTAAATTAATCTGTGATTCTGTGAGCAACTCAATCTGCCTGCCTGCTTTGCCTGCTTTTGGGTAAAAGTTGCTCTTTTATGGTGTGTTGTGAGTTAATTTTGTGAGTTTGCTTGCTAGCAAATTTTATGAGTTTGCTTGCAAGCAAATTTTATGTGACAGACTCAGATAGCCGATTGCAGATAGATAAATCTCTAAGTGAATCTGTGATTTTTGTGAGCAACTTAATCTGCCTGCCTGCTTTGCCTGCGTTAGGCTAAAAGTTGCTCTTTTTTTAATAAAAATAATCAATATTTACATCAATATTTATAATATTTATGTACAAGTCATGCCCACCCAGTCACATGACCACCAAGCCATGCCCAGTCAGCAAGCCACACCAACCCAGTCACACAACCACCAAGCCACACCCACAAATTAGGCCACACCCACAGAACCAGTTGAATCCCACTCGTGCTTAATTGTATCCCTCTGTTAATGCAATTTAAGATTTCATTAGCTTTTTTGGCTGCTGCTGCACACTGCTGGCTCATATTTAGCTGGTTGTCCACTAAGACTCCAAGATCCCTCTCACAGCTACTGCTATTGAGCCTTGTTTCACCCACTCTATATGTGTACTTTTGGCTTTTCTTGCCTAAGTGTAGGACTTTACTTTTCTCTATGTTGAATTTCATTTTGTTAGATAGGGTCCAGTATTAAAGTCTGTCAAGATCCATCGGGATGTTGAGCCTATCTTCTAGGATGTTAGCTATTCCTGCCAGCTAAGTATCATCTGCATATTTGGTAAGTTCCCCTTCTATTCTCTCATCTAAGTTGTTTATTAAGATATTGAAAAGTACTGGCCCTAAGACAAACTTTATGGTACCCCATTGCTTCCTTCCTTCCATGTAGACTTAGACTCATTAAGGACTACTTGTTGAGTACAGTTTGTCAACCAGTTGCTAATCCATCTGGTGGTAGTGCTATCTATTTCACATTTTTCTAGCTTACCAAGCAGTAGGTTGTGGTATTTTCATTGTGGTTCAAAGAAGAAAGGATTTTACTACTCCTTCATTTCCTGGATTGCTTCAGTCAAGGAAGGAAGAGGCCATTTACTGATGTTAAATTATTTTATATACTGTATTTTACAGAACATGGAATCTGAACCATAGTCACAATGTAAATATAACCCAGCCTTTCCCATTAATTCTCCACTTATTGGGAAAAGTTGTTAATGCTATGTGTGAAAAGTCATTGTAGTCCAAAATAGTCAAGTTCTAGGAAGATGGTTTCATACTTAGGACTTAACCTCAATTAATTTTAGTTGGGAAGTAATGATTACTTACTTAATATAGCTGGTATATTTTATACAGTCAAAAGAGAATGAAATGCATGTGGGGTGTTTTGCCTCAAGTGCCAAATACATCTGTGTAGCTTTGGGTACTCTGGATCATGACTATGAAGAACATAGTGTTTCTGTACTCACATCCCAAGGATTTGAGGAACCTGTAGATATTTTCTCAGTCCTCCTTCTGACCCACACAATATACAGGTACTCAATAGAAGGCAGGCTGGCTGCAATTGTTTTTTCTGCAATCCTAACTATCAGTTGAAGTCTGTACCTCATCTGTTTAGTTGCTGTACCAAACCAGACAATTATAGAAGAACAAATGACAGACTCAATAGTTCCTCTGTAGGACTGTATCAACAGCTCTGGGGCAGTCTGAACTTCCTCAGCTGATGTAGGAAAAACATTCTTTGTTGTGCCTTTTTAATGATGGTTCTAATGTTAGGTATTCCTTTCAAATTCTGGGAGATTATAGAATTGAAAAACTTGAAGGACTTTACTGTTGATACTGTGAAGTCTAATATATTAAGAGAGAAAAACAGAGGACTCTTCCTAAAACCCATTTTCATCTCTACAGTTTTAAGCAGGTTCAGCTCCAGATTGTTTCAACTGCACCATAGAGTATGTTGCTCAACCTCCCATCTATATGCAGACTCATCATAGTCTCAAATGAGACCAATGACTCTTGTATCATATGCAAATTTCAGTTCTTTAACAAAAGGATCCTTAGAAATGTTGTCATTCATATATGGAGAGAGCACACAGCCCTGGGGGGTACCTATGCTAATTGTTTGGCTATAGGATGCAATTTTCCTTAACTTCCCCTGTTGCTTTCTGTCAGAAAAGGATAAATAAAATAGCTTGGGTTTATATATGCTAAATCATAATGTGCCCTATTTGAATTTGATTTAACAGATTATATTATACAAGTTGTAGATCATGTTTTATGGTTTAATTATGTGTTAGCCCATCCATGCTTCTTTTTCAACAAGCAGAAATCAAGCTATACCATAACATAGTATAAGGTAGGAATCCAGCCACATTTTCCATAGATTGTTGTCAGTTACAGTAACATTTGGTTCCAGACTGAGGTGGTAGTGTTGTTTGCCATTGATGGCCTTGGAACTAGTAAACATATGAGATCAATTTGCTATTATTTTAAGTAAGACCCAGAGCAAAGATTCAGAGCATGATGTAATATAATAGTGTCCAAGGACACTTGTAAGACCAGTTTGCCTTCTCTTACGTAAGCAGAGCATAGATACTCTGTCCAAGCAGCACACATCCATGATCAGAGTTTATAATAGTTTCTGGAACAATAAGGAATGCTGTTAGCAAATTGGCTGGAGGCTATGTCACTTCAGAAAGTGGACATTATTTCAAGTTTCTATATTAGCATTTTATTGGTAAAATACTCTTTTTTTCCATTGGATTTTACTGTACAACAAGAGATGCCTTTGTTTTTCCAGTTCTTTACATTAATATATCTTTTCACACTGGAAATTTAGTGCCCAGGGAAGTTAGTTTTGTGACCTCATTGGTGTAGTAACTAAGGCATCAGGCTACAAACTGGACTGTGAATTCTAGTCCCATCATGGGCACAAAGGCAGCTGGGTGACCATTGGCCAGTCACTCTCTCTCAGCTCTAGGAAGGAGGCAATAGTAAATCACTTCTGAAAAGTATTGCTAAGAAAACAGCAGGGAACTCAAGAACAATTGATATGCCAGATTTCTTAGTAGCCAGGAACAATCTCCTTATCTTTTCACTGCTTTATTACTTACTTAATACTGTAAAATTCCTATTGCACTCTGGATTACATTGCAGCTCTGCGCTGATAAATTATGGGTCTAAAAATTAGAACAAGCAGTATTTCATCTTAGAGGACGCAGCTTCTCAGAGTTGGAGAACATTAGAATGCCAAAATAGAGTAGAAAAATAACAGAGAGATAGTTATATGGAATTGCTTATCATTTTAGAATTTTTTTGTAAGTTACCTTTTTAGAATAATTGGATTCGTGGAAATTGGAACCTCATTTTGACATCTCTGATCATCTTCTAGGAGCTTGTTTCCTTTCTTTAACTGACAATTTAGTTGTATTTCCAGTGTCAAGGATTACAAATCATAACTGGAAGACATTGGAATGGAAATATTCTCTAAATAAATGTGTGATCCAGACCACACTTCCTGATCTAGCATGACATATGAACTTAACCATAGAGTATGTATGTGTTAGAGAGAAAAAAGAGAGAAAAGTGCACTTTTAATAGATATTCATGATAAGCAACTTTATAAATGCAAAACACCTTCATGAATATTGTCAAACTAATAAAACTATGGGTTTTGTGGAAACACACATGAATTGTGCCATGGAACAAAAGAAGATAACCTAAAAAAAACTCATTTGGTAGTGAAACATTTGGGAGGAAAGCTATTCTTGCCACTTGCTGAATGATGGGCAGGAATTTGGCTTTTCAGAAAAATCTACAAAAATTTGATGTAATTCAATATTGTGTACAATTGTGTTCATATTGATTAACCTTTAAAAAAAACCTTGTTAAAAAAGAATTGGATATCTGTCAAAAAATGCATGTGGGTTTTAGAACTTTTATGGTACAACAATCAAAGAATTTTAAATCAAAGCAGGATTATAACTAGGTTGAAGTTGACTCAGTAGTCTGATAAATGAAATTAAGAAACAAAGTAATATTGTGGACACTATGTTTTTTCCATTGATGCTAGTGGCAAAATTCCCATCTTTAGAGTCTGTTCTCTTTTCAGCCAAAGTAAAGGTGTTAACACATTAAAGAAAAAGAAAAACATGCTTTAAGTTTTGGAAGACATGGGGCACATCCAAAAGAATCAGCAACCGCTACTTGGCCAAGATTTGATAAAATACAGTCAAGCTACTAGTCACCCAGATTGTAAATTGCTTAGAACATGCATTTTGGGCTTCCTACTCATCCTACTGTGGATGAACATTTTAAGCCAATTATTTTTTCACTGTCAGTTAATAGTTCCTTATATTGTTAATATTTTCCAATTCACATTCCCTCTGTTTGGCAAAAGAAGCTGTACAATAAGAAATTTTTACTTTGAATATTTTGAAATGTTCTTTCTGTTAACCAAAAAGAAAGAGATATGTGAAGCAACTGGATAGAAAAGAGATTCTTTATAGTTCATAGACTACATGAAGATTTCTAAGTGATTTCATGCAGCTCCCGATAGACATAATCCAGGTCCCTTCCATGACAGAGTCATCTAACAAGTCATGCCTTGTCTATTGTCACACCTACCCTCTTCCAACATCATTTCATCATTATTTATTGTTGATTACAAAAGCCTTAAAGATGGAATTTCTCTATTTTTATTTTTATTTAAATAAATGTTATTAAGTTTTTGAATTTTAAAAACATAAAAATTCAAAAAACTTAAAAAAAAACTTTATATGGCTTTATTGTGTTGTTTAAGTCAGTCAGAGTGGTAGGAGCCAAATAGAAAACCATATAAACTTTGTAAATAAGTAAACAAAGAAATACATAATAGGTGACAATCACTTTCAAAAACATATTAAATCTAATGGTGCCTCCTAAAAATGTACGCTGGTAATAGATAGAAAAGCCAATAGTTCTCTTTCTCATGTCACTTGTGAAGGTTATCTTTCTTTAAACGGCTGCAGTGAATATATTTAGTTATGTATGATAAAATATATTTAAAATATCAGCAAATTCTGTGATTATGATTGACTAGATATACTGTGGCTTTGAAATTCTGCACATTGTTTATATTTTAACAAGATTGTCATAGACTAATGTTGCTTTTACATAATGTTGGAAGAAATATCCGGGTCCAGTTCCAATCCAGAAGGAAGGCACTGGAGACGAAAATGGAGGATGGAGGCTGACTGGAAAGAGGATCAGAGGTGTTATTTAGCAGGTTCTGACCAGTTCTGGAGAACCAGGAATGGAAATTTTGAGTAGTTCGGAGAACTGACAAGTACCACCTCTGACTGGAGATTTTACGGTATCCCTCCCCTGCCATGCCCACCAAGCCACACCCACAAAACCAGTAGTAAAAAAATTTGAATCCCACCATTGAAGAGGATCCATTTATTGATTAATAAAACCACCAGGGTTTGTGGTTCTGGTGCATCTGACAAAATGGAGTTGAGAGGGGGGTTATACCTTCTTTGGGCTTTGTATTTGAGCTTCCTGTGCAAGAACATATCCTTTAGTATTCTATCGGCTGTTGTCAGATTCCCATGGGGTCATGTAGGGGTTACGTAGGGGTCATAGCTGGCTCTATAGGCAAAAGAGGAAATGCAAATCCTAGGTGCCTATCTGAGCTAATCTGGTCAACCTCTGGCTTATTGTTTATCTGAGCTCCCAGGTGAAGTTTGTCCTGCTCTGGGGGGTCATGTAATGAAGGGGCTCATGTTCTGAAAGAGAGTGGGCAATTCCTATTGTGTCTTAATGGCTTTCATCCTGTGTTGGAACTTGGGTGAGGGGCTGTTTCTAATCCTATCCTTCTGCTTTGCTTATGAATAGAGCTATCTAGATACTTGTCTTCCTCTTTCAATAAGCTCTTTATCTCTTAAGTATTAGCTTCTGTTGTGGATTATTAAGAAAGACTTGGAGGTCCCTTCCTGCTTCTAAAAATATTTTTCTTCATTTCTCCTTTAGGAAAATATAATATTCTGCCTTTTTTAATATTTCCCAAAATATTTCATTCTTCTGGGGGTGGGCTTCCCACAATAGAGTGGTTAAAATATTTCAAATTCTCAATTAAACTAAAATGTGAATTTTGGTTATTGGATTAAGAGTTTTTGCAAACTGTGTCAGCAACCAAGAACCAAGAATTCATAAAGTGATTATCTCTGCTAAAAAGCAGTAACAGGGAGCACCATTTAAGGCAAAGAGCAGCAAGGAGATTTTCTATAATGCTCTGGGGCTTTTAGATACCGTTTCACAAGTAGTTTGTCCTTGCGAATTCCACATTAATCATTTTTATATATACATGCTGTCTAGTATGCTGATTAATCTGACAATATTACCATTAATATAATATACATGTTGGATTGCAGTTTACTGCAAGTACTCTTAAAGGTTTTCATGGAGGTATAACTGTTTTTGATTATTTTGGTCATGGAACACCAAATTCTCTTCTTGAAATTTATATTGTGATTCCAAGAAAACTGAATTGGGAACAGAATTCTCTTCAGTGTTATGGACCAACTAAAGTTACAATGGTATTAAATGATATTTAAGCAAATGAATCCTTTTCATAACATGGCCAGTATTTCCAACTTTAGTAATAGGAGATCTGGAGAAGTAGGTCAAAAATAAGGAAATCAAAACTCTTGCACAAAGTATATTGCTCTACATGAAAAACTAAAAAAGAATGATGAAATTTGTAACTGCTGCATTACCTTTTTTCAGTATACATCTATATACAGTATCATACTTGGAATAATAGCTTTTAATGTACCAGCTACATTTGTGCTATTTCTCAGAATCCACATATCTGTGATTGGACTGTTTTAAGAGAGTAAACAATTTCAGGCATATTAACATATGAAGAAATTAATAGCACAGAAAAAAAAAACCACGAGGTTTGGAAAAGTAGGTCATTCAAACTGCTGTGCAGACAGAGGAGAGTTCAGACAGTATCATGTATTTTTATTTTTAGGATTAAAGTCTAATTTTATATAATAAACACTTTTGCAAGCTAATAGCAAATATCAAAAATCAAAACCAGGTTCATATAGAGATTTTAATTTTCTGTAAAATTTTCTCATGCATCTTTAATAGTAATCATCACAACTACTTAAGGGCATATTCCTGTCTCTTATTGGTACATAGTTCTATTTTACAGGCTGACTGCCATTCTATGTTGTGCAAAACCTGTCCAGAACTTGAACTGAATTATGAATACTGTGTGGAATATTTTGTCTCACTTTATCTAAATTTTAGTTTGTAGTATCAAGATATCAACTGTATTTCCTTAATTAATTATAATGTTAATTACTGTAATTAACTCTATCTGACTCTGTGGTCTCTTCCCCAAACCCTCAAAACTTAAACCTTAGACTGTCTACCACTGACCTCACCCCAATTCCTAAGAGGCCTGTAAGGGATGTGCATAAGAGCACCAACATGCCTACCATCCCTGTCCTAATGTCCCCTTTTATTTGTACCCACTTCATGTACTCATAATCATGTTCCTAATTATATCTGTTATTTAAAACATGCTTGATAAAACAAATAAAATAAATAAATAAATAAACTATAATGAACAATTAATGGATGACCAAGGAAGTCCAGTGCCTCTTGCATGACAGGACCAGGGCCTTTAGGTCCGATGATGGGGCAAGATACAGTGTTGCCAGAACTAATCTGAAGAAAGGTATCTGGAAGGCCAAGACTGATTATAAGAGGATAATTTTTATAGCAATAATATGAGGCAGGTGTGGTGAGAGATTCAGCAAATTACCAACCATCAACTAACCAATGTCATCCCTGCTGAGGGGGATGCTTCATTGGCAGAGGAACGGAATCATTTCTTTGCTCGCTTTGAAGTGGAGACATCAGAGACAGCTAAAATACAGCCACCAGCCAATTGTAGCCCCCACCTCATTGTGGAGGAACAGGAGGTGAGGAGCATTCTGAGGGCAGTGGACCATAAAAAGGCTGCTGGTCCTGACGGTATCTCTGGCCGAGTGCTTAAAGATTGTGCTGATCAGTTGGCTGGAGTCTTTACCAGGACCTTCAATCGGTCTTTATCCCAGTCCACTATTCCATCTTGTTTGAAGGCTTCCACCATTGTTCTGCTGCCAAAGAAGTTCCCTATCAATAACCTCAATGATTACAGACCAGTGGCACTCACTCCTATCATCATTAAACGCTTTGAGAAATTGGTCTCCTGGCACATCATTTCTGGTCTTCCGCATACATTTGATAAACACCCATTTGCATACAGAAGAAATAGATCTACAAGAGGATGCTATAGCCATCTCTCTTCACACTGCTCTGACTCATCCAGAACAGTGGGAGGAGGCTATGTGAGGATGCTTTTTGTAGATTTTAGTTTTGCATTTAACACAATTCTTCCACATAGACTAGTGTCCAAACTTCTGGACTTGGACATTCTTATTCAGTCTGCCTTTGGATTATGGATTTCCTGTCTGGTTGCTCACGGAGGGTCAGATTAGGTACTCATACCTTTTCAGCCCTTATTCTTAACACTGGTACACCACAGGGTTGCGTGTTGAGTCCCTTACTCTATACTCTTTATGTGTATGACTGCATTCCCACTCATGCTAGTAGTACTATTACTAAATTTGCAGATGACACAACAGTGGTGGGACTCACACACACACACACACACCCCGATGAGTCTGCCTACCGAGATGAGATGGACTGGTTGCTTTCATGGTGTGGAGATAATAACTTGGTCCTCAAAACCAATAAGACCAAGGAGCTTATAGTGGATTATAGAAGGAACAGATCAGACATTGCTTATCAATGGAGACCGAGTGGAACAAGTGGCTAGTTTTACATTTCTGGGTGTTACCCTAAAAGAGGACCTGACCTGGGGTGCCCACATTGCAGCCCTGGTCAAAAGGGCCCAGCAGAGATTATACTACTACTCTGAGACTTCTCAGAAAACAACAACTGAATGAGAAACTGCTGGTGACCTTCTACTGCTGCACTATAGAGAGCATTTTAACGACTGCACCTCTGTATGGTTTGCCAATTGTACAGTGGCAGATAGAAAAGCACTCCAGAGGCTTGATGTCATTGCCCAGAAGATCATTGGTTGCCCTCTCCCCTCTTTGGAAGAGCTTTATAACTCCCACTGCCTTAAGAAAGTTCAAAACATTCTCAAAGATCCATCTCATCCTGGGAATCCCTTTTTTGAACTATTACCATCTGGCAGATGGTACAGAATAATAAAAACAAGGAGAAATAGGCTGAAAAACAGCTTTTATCCCAGGGCAGTAGCTCTTTTGAATTCTGCTGTATAGTGCAGTGTTGGTGCAGTGTTGGCGTTTTTCGGTTCAATGTGTGAAGGTTGAAGGATGTGTGCTTGTGTTTATTTTCATGGTCATGATCTGCACTGAAGATTCTGTTTGATTTCATTGTACGAGGTTCAATGACAATAAAGTAAACTAAATTAATCAGTGGAACGACTTGCCTCCAGAAGTTGTGTTTTCTAACACTAGAGGTTTTTAAGAAGAGATTGGACAACCATTTGTTTGAAATGCTATAAGATTTCCTGCTTGGGAAAGAGTTTGGACTAGAAGACCAAACTAGGTCCTTTCCAACTCTGTTATTCTGTAACTGCTAAAGATTAGCCATATAATCTCTCTTTCTAGATAACTTAGCCTTTCATTTAAGTAGGATTAGAATTTCTCTCTAATATACATTTTGGATTGGGGAAGAGATAGCTAATTAATTTCAGAAACTAAATCCTCTTAATTTTCATGATATTATGGTTTGCTATATTTCAGTCAATTCCAATAATTTCAGTAGTATTCTAAGGATGGGTTTTAGTTTTTGGCTATGTGCATAATGAAAATGGAAGCTGCTTTATTATTTGTGGCTCTTCTTATGTCATTTGTATCTGGATGTGTGCTTTAAACTTGAACTTAAATATAAAAATTGTGGATGTTCCATATTAGCATTCTTGGAATACCCTCACCTGATTGGTCCAAACGGACTACTCTGTGATTGGTGGAAAAAACAACAGTGATTGGCTTGTAATGAATCAACCACGATTGGCTGCGCCAATCGCGGGAGATTCAAAGAGCCGTTATTGGTTGTGAGCCGCCGGCAATCCCTATATGAAGGGCTGCCACGGCTCGCAGGTCCAGCACAGATCTATATACCAAATAAAGAGCTGAACTGTCACGCTGGTCTCGAGTCTCTTTTCCCGCGATCGAACACTGGAGACGAAGGTGGGATACTGAGACAAGAGACCAGTCGAGCACGTGGCACCCAGAGCTGAACGACCGATGAAATGGCTGGCAGAAACATGCCACCCGCACCCTATGACCAGGCAGCCAAAGACTAAGAATCATACATCGATCAATTCCTCATGTTCCTCGAGCGCAATAATCTGAAGGACGCTAATGGTCAGAGAAAAAGAGCTGTGTTCCTGACACACTGCGGGCCGCAGTGTTCAAGATGGCCAAGGTGCTGGCCAAGCCCCTAGACAGCCGGTTCATAGTGGCTTCGGAGTAGCTGGTCGAGGTCTGCCCAGTCCACCTCGACTAGCTACTCCGAAGCCACTATGCACCGGCCGTCCCCAACCTCATCCGTCGGCATGAGTTCTACCGATGGAACCAGAAGGAAGGGGAGAGCATCGGGGATTTCGTGGCGGCCCTGAGGAACATCGGGGGTATGTGCGGCTTCTCCGACATGGACGAGGCTCTGAGGGACCGCGTGGTTCTCGGGTTAAGGGATCCCACACTCCAGAGCAGACTGATGGCTTGAGCAGACATCACCATCACTGAAGCCATCGCCGAAGCCACTGCAGCCGAGGCCGCCAAGAAGTCAGCAGCCAAGATGCACCAGATGAATGCGATGGACCGGCAAGAAACCACGGGGGCCGACCCAGCATCAGAAAAAAGACTGGAAGCAAGCCACAAAGCCACGACAACACACCACAAGGACATCAAGTCCTCCCCTGAGACCGATGACGAGGAAGCAGAAATCCACCGGCTACAGTCTGAATGAGACCAGCGGGAGCCGAGAGGTCGCAAGTTGGGGTTTCAGTGCGCCGGGTGTGGAGGAGACCACCCCTGCTCAGAGTGCTGGTTCCTAGATGCCCTTTGCCGGCACTGCGAGAAGCTGGGGCACATCCCCAAGGTCTGCCGCAACAAACGGAGTTACAGCCCAAGGCGACATGACAACACTCCCCCCAGAAACTGGGACAAACACACAGAGAGCCAATGGAGCCACGACATCGAAGCAAGCGACTCAACAAAGCCCGGTGCAGAGAGGAAACACATCAAACAGTCACCATCGGGCACTCCAACACCACGGACGCCCGAAAGGTGCGCGTGCTGGTCAGCATCGAAGGCCGGCAGTGCGACATGGAGGTAGACCCCGGATCCTATATGAAGGGCTGCTGCGGCTCGCAGGTCCAGCACAGATCTATATACCAAATAAAGAGCTGAACTGTCACACTGGTCTCGAGTCTCTTTTCCCGCGATCGAACAGTGGAGATAATTATTAAGCTACTTTATGTCATATTTAGCCCAGTATAACAAAAATATGACATAGCATAGAATCATGAGCTTATGGTATAAGAAAAGTATGCAAATTATTGTAAAATGACAATGGGGATCAAAGACACCCTAGTCTTAAACTTGAAAGGCAGTTTTTCCATGAGTGACCAGGGTAAAGGACTAACCAAGGGAGAAAGAATTCAATCAGCTGTTCTGACTAAATAAACCCAGCTGATGTTGAAAAGACTTAAACTCACCTTTCAAGCCAATGGGAGTTGGATTGGCCTGAGAACTGAGAACTAATTCCAGAGCTTCAGAAAGGAGAAAGAAAGAAGGAGTGTTTCCAGAGTTTACCAGTGAGATTGATTAATTGGAATTTTTACTTAATCTTTGTGGAAATGCAACTGAAGAGTTTTTTGCTTAGCAGCAGGAATTCCTACAGATATGAACCTCTATTTAAATCCAGGAGAAGAGAAAAAGGAACATAGATTATTAAGGCAAATGATTATGTCAGGGTGCATAGTGTTTTTGAATCTGTTTTCATAATATCTAAGTAACTTTTCAAAAGAAATGTCTAACTTTTAGGGAAGCAGTGGAACAAAAATATGTAAGGCAATCAAGTATTGTGATGCAAATGTTTCAATCTGAAAAAATTATGTCATTGTTTGAGACAACATTATATGTAAATGGCTTTGGTAGTTCAGTTTATTTTTATGGAGCCATTTAAATGATTTTATGGATACTAATTTAAGCTTGAACTTTTTTAACAAGCACTTCTTTATTTACATTACAGCTGTAACAATTATTTTATACCATAAACTACCGCAAACTTTGATTTACAGGTTTGTCAGCACAAAATCTGATACTCTTTTATTATTAAGCTTTCTTATATCTTAGAGAAACAGGATGTACAGCTGTATGTATGCCCCAAGCTCCATATCTAATTCCTTACAGAATTATACATATACATACTTATATATGATATGCTACCTAATTTGCTAACCAATATTTTTGATATAATAGGATGTCTCCCCACAGGAACACAGTATCTGCATAATAGGCTTTCTTGAATCTCCCATCTAGCATTATGGAAGGAAGACACTGCATTTTAATTGGTTTATTGAGGAACTTTTTGGAAGGTATTGATTAATTGAAAGGTATTGAAATTTAGAGATTCATGTAGGTCAAATTGGCACTCTATGCTCATAGAGTGAACTTAAGTGAACATCACATGATAAGTAATGTTGCCTGATCATAACCCTAATTAAATATCCTTAGTTAGAAAGACAAAAGTCTGCATTTTTCTCTCAAGAGAGTTTATCTACAATTTTAATTATAATCAAGGTCTCAAAGCTCTCATGCAGGAATATAAATATAAAAATTAAGAGCCAAGGTCTGGACTCTATCTTCATTATACTGATTCAAGGTTAAGAACCCAACAAGGCATTTGAAATGCTCTCCTGAGAAATTTGGGCAAGAGATATTCCAGAAACCAATGTTGGGAAATGGTCCAAGCTACATTCCATATATAAACTAGGTCAAATATTTGCATAGTGTATAAATCAAGTGTTTCTAATTTAGAAAAAAAAATATTATTTTATGTTTCCATCCCAAAAATCTGTTGCAAACTTGTTTTTAAAGTAGCATTTATCCCATAGGTGAGACTCTGCCTACCACATGAATGTTTGGGGATGAAAATCATGGGAGTGGTCATCAACTCATCTAAAAAGCATCTTGCTGAGAAAAGCTGCCTCAAATGGTTTTCCTTTCTTAAAATGACAATTACCACAAACTATATACATTGAGACTAATGGGATTTATGTGATATATGAGATGACTTCATTGATTTCAGTGGCAGCAGTGTGGATCATCTGGTACTCATATTTTGTATTCTATAGGTTGATTAACAACCATCTGTGCCCAGCTTCTTCAACAGATCATCATTTAATTTGGTGTCACATGGGTTTAGGCTATACATGTGTTAAAAATGAATGCCTGCTTTCTACTTTCTGTGTCCTCGTGGTACTTACAGTTCATAAATATGTTTACAATTAGCATTTTCTTCTTTGACTTCTTCTTGCCAGTAGCAAAAGCTCAGCATTTATTCTTCCTTTATGAGCCATAATGAATAGATTTTGAATTAAGATTATCCCCTCCAGATGGAGCAAGCCTTTGCCATCACGCTTTTATCCCCATTTCCTGGAAACAACTCCACCCAGTGTTTCTTTTGAGCTGAAAGCCAGTTGTTCATGCTGAATTTTGACTAACTCTTTCAAAGAAGAAAAAAAATATCCTGTGATAGCCTTCCCCAGTTTTGTGCTCTACAAAGTTGTATTGAATTTAAACTGTCATGTTCTTTGATAAATAAGTTTGAATACAATATCACTGAGAATCGCTGATTGAGGCAGCCTATGAAATTATAATCTTTTCTTACATAGATATTTTGAAGTCTGTCTATAAAGAAGTTTTTAAAAACTTAATATGGATTGTTAACAAGCTGAATTTTTGCAAAAAAATAAAATAAAAGCGCCAGTGTTGTTTCTGACTTTTTAAAATTTAAGTGAACAGATTTCACTCATGGAAGGTATAAAAACATTGTTCTGCGGTCTTGCATGGGGCACTCAGAGGTACACATCACAAGGGGCTGGTTAGTGTCCTGAAAGCAGGGGTGGGATTCAAATTTTTAACAACTGGTTCTGTGGCTTAGTTGGTGGGCATGGCTTGGTGGTCATGTGACTTGCTGGGCATGGCCAACTTGACATCACTCACATCAAGGGGAGCTTCTCCTTGCCTGGCCTCTCATGACAGTGGGGATGCTGCAACAGTCATAAGTGTGAAAAATGGTCATAAGTCACTTTTTTCAGTGCCATTGTAACTTTGAATGGTCACTAAATGAACTGTTGTAAGTCAAGGATTACCTGTACAAAAATACAAAAAGCTTCTTTGCTTGCAAAAAGCTGCCCTAAATACCAATCATTAGATTAAAAAGACCTGCAAGCCAGAGGTACAAATCAGGCGGGGTGCCAGAGCACCTTGAGGAATTAAAATAGTTAAAATGCAATGATAACTATCACAAGCCAATTCTTGCTAACGGAGAGGCAGTTTCTGTAAGCAACAACACCAGAATGTTTCCTTTCTGCCTTCCTTACAGGATTAGCCCTGTAAAATGGAAAAAAAAAAACAAAAGGAGATTTCATCCAACAACTGGTCCTCTGAACTGCTTAGAAAGTTAACAACAGGTTCTAGCTAATATGTGAGAATCGGTAGAATTTCATCCCTGCCTGAATGACATCCCCTTTTAAATTAATTTTTAATATTGCCTCTTCTAAATTTTATATATTGTTTCTAAGGGAATATTGCTCCTGCCACCTTGAGTCTGGAAGCAGTTCCATAGGTGAAAGGCATAGACATTTTGGTGAGGTACTGACATTTAGTACTGAAAGGAGTCCCAGACAGCTCCTGAGTGAAGGAGGGGAACATCTTCCAGTTTGAACTGAGATAACAGAATGTAAGGCAACTGGCAGTTGGAACAGAGTTCTTTTCAGGTGGGGAGGAGGAATAGAACTCCTTAGCATCAGAGTGTGTTAATTACTGTATTAAGAAATAGTAATGATCTGATGGTCATTTCAAAAAATCCTTTCTTAGCGAGCACCTAGAAACCAAGAGGAACAAACATGCCAAATTTCAAGTTTGTAGGCTTTATGGTTCTGGAGATTTCATGATGAGTGAGTGGTACTTGGCTTTTATATATACAGACACATACACACACACAATGGGCAGGATTGTTGTGAGAATGTGTTCAGTAGTGATGTGATTTAGATCAAGCCAATCTGTAATTATTTGTATTGTTCTGACACTCTTAGAATCAATTGAATTACCTATCTGCAAAAGAATGTACACAGATATTTACCCATTCTTTTTTACCCAGTCTGATTTGTGATTTAGACTGCAAGGTCACAATTTTAAATTAGGCCTTCCTGAATTTCCTGTTACCACTCCAGCATAGTGGGTTTGCAAGGCAATTCTCTTAATATTTTGTACAACATACGTCTCAAGTTAAGCACAACTGAATCAAAAATCATGTGAATATTAGTACCACTTTATAAAACCTTAGTAAGGCCACACCTGGAATACTGCATCCAGTTTTGGTCACCGCATTACAAAAAAGATGTTGAGACTTCGTAAAAAGTGCAGAGTAGAGCAACTAAGATGATTAAAGGCCTGGAGACTAAAAAATATGAAGAACAGTTGCAGGATTTGGGTTTGGCTAATCCAGAGAAAAGCGGGAATAAGGGTGACATGATAGCAGTATTCCAGTATGTGAGAGGCTGCCACAAGAGGAGGTCAACTTATTTTCCAAAGCACCAGAGGGAAGGAAGCAATGGATGGAAACTAATCAAGGAGAGAAGCAACCTGAAATTAAGGTGAAACTTCCTAACAGTGAGGACAATTAACCAGTGGAACATCTTCAGAAGTTGTTTTTAAGAAGTGACTGCACAGTCACTTGTCTGAAATGGTATAGGGTCTCCCGCTTGAGCAAAGGGTTGAACTAGAAAACCTCCAAGGCCCCTTCCAATTCTATTCTGATTGATTCATTGACAACTGGTTGGGATATATTGTTTCAGATAAAATATTTTGAAGCACTTTTCAGTTATTGTGTCAGCTCAAGGGTATCCACCGGCACTAATGTTGGGAACTGTTCTGAAATGTGTGTGTGTATGTGTGTGTGTGTGTGTGTGTGTGTGTGTGTATCCAACCCTGTTTGCAAACAACTTCCAGGTATTTAGACTATCAAATCCAATGTGCGGTTAACCACTAGTGATCTTCTCAAGTTTTTATAACTATGTCCTCCACTTTTTTAACAAAGACTGAAATCTAAAAATATATTGTTTCAGTTACTCCACATGTATTTTCCTTAGGATTTCCCTCTTACCTGTTTTCATACTAACAAAAAAAATCATCTATTTATTGTATTGAATCTGCTGGATGCATAGTAAGCATCTTATACAATATGGTGAAGAAGGAATCTTGACAGTTGACACTTAAAAAGAAAACCTACAGCAACTCATCGCTGACTGAGCTACTTGAAGAGTACCTGAATTACTTCACAGAATGTGAATGGCAG
This sequence comes from Pseudonaja textilis, assembly GCF_049901715.1. Lineage (NCBI taxonomy): Eukaryota > Metazoa > Chordata > Lepidosauria > Squamata > Elapidae > Pseudonaja > Pseudonaja textilis. The sequence goes on from NC_141996.1 coordinate 48,767,310, forward strand.
TTGTTAACTTTAGCTTAATAACCCAGACATATTATGATTCCAGACCAGGGGTGTCAAACTGATGGCCCGGGGGCCAGATCCACCTCACGAGATGCTTAGATCTGGCCAGCAGTGCCACCCTGGAAACAGCGAAGGACCAGCCTGCCCTGCCTCTGCCAGTGAAAATGGAGCTTGGGAGGGCTGAATGTGGCCCTCACAAGCTCCGTTTCCGCTGGCAGAGGATTGCAGGAGACTGTTGCAGCTGAAAACAGAGCTCAGGAGCCCATTTCTGCTGGCAGAGTACTCAGGTCACCACAGGTGCCCCTGACATGAGTGACATCAAGCTGGCCACACCCACCCTGGCCATGCCCATCCAGTCCCCCAAGTTCAAACACAACTCTGAAGTGGTCATTAATGAAATTGAGTTTGAGACCCTTGTTCTAGATCTTTGAAATGTCTTTCTTGATCTACAGGGCTTGAATTGATATACCCTGACTTTGTTTTTAGGCTCAAGGTTCAGTAAAAATATATTCAGAATTCAAAATTCTCCTTGAGCCCCTAATAACCAGGCTCAACTTATCATATTTGGACATATTATGCAAATACCTATACCAACTGAGAAGTTCATAATGCTGAGAAAATTCCCTCTCACAATTACTACTATTGAGCCAGGTGCTACCTATACTATACCTGTGCATTTGATTTTTCTTACCAAAATGTAGAACCTTACTTTTTCACCATTTAATTTCATTTTGTTAGATAGGGCCCAATATTCAGGTCTGCCAAGATCATTTTGTATCTTAAGCCTATCTTCATTTGGATAAAGACAATATTACTTGGTTATAGCATTGCATCTGGAGCCTTTTCAATAAAGGAAAAATACACATTTATTCTGTTAAACAGCTTTTTGCACATGTCCAGTATGGTTATGAAAAAATACAAAAAACAATAGTTAAGCCTGCATAACTGGGAAAGTTGCGTAGACACAAAGTATCAGAATGTCAAATGTTAAATTGATGTTACTTGGTTATTGCACTGCAGCTGGAGTCTTTTCAATAAAGGACAAATACACATTTAACTAGGTACAATTACCACTGAATTCATTTAACCTTTTTCAGAGTAAACATTATGAACTCTTTTCTTCTGGCCCTCTCTTTTAGCACATTTGCTGCCATTGCTGCTTTTTATTATTTTAGAATAAGCCCACATTTATAAAACTGATTGCACAATATACAAGTGACCTTATTGCAAGCATATCACTTTGTGTTGAGGTCTGAAGTTACAATAAATATTATTTTGCTCAAGAGAAAGCTGATTTGGGGAGGAAAAAAAGTGTTTCCCCTCCCAAGGAGACTTTTGAGATTTATTTCTGTAAATCCCATTTGTGAATGTGCAATTGGAAGTATATTGCTATCCAAGAAAATTTTGTACACATATCCAGGATAATGCTGGAGAGATCAAATGTACATGTAGGAAAACAACTGCAAAGCTTTCCTCAGCCTGCCTGGTTTTTTGTTTTTTCAGTTGAGCCAACAGCTGATGACTGAGAGAAAGCAAACCAGAATAATGTTCCACAGATGACTATTGCAAAAAATTGCCAAACATCAGCTCTTATAAATGGCATAGTGGTTTAATGAACCAGTCATAGCAATTGATATAGTAAATTTTGCAATTGTTCTGACAATCAGAGGAAAACATGCCTCTTTTTTGTCCCTCCATGCTATTATTCTATGGTCTTTGGCAGAATCCAAAAAATACATCAGAATATATGGTTCCTTTAGACTCAGAGAGATGGAAGCGTGCAGTTTGGATATCAATTTCAGTGCCCAACTAGGTTTAGAAATCTAAATTGTAAGTTTTACAGAGTCTCTTGAATTCATACAATAAGAGAAGCCTACCACCTTTGTCAGTAAATTTGCCCGTCAAAGGACTGTTAATGTCAATATATTCTTTGTAATATTCAGTCAGAATCTGCTTTTCTTAAATAGATAAATTGTTCCACGTCCTACATTCTAAAGTAAGAGAGAAAGAGCTTTGACTTTCATCTATGTGACATCTTTTCAAATTCTTGAAAAATTCTATCTTGCCTCATATCATATTTTCTCAATGTATATATACCAATTTCCTTTAGTCTTTATTCACACAACTTAGTTTCTAATCCTCTACTCATGTTCTAATCCTCTGCTCATGATTTTTCTGGAACTGTCCTAATTTCTCTGAAAGGGTCTTAAACCTTAGTATCCAAACCTATACATAGTATTTGGGAGAGGGTCTTTCAAAAGGGGAGGGCTTTTCAAAAAAAGAATTGTAGAATGACTACTTCCTACATTCTAAAATTCTATTGTTTACAGACCTTTTCTACAGTTTGTCAAGATTGTTTTGAAATTGTATTTATGTAGTTATTTATTTCTAATGCACGCCCCCTACAGACCTCTTAGGAAAGGGGTGAGGTCTAAGGTTAAAGTTTTTGGGTTTGGGGAAGAAACCACAGAGTCAGGCAGATCATTCCAGACATTGACCACTCTGTTGCTGAAGCCGTATTTCCTGCAATCAAGTTTGGTGTGGTTAACCTTGAGTTTGTATCTATTGTGTGCTCTTGAATTGTTATGGTTGAAGCTGAACTATTCATTGCCAGGTAGGACATTGCAATATATGATTTTATATACTATACTGAGATCGGACAAAGGCATCATACTTCTAGATTGTCTAGGTCTAAAATTTCAAGTCTGGTGGCATAAGGTATTCTGCAATGAGTAGAAGAGTGGAGAACTTTTCTTGTGAAATATTTCTGGACTTTCTCAACTGTATTAATATCAGATACGTAGTACAGGTTCCAGACTGAAGAGCTGTATTTGAGTATTGGTTTAGCAAATGTTTTGTATGTTTTAGTTAGTAGTGTGATATTACCAGAGAAAAAGCTATGTAGGATTAGGTTAACAACTCTTAATGCCTTTTTGGCTATGTAGTTACAGTGGGCTCTAGCACTTAGATTGTTAGAGATGAGTACTCCAAGGTCCTTGACAGAGTTTGGATCATCAACAAGGTCTTGACTATTCAGCTTGTATTTTATTTTCTGATTTTTTTTTGCCAATATGTAAGACAGAGCATTTATTTGTTGAGATTTGAAGTTGCCATTTGTTTGACCATTCTGATACATAGTCAAGGTCTTTTTGAAGGGTAGTGGTATTGTCAGTGGTGTTGAATAGCTTTACATCATTGCGAAGAGAATGCAGTTGCTCTTAATATGATCACAGAGGTCATTTATGTAGAGTATGAAAAGAGTTGGTCCTAGAACACTGCCTTGGGGGACACTACTATTGACAGGTACAGAATTTGATAGGATGCTCCCAATTTTGACCATTTGTTGTCTGTTTGACAGGAATGCTTCTATGCAGTTATGCAGGTGTCCAGAGATACCATAAGATTTTAATTTTAGGAGTAGTTTGTCGTGTACCACTGAATCAACGGCTTTACAGAAGTCTATGTAAATTGCATTTATTGTTTTGCCCTGATCGAGTTGTGTAGTCCATATGTTTTTGCAGTGTAAGAGTTGCAGATTACATGATAGTTTTTTTCTGAAACCAAATCGTTTCTTAGAGAGTAGGTCTCTAAGTGGAGGATAATGGATTGGTTAATAATTGATTCCATGACTTTACAGGAGACACAGCATAAAGAGATTGGTCTATAATTTTCAACTAGGCTGGGGTCTCCCTTTTTGAAGATGAGGATGACCGTGACTTGTGACCATAGGTTTGGCAAGGAGCTGGTCCTGAAAGATTTTTCAAAGATTATGCTTAGAGGTTCAGCTATTGCACTAGATAGCTTTTTAAAGAAGTAGGTGCATATTCCGTCCGGTCCAATAGATAGAGATGGTTTTAGATTGCGTAGTGCTTTTTCAACATTGTCTTCTGTAAAATCGATATGTATTAGATCATTGTAGTTGACTGTGATTCGACTAGGAAATACTGGGCATGATCCATTGCTGTTTACAAATACTGAGCCAAAGAGTGTGTTAAAGAGGTTGGCTTTAATGGTGTCATTGATGCAGTCTTTACCTTTAGGTCCTTTCAGGAGTGGGATAGACCTTGAGTCTTTTAGTTTGTTGTTTACAAAATTATAAAAAGCACAGGTGGAATTGGTGTGTAGAAGGTTTTCCTCTTATTTAATGTGATAATTAGTGCATTCAGTCTTTATCTGATGGCATAAATTTTTGTATCGGCTTTTGAAGTTGGCAACATGACCAGATTTGTTTTTCTACCAAAGTGATTTATTTTTGGATTGAAGCTTCCTTATTGTTATGGGTAGTTTGTTTTTTCTGGTTTTGGGAGTTGTTATTGGTACATATAGTTTGATGATTCTTTTGAGTTCAAGTAAAAATATGTTGTAATGGGCTTCAACAGTATTGTATCTAGTGAATAGAAGTTGTCAATCAAGAGATGAGAGATTGTTGTCTATAAGATCATAGTTGCCTTTTTTGAAGTTATAATTGGGGATCACGTCATTATGATGATTTTTGTGTGGATGTATGTTGAGACAAATGTCAATCATGTTGTGGTCACTGTTGGAAAAGGGTTCTTTAATTTTTATTCCATAAATTGAATTCAAACTATTGCAGAAGATGAGATCAAAGCAGTTGTTAAGTCTAGTATTGTTGGTTACTAGTTGTTCCAGTCCCAAATTTGTTACAGCATTATAGAAGGTTGTATGTATGGGTTCAGTTTTACATTCATTTAGGGTCCAGTTAATATGAGGTAGATTGAGGTCACCAAGAAAGATGAAAACGTGTGGGCAGGATGTTGCCATGTTAAAAGTGAATTTAATTTGTTTATAATGTTCAATGTCATAATCAGGGGCTCTGTAACATAGTAAGACTCGAAATGTGATACATTCTATTGATAAAGTCTAAAATTCTATTATTTACAGACATTTTCTGCAGTTTGTCAAGATTGTTTTGAAATTGTATTTATGTAGTTATCTATTTCTGCAGAGAATTAGGTATCCTACCCAGTTTGGTATCATGTGAAAATTTAAGGTGCACTGCTTTAGACAAATCATGAAAGACAATACTAATGAGTAAAAAAAAACACTTCGGGAACAATCTTTGTGCACTCCATTTGATACCACTCATCAATTTTCATGAGAAAACATTGCTTAGGTTTCTTTTGAACAAATAGTCCCTCAATTACTTTATACAACTCATGGCATTTGACCAATTTTTTTTGGACTTATTTATTTATTTCTCCTTGTATAAATTCAGCTGCCCCAATATTTATTATTTATGATACATAAGAAAATCAAATTATCTTACACAAGTTGATTGGAAATGGGCCATTCACTTGAAAGAACTCATTCACTGGTACTATAGTAATGCATCCCTAGGAGTTAATTGTACGATTAGGTCCAATATATGTCTCCTAAGCATTTTTGTTTAAAAGCAAATTTTACCAAGATAAAAAGGATTTGATTTAACAAGCAGGTATTGGAATGATACCATAGAAGTTGAAATAGATACTCATGTCAGAATTTCTTTTATCATGTTTATCATATTTGTTGTTGTTTTTTTCATAGCTCCTAAGTAAGAAGAATTCTGTGGTTTGATCATTGGGGTTTTATAGGCAAATTTAAAGCAACTCCTTTAAGAGATGGTTTGCAGCAAAACTGATATAACTAAATGTGTTATCCCTTTGTGTATTGTTGTCATTGTTGACTTAAAAGTAGCACAGAAAAAAAGATGCATATTTTAACTTTTTACTTTAAAAACACTTTTCAACCCTCAAAACAGGAAAAGTATTTCCTCAACATAAGATCTCTGCAATCACACTTGAGTAAAAACAGATTGAAATAATATAGATGCTTCCTGAGAAAATATGATACTTATGCCAGGCTGTTTCAAGATAGATTTTTTAATATTATTTTCTTTAGAATATGAGAAAAGGTGTTTACCAAGACAAATTAGAAATGCCACATATTGTCCCAAGTGTATGTATATGCATTTGGCAAGAGATTGTCTTTGACTGAAGCTTGCAATTCTGATTTAATTATTTAAGAGAAAACTTCAATAGAAAATATCCAAGATAAAAGCCAGAAAATGCTTATTTTTTGTATTAAATAAAAATATTTCATAAGCACTATTGCCCTAGCTACAGAAATTGTTTTTTGGTAAATATTAATCATAATACTTAAAAATATAACTAAAAAAGACTTTTTTTGATTTTTTTAAAAATTGGCTTTATTGTTAACTATAGATGAAATGGAACAAGTTCTAATATGTGTGTGTGTGTGTTGAAGACACTGAAAATTTTTAAAGAAAAAAATGTGTGGTTTGATCTTGTACCTAAGTCAATAATTTTGTCCTTTAACCTATGAGAAAATGTTCTTGGAGAGTTGGTAGATTTTTAAAGTTGGAATGGTTGTTGTATTCAGAATTTATATTACTTTTAAAAACTGTGAATACTTTGACATTTTTTTCCTGTTTCTTAATTGTAGGAATTTTTTTTCAGTAATTTTAAAGCCATTGTGTATTTTCTCCAACTTGAATATTATTATTTATATATGAAATATAATCCTTTCCTAAAAAAAATCAATAAACTTTGTAAAAGAAGTATCAATGTATAATTGAACAATTTTATAACCAAAACAACCTCTCCTCTCTTAAAAATTAGAACACATATTAAATCCCACAAACCAAGCAGAATTATTGCTATAACAATAGCAAAATGGATTGACTGGTAGCACAAACCTAATTGAAAACCTAGATCGTGAGATTCATATTGGGTAGCAGTTCAAATGCTCAATTAGGAGTTGAACAAGATAAAAAGAAAGTCAACCTGTACTTTGGTCATAAAAGAGTGTTGGGAGAAATTAAGGTCATTCAGGTTCTTCACTCCTTTGCTTGAAACATAGGTGGTATTCAGTTTTTATCAAAGGAAGTATTATATAGACCATCCCATATATCAACACACTTCCTTGCCATCCTCCCATCCTCTCCCTGCTGTTTTATGGGAGGTCATTTTTCCTCTGGAATTAACTTTCTTAATCTTTCCTGGAAGGCAGGGTTCGGAAATACCCATATCTCTATCATCACAGAACTGGTCTTGAAATATACCCGTCCACAATATACCCATTTATGTTTGATGTCATTGTTCCCATAGGAAGTAGTTTCAAAGCTCGTTTAGCTGAAGCTGCAGGATTTTCCTGTTGATGGTGACTTTGGGGTTTGTTTGTTTTTTATTACTACCTTACCTGTGTCTCTCTCTAATTTCAGAAATGTTAAAGTTACAGTACAGAAATTGATGACTTCTGGAAAGCAGTAGCATGATAAATCTCCCAGATTTCCATCATCTTAGATTAAAATGTCCATTAACTGCTATAGACCAGCTTCTCTTAGCCAAATAGCCTGATAACAATTACTGTATAGTGTTTTGCCAGAAGAAAAGTGATTGGCATGATAATCTCTCAAAGGCAAGACACAGAGATTCATGACTATTATCTCTGCCCCAACCCCATATTTCCATGATAAGCTGTAGTTGAAAGATATCTTTATTAATTTTTTTCCACTTCCTAATCTGTTATATGGACAACTGATTTTAGGGTGGGAGCGGAAAGAATATGAATTCTATGTCCTCAGTTCAAATGTGTTCTAGGAAATGCAGCTGTAATATGAATAAAGAAGAATATCTGCACCTCAGGGTTCAAATGGTCACTCCTTGGTACTCTCCGAACTTGGCTGGGTTTTTTTTTTTTTTTTTTTTTGGCAGATGCAGTGCTGATAATGTTACCTAGTCTGGTAATGAAACACTTGCAAGAAAACATCCAGGTTCAGAGAGCACCAAGGACCCCATGTAATACGCTTCATCATAATATATTGCTTTGGCCTTAGCTCCATAGGAATTGTGATCACTTGAAACTCCTAAAAGCCAGCAAACTTGCTTAAATAGAAAAGATATATTTTAGAACAAATTGGTGCACAAGCATGAAAAAGTTTAGAAAGAAGTGTGATCCAAGTCAGGCAAAGCTAAACTACTCAATGACATTTATCTTTCCCTGACTCATCTTTGATCACCCTTTTCATTACACACTGTCCTTGAAAACTACATTTCAGTTCTTTCTCTTCTGTGCATAAGGTATGCCAACATTGCTAAATCAGACATTTTTTTTCTTTCTATTTTCCTATTCCATGTGGATTATTAGATTCCCATTTCTACGCAATTCTTTTTTTGAATGAATTGCAAATGTCTAATCTAATCAACATTTTCTTTTCCAAAATCCTATGTTTCAAGGACTCAGCCTAACACAGCAGTGACTGGTGTCATAATTTTTAATGTATTAATTCTTACATTTTTTCCCTAAACAATTTCTAGAAAAACATAAAACAATGCTGATTAGAATATATTTATTTTTGATGCAGTGATTGTTCTTGAATAGAGAGTTCTTCATTTATTTATTTTCATAGTTGGAATATTCTTTGTAGTTTGTGAAAAGTCTCTTTGGTGTCTTTCTCAGCCATACCTACTGTGTTTACCTAAAAAGATGATGACTCCAAATTTAAGGAGTCATCTCCAGAAAAGATTAAACAAGAAAACAATTCTCATTTAGCGTACATTCAGTGAATTTCAGATGAGGAAAATCCTAATTTTCTCTTCAGATAAATGCAAAGGATAACAAGCAGACTCCCCCGCACCCCCCAAAAAAAATTCCAATGAAAATTCCGGAGACTTGGGCCACAATTGAGAAAGTGCTGCTCTTTGTGTAACCAGCTATGGTTCATTATTTAAGAGAAACACAGAAGAAGATGAGAGGGAGAGAAAATATGTGGAAATAATATCAAAGAACCCCCTAAAGGTGTTGTAAAGAGTCTCTTGGATTGAGCCTGGAGATCAAATTATTTATTACAGCTTTGCCAATCATTTGAAAGGGCTTCAGAATATTAGCTCATATCCAAGCACTACGTTTAGGACTATGAAAATGGATATTGCTTTTTATTCTAATGTAGCTGAGCAGGATGGAACCTATCGGCTTTCAGTACCATTGACCATGGTATCCTTTGGGGCTGACTCAGGGAATTTGGAGGGGGAGGCACAATTTTGTGCTGGTTCACCTCCTTTCTCCAAGGCTGCTTCCAATCCATGTTGATAGGGACTGAGAGGTCCAGTTCATGGTCTCTGCTTTGTAGGGTGCCACAGGGCTTGATATTTTATCTGTTCCTTTTAATAGCTACACAAAACCACTGAATGAGATCAGTATGCTGATAACCCAGCTATAGTCCTCGACTTAAAGCCACAATTGAGTCCTACATTTATGTTGCTAAGTGAAACATTTGTTAAGTGATTTTTCCCCATTTTACGACCTTTTTTGCCACAGTTGTTAAATGGATCACTGCAGTTGTTAAATTTGTAACATGGCTGTTAAATGAAACTGGCCTCCCCAATTGACTTTGCTTGTCAGAAGTTCACAAAAGCTGTTAACATGAGCCTTGGCCCCTGCAACTGTCATAAATATGAGTCAGTTGCCAAATGTTTGAATTGTGATCATGTGACCATGGGGATACTGCAACAGTTGTAAGTGTGAAAAATGTTCATGTCATTTTTCAGTGCCACTGCAACTTTGGTCACGAAATGAACTGTTGTAAGTTGAGAACGACCTCTATATCTTCCAAGTAAACAGGTTGTTTGGATTTCAGCCAGGTGAAGAAAATGCTGCTATGAACATTCTTTTGTGCTGTCTGGAGATTGTGAAGTTCTGAATGGGGAACAACAGACTTCAGCTGAACCCTGGTAAGATGGAGTGGCTGTGAGTGTATTATATTTGCACTACTCCAGACAGATCCACTGCATAATTTGGAGGTCCTCCTGGACTCGTGGCTCCTGCTCAAAGATCAAGTGACAGCCATGACTAGGAGGGCCTTTGCTCAACTTTGTGTGGTGTGCAGTTATACCCTTTCCTAAATAGGGAGAATCTCTGCTTGGTAAATCATATCCTGGTCATTCTCCTGTTTGGATTATTGCAATGCACTCTACATGGGACTACACTTGTATCTGGAAGGTTCCGCTGCTGCAGAATTTGGCCATGTGGACAATTTTGGGAGCATGTAACACCTTTGCTTCACAAACTGCGTTGGATGCCAGTTTGTTCTGGGTCCAATTCAAGGTGTTGGTTGTGACCTTTAAAGCCCTACATGGCATGAGGCCAGGCTGCCTATAGAACCATCTTCATCCCATTTCATCTGTCCATCCCACCCGGCCAGTCAGGAAAGACTTGGACCTTCCAGCCCTAGTTCTGCACTTTAGCCACCATTCCACACTACTCATCTTCATAAAACATACATTGAAATGTAGTTAGAATATTGGTTTGAAGTTTTACTGCACTGCTCTATTTTCTGGAATGGAATGGAATGGAGAAAGGAAAGGAAAGGGAAAGGAACAGGAAAGGAAGCTTATTAAAAATAAGAAAAAATACATTGCTGATTTTACTTTATATTTTCAAATTTCAGTTTACCTATGCAAGGGTATTATTGTCCATTCTTAGTAACTGTTTCATGAAATGATTGCAGGATAAAAAATAACATTCCCAAGATTAGATCTCATGAAAGCTAAACTATTTCACCACAACATGATACAAAAACTTATAGAATCTCTGTAAAATGGTTCAATATTATGAACAGGAAAATTAAATAAGTGATATAAAATTGTATATTTGATCATGGATCCAAATGAAAACACAAAACCAAATCAAGAGAAATATTTATGAAATTTGGCTGATGATCATACAAACCAAAGAATGGGGAAGGGGGAAATGGCAAGGCTAGCTGTAATCTCTCAACAAACCTATATTGAGTTATATCCCCTTGATCTTCTTAGGTTTTCTTCAGCTACCACTTGACCAATAGCTTAACTTTGATCTTGTGTTTCTGATCCCCACAGTCTCTCACAATTTGCTCCTTGGAATATAAAAAACATTCCAAACTATAATATCCTTTATCTGATGTTATTTACAGGATTTATAGAAGCAGGCCCAGTACAATTAGGTATCATTCATGCAGTGTTTCTGAGGATCTATTCTTGCCTCTTTTCTAGTACTCAAAATTGCTATTGTTCTACATACTCTTTCACTAAAGTAACGCTTCATACTGGATTACAGCAATACAATTACAGTGGTTGGAATCTAATCTTCAGCAACTTTGGGGGAACACTTATTTGTTCCTTAAAGTCCTGGAGCACAAGAAAAGGCTTTGCAAAGGGTCCATCACTCTTAAGCAAAGTGGAAGAAACTTCTCAGCCACTGTGTAGATTTGGAGAAGAAAAGCAGTTATATAGATCTCATTTACTGTATATAGTGGTTCATGTTTTCTGTAAGGGCGCAACCCACAAATATGCTCTGATAGAAATTTCTGGTAGAAAACTATACAGCACAGTAACAAGCCTAAGCAATATCTCCCATTCAGAAACATAGCTTATTCTTCAAGCTGATAGAAAAATAAGTTAGAAGGATTTAAAATGAATAATACTGTATATACAGACTTTTAAAATCTCTGAACACTGAAAAAACCTGCCTTCTCCTGAAGTTTCTGCATATGTATGATCTACAATGGGTAGGGTATACATTTAATACATCATGATCCTGCTTATTTTGTATCTGTGACATCTTCCAAACTGATATTGGCTACTTAAGGCCACAGAAGGGGTGCCATTAAGTCATTTTTAAGTCATTAAGTCATTAAGTGCACCTTATGAGCAGCCTTCTACTTGGCCCTGCAACCATGTCTGGCTGGGAGATTCTGTATGTTGAAGTTCACACATCTTGAACTTACAGAGGTTGTATCTCAATACACTATTTTAAAGAATAGTGTGATTCCCCCCCCCCCACACACACACACATACATATACCTCTTTATTGAATCAAAATAGAGCTTAGCTATCATAGCAGAGCAAGTTGTGCTGGCATATTTTTCAGATGACTCATGGAAGGAAGAATGCCCATTTACAGGGCAATAAGGAAGAGTGTTTAGTGAACTCAATGAATGCCCTTTGCATCTTAAATGGATGTCCCACTTGGGACAAAAAATATTCTAAAGAGAGAATTTTGAAATCCAAACAACCTGTCTACTTGGAAGAGGACTTAATTAGTTGGTGGCAGAGTATGTGAATGAAGAGATAAAGAAAAAGAGATGACTAGTATTTTTTGGAACATATTTCACTGGCTGAGCTGCTGTAGCAGGCCACAAACCAACTTACCTCAGCTGAGCAAGAATTGGCGGAGAAGACAATGATAATTGTGGGAGAAAAGTACCATAAGCTGCTGAGAGTCACTTTCATGAGATGGGCAGCCATATAAATTTAATAAGTAAATAAATAACAAAAGGATATATAAATACATATCTTCCAAAGATGTAGCCAACAGACCTTGTTGATATTGGAGCACTCAGATTTGAAATTTGCCCTATCTGACCTTGGATCTACAAAAAGCTGCAAACTACTCAGTAAAGTGTTTGAGACTGATTTGCAAGAGCAGTATGTCATATGAAAATATGATCCATAAGGTTTTTCATTTCTTCATCCATTTTTCCTTCCCCGGTGTACAATGCCTCCTGAAATATGTGTCATTGTTCCTCACATGGCCTAATGATAGGGAGTGGAGAAGGAGAAGTAGCTTTCCAGTTCTTCATCCCAAACCCCCAGATCACACTCTTTTGAAGGTCAAATCTGCTTTGCCATTCCTCAACTAACTTGTTTCATCAGGTGTGATGAGGGCAGGTGTGTTGTCAGTGATGAAGTCTCAGTTATCAACATGTGCCCCTGGTCGTCGCCTCAGGCAGCTTTTATGTTCATCCTGTTATGATTAACTGAGGTGGAAGATGAGCAAGCTCATACTTTCAAAGGGAATAGAAGCTGTACTTGACCAAGAACTTTTTTTCATATTCATCTTTGGTGTGGGAAGTTTTGATGTGACATTTCTGTAACTGCTATCACAATTAAAGTAACTATAGCCTGAAAAAAGGAGACTATCAACCTATAAAGAAGTCTTTGTACAGTAAGCAGCAGCCTATAATTAATTATAATTATGAAGAACTGGCTGTTCCCTTAATCTTTGGTATCAAGTTTGGTCAAAAAATGTATGGTCAGATATTCAAACCATGCCATTTTCTTTCAAGTTCTTCCAACATTTCAATCCCAGGTATAATACATCTTCTGTTTAAAAAAAAACACTTCAAGCTTTGTATTTTCTTTTTCTTCTGTAAGATAGCATCCCCCCTCCTTTTGTTACCCTTCAGCTTTGGCATGAAAGAAGCTTTTTAAAAGAAATACCAGACTGATTTCTCTTATTGCTATTCACTTATTTCTTTCAGGAATAGAAAGGAGAGGTGGGAGAGGGGAGGAGAAGGGAGGAGAAAGGCGAAAGAGTGTGTGTGTGTGTGTGTGTGTGTGTGTGTGTGTGAGAGAGAGAGAGAGAGAGAGAGAGAGAGAGAGAGAGAGACCTTATAAACTCTCTAAGCTGAACATCTAATTATCATGGGATAGAGCCTACTAAATCTATTTTTATGTTGTGCCAAATTATTTCTGTCTTTCAGACATGTATGGTCAGGAGATTAAGGGATGCAAAATGTGAAATACAGTATAATCCACAAGATATTAAAATCAACTGTAACTCATTGGACTTAGCATTTCACATTTATGTACAATGGTTTACATGCTTATTGAATTTTTTTATTATCTTTCTTCCTGACCTATAAAGTAAAACGTGGTAAAGGTTCCTCATTCCATGTCAGATATACACCATTATTGTTATTTCCTTCTTTCCTTCTTTCCTCCCTCCCTCTCTTCCTCTTTTTTATTATCTGACATTGAAAAGTGACAGCCAATTGAAAAATCTAGAGTTTTTTAAAACTGTTTTAAAAATGAAGACACAAGTGACCAATATTAAAGGATACGAGTTAGAAATAAGCAATCTGTTCTAATCTCATCAGTTGTATTATACAGCAACCTCATCATTTCCGAGTACAGATCAACACAGGCCTATGTTGTTATGGACCAACACAGAGGACTGCTGTTCAGATTACTGCTTTACTCCAACACAGAGGGCACAAGCTTGAGGAGATAATATATATAATATATACACTACAGGGTAGGCAATATAATTCTGACACATGTTTTTGCCTTAAACTTTATTATAAATAGTTTGATATAAATGTGTTTGTAATATTGATAATCTTTTTCATTGTGTACAGACAAATCATAATAAAAAACATTTGACATGTGCTCTTTCAGTTAAAATAATTTTCAGGTGGAGAATAAGTGAGGGCATATGTAAAAATCATAATGAAAATTATTTTTTTTTAACCTGTCATAAAATGATTTCCTGAGATTTTTTTTCCTCTTTGGAGTTTTTATATAATTTTCATTTTCCAAAGTATTCATCTTCCCGTATTTCTAAGTCATACTTATCAACTGGAATCAATTATCATTTGAAAGAGGAAAGCTTCAGTTAAGTAGGAAAAAATACCATCTGTAATTCGGTCCCTTCAGGCAATGTTGGCGAAAAGGTTCAATGAATTGAAGTTAGCAAGTTTGCTTTGTGCAACTTTTATTTAAAAGGCATTTCAAATGTTTCCAATAGAAAATTAGTCTCTTAGCATTTTTTTTGACCATAGATGACTGTCCTTATTGGGTGGTACTAAGTAGTATATCTTTACTATATAAGCTTTGTTTGAAGAATCTGTCTATTTCAACAGTGTAGATGTAGTCCAGATGTAGCAACTTCAAAATTCGGGACACTAAAGGAAATGATTAACTTTGATTAATCTTTCTTTTGAAAAACCTTTTATATGAAATTATATTGCATAATGTAGCTATTTGATGAACAAATAAACTTTTCTTCAATATATGTCAGAAAGTAAAATGTGACTAAGAACTCATCATGCATTCATGTGTACTTGGAAACTGATCCACTGGATCTAGGTAAAATAAAACAAGTGCACAATGTACGAAAGTCCCTAATTATATGCCTTTATAGTCACATTTTTTAAAAGAAAGTCTGGTTTAATATTACTGGTTTACAGCAATATAGGTTGGCTAAAACACCACAAAGTTGAGAAATCAGAAGTTGATGCCTTAACAGATGTACTTCATGACCACAGTGTCATGCAAAATGTCAGTTCTTGTATGCATCATGGTTTTGGCTTAAATAGCACTCCACAAATGAGGACAAAGACCAGAAGAAATGTTTCTAAACTCCCTGCCACAGCTATCACCTGCAAACATAAAAGAAGTTAAGGGGTTAAGAGCTAATTCCAGACTGCAAAGTTGCTCTTTGGAAAGGATTCCAACCCATAGAAAATAAGCTTCACCTCAACTCCAGCTCTCTCTTCACCAATAGGATTTCTCTGTCTGGTGTAAACCTCCACTAAAGCAATCAAGGTATTCTCAATGCAAAAGTCCAACATATATGAGTCCATATAATTTAATCCAGATGTATCTAAAGCTGAAAGTCCACCAACTTCTCAATCACCTTATTCAGAAATGGAATAAAGACTGCTGTATAATTACAAAACAAAAACAAAAAAACAGGGTGTCTATGGAAATTCTCAATCATCCAAGTCCTGGTTGTCCATAGGTGCTTTTTCCAAAAGGCAACTGGACTTACTTTCTTTTTTCTTCGAAAATACTTTGCTTCATATATATATATATATTTATTCATTCATTCATTCATTCATTCATTCTTAAGTTTTCATGGGTATTTATATGTATGGTATTCAGCTTTGTTCGGGTATTTTCCCATGTCATTATAGTTGTGCTTTTAAAGTTGTAGCAACGTTTCAGCAGAATCTCATCTGCCATCATCAGAATCTCATCTGCCATATACGGAAGCCTGATGATGACAGATGAGATTCTGCCGAAACGTTGCTACAACTTTAAAAGCACAACTATAATGATGTGGGAAAATACCCGAACAAAGCTGAATACCATACATGTAAGTACCCGCAAAAACTTAAGAAAACATATGTGTGTGTGTGTGTGTGCGTGTGTTTCCTTACAGTAACTGGGAATAAATCCCTCATTCAGATGTTATTTAATTAGCAAGAAAAGCTAAGTGTATATAATTTTGTGTGACTATAAGAAGTAACTTATATTTATACATTAAAAAAGCAAGATTTTTTCCCCCTGAAAATAGTAATTAGGCTAACAGACTAGAGTTCTGTAGGAATGCTGATTGCTTAGTATTAAGGACAGTAGATAATTGTAGATTTTACAAAACAAGGATCTAAACTCTGAGACTGTAACTATGTAATGCTAATTGGGACTAAAATGCTAAAGATAGAGGAAAGTAAAATAAGAAAAAGAGAGAGATAACTTTTCACTTTTACCAAAATAACTGACATACATTCACTTTCTCACAATGAGAATCTACTACTGAAAAAATGCTGCTAAATTGGGACAAGAAAGCAGGAGCTCACTCGAACAACTTGCAGATAAGGGCATTTCACTAGATTTATTGGAGACAATGGTTGAAGAATTTGGAAAAAAGATGACTGCATGGGTGAAAAATGAAATGGAAAAAGAATTTGAAGGAATAACAAAAGATGTGAAAGAAGTAATTTAAAAGATTGAAGAATTTGTAGGGCCATTAGATGCATAGTAAAAACAAATTATTGACAAAATGGAAGTTAGAAAGATAGAAGTTATAAATAGAAGAATGGTGAAAGATGTGGATAACTTGACATTATTGAAATTCAGATAAAAATAATTTGGTTTAAGATTTAGAATAATTCCATAATATGGAGAAGATATTAGACAAAGATTGTGATGTCTTTAACAATCTGTTTTTTTTTTAAATTAGGAAAAAAAATAACATTGAGGCAGCTATTGATAAAATTTATAGAATTAATACACATTTTACAAAATTAAGAAATCTTCCAAGGGATGTTCTTGTGAACTTTAATAAAAAAATGACCAGACATCAAGTTTTTAACCACCGTTTTAATACTAAGTTGAGGAATGATAACACAGATGTAAGGAAATTCCAATTAGAATACTACATAGGAGAAAATATTATTTTTTGGACAAACTTACACAGAAAAAAATTCCATTTAAATTGAATAAATTAATTTATTCATTAGGTTGAATTATTCAATTATTTTTTCCAATTTCTATAGCAGTCTTACTTTTAAACAGCAGAGATTCAGACTGCACTCTTCAGAAAACAAAAGATCATTTGGAAAATTTTCAAGAACTAGCAAAAATAGAAATGGAAGTGTTAGTGTCAGATTAGAACAAACAAAAGCCACAATGGATTGTGGGGAAACTCAGTTCTTAGAGGACTGGAATAGATTAAATCAAGTTGATAGAGATATGAAGCCAAAGTTTATTATCTCATTAAAATAACCTGATAATTTTGCAATGGGAAATGTTTTTTTTTCTTCATAGCGTCAGGAATTCCTAAAATACATCTCCTCATGATTAATGGGAGATCTTTTCTTCCCTCTTGAATTGCTTTACTTTAAATTTCTGAATGAAAACAGGAGCAAGAGTAACCTGAGTCTCCTTACCTATAAATATGTATGCTTATATCATCTATTATTTATGAATTAGTCTCTCCCACCTTTCTGGGATGTATACATATAAGTGAATTTCTTTGTTGGATGGGGGCTGTCTCTCAATATTCTTTGGAAAGAGACCCAACAGCATGTGCTATCTACAGGTGAAACTCGAAAAATTAGAATATCGTGCAAAAGTTCATTTATTTCAGTAATGCAACTTAAAAGGTGAAACTAATATATGAGATAGACTCATTACATGCCAAGCAAGATAGTTCAAGCCGTGATCTGTCATAATTGAGATGATTATGGCTTACAGCTCATGAAAACCCCAAATCCACAATCTCAGAAAATTAGAATATTGTGAAAAGGTTCAATATTCTAGGCTCAAAGTGTCCCACTTTAATCAGATAATTAAGCCATAATACCTGCAAAGGGTTTCTGAGCCTTTAAATGGTCTCTCGGTCTGGTTCAATAGGAATCACAATCACGGGAAAGACTGCTGACCTGACAGTTGTGCAGAAAACCATCATTGAGAGCCTCCATAATGAGGCAAAGCCTCAAAAGGTAATTGCAAAAGAAGTTGGATGTTCCCAAAGTGCTGTATCAAAACACATTAATAGAAAGTTATGTGGAAGGGAAAAATGTGGAAGAATAAGGTGCACAAGCAGCAGGGATGATTGCAGTCTGAAGAGGATTGTCAGGAAAAGGCCATTCAAAAGTGTTGGGGACTTTCACAAGGAGTGGACTGAGGCTGGAGTCAGTGCATCAAGAGCCACCACATGCAGCCGCTCCTGAACAACAAACAACGTCAGAAGTGTCTTACCTGGTCTGTTGCTCAGTGGTCCAAATTCCTCTTTTCTGATGAGAGCAACTTTTGCATCTCATTTGGAAACCAAGGACCCAGAGTCTGGAGGAAGAATGGAGAGGCACATACTGCAAGATGCTTGAAGATCCAGTGTGAAGTTTCCACAGTCTGTGTTGATTTGGGGAGCCATGTCATCTGCTGATGTTGGTCCACTGTGCTTCATTAAGTCCAGGGTCAACGCAGCCGTCTACCAGCAGATTTTGGAGCACTTCATGCTTCCTTCCACAGATGAGCTTTATGGGGATGCTGACTTCATTTTCCAGCAGGACTTGGCACCTGCCCACACTGCCAAAAGCACCAAAACCTGGTTCAATGACCATGGGATTACTGTCCTTGATTGGCCAGCAAACTCACCTGACCTGAACCCCACAGAGACTCTATGGGGCATTGCTAAGAGAAAGATGAGACACATGAGACCGAACAAGAGCTGAAGGCCGCTATTGAAGCATCATGGTCTTCCATAACACCTCAGCAGTGCCACAGGCTGATAACTTCCATGCCATGCCGCATTGAGGCAGTAATTGCTGCAAAAGGGGCCCAAACCAAGTACTGAGTACATATGCATGCTTACACTTTTCAAAGGTCCGATATTGTTCTATGTACAATCCTTGTTTTATTGATTGCATGTAATATTCTAATTTTCTGAGATTGTAGATTTGGGGTTTTCATGAGCTGTGAGCCATCATGATCATAATTATGACAAATCACAGCTTAAACTATCATGCTTTGCATGTAATGAGCCTATCTCATATATGATTTTCACCTTTTAAGTTGCATTACTAAAATAAATGAACTTTTGCACGATATTCTAATTTTTCCGAGTTTCACCTGTAATATTCAGTAAGCCTTGGTTATTTGCTTTGGGTCCTGCCTTTGATTCCATTAAATTAAGATACTGAACAAGATTCCAGATTGAGCACTGTAGGTTTGATTTTTCTAAAATCTCAGCCCAACTATGGAATATAAATGTTTAACATGAAATGTAAATGAAGCAAATACTCCCCAAGATCATTTGAAAAGGTTAAAACAAAATGTGATTTGCTTACAAAAATAATCTCCCTTTTCATAGCCCTGGAAACATTTCATCTGAGTTAAAGTTGAGACAACTAGATGGAGCTGAGTGTTTACTAGCCAGATACTCGTCCTGTCACCATGTGGAGTTCACAGGAGATTTTTTTTTTTTTTTACACCCTGAGAGAGAAACATCTGCCACTGAACTTTCTATTTTCTAAGTGGGAGGCAAGCATTTTCACCACCGAGCCACCCGGCCGCTCATTTGTTTTTTTAAAAAGTGAAATACCTAAGTCACAGAAATCTGGGACAAAAAGTACTTCAGCAGGATTGAAAGTAGAGTTGCTCTCTATATAAATTCTCAACTGTATTCAACACTTATATTGACTCCTCAAACTAAATCTAGGCTCAAAGAGGTACCAGAATCTACATGGGTGATCAACATGTCCAACTGTCTATTATCCATCACAGAACACAATATTCTACAGAAAGGCCTCAACTACAACACAGATGATATCAATCAATTAGAATTCTTTGCAGCCTTGGAAGGAACATTTAAACCCATCAGAAAAAGGAGCTTCTTCCAACAAATGGATGTCACTCAACTTCATCAAAAAGTACCTGACCATTCAACCCAACATAGCACAACCAACACAAGCTGTGAAAAGGGTAGTGCTGTTATACATCAAAACTTCTTAGAAACCACCCACAGATTATTATAATCACATGGCATCAGCATAGCACACAAACCAATTAAACCAGTGGTCCCCAACCTTTTTTTGTACCAGGGACCAGTTTCACGCAGGAACACTTTTTCAAGGACCGGTTAGGGTTATTTATTTATTTGTTTGTTTATTTTTTAATTATTATTTATTTTTATTTTTTATTTTATTTACTATTATACTATCAACTCACCAAAATTAACCTATGTTGGAGGATTACTAAAAATGTGTATAAATGCAAGACTAGACTCCAATAAAATTATCATGATTCAGTTGATCATGATCAAACAAAAATATATGTTTGGCAAAAATATGTTTTCTCCAAAAGCGTTTTGTAAGGTAATAATCCGCAATTCAGATTTTACATTTAGAATGGGTTTGATCTCCCATATGGTCTTCAGCTTTCCACAATCTCAACAATTGTAAGGTGTGTGGGGAATTCAGAGAGTCCAAGTCCACACATTTTAAAGTTGTTGAGGTTCAGAAATCCAGGCATATAAGGAATTCCGGGGATTCATTCCAAATACCTGGAGAGCCCACTTCTTTCCGGATCTCTCTCGCCCCATTTCGCTGCAACCCCTTGGCAAGCAGAGCATTGTCTAGAATTCTTCCAGCTGAAATAAGACTTTCAATTACCTGGGAATAAATCCATATTAAACCAGTCAAACTTTTAGTAGATATTCACTGTGTAGCTTGGCTAAAGCAACATTCTGCCCTTTGTGTTTTAGGATTCTTGTCTCTTTCGCTCTCTTCTCTTCTGCTCTCCCAGTTGTTTTGGGTGGCGACTGCCTTCGCCTCTGCACAGTGTCTTTCGTTGCGCACCCTCATCCTCCCCCAGCTGACAGCTCCGCCATCGCCACCGTGCCATGGCCCCGGCGCCCCTCCGGCACCCCGGACAAGTGCAGGGCTGCTTTTGGGGCTCCCGCGAGGGGTCTGGATCAGGATCTGAGCCCCTTCATTACACCCCACTCCAGCTTTCGGCTCACACGCCTCTCTCTCACTTTCGCTGTCGCTCCCTTTCCCCAGGCGGAAAGAGGTGCTTCGTGGCGGAGCTGCTGAGGTGAGCTTTCTCCCCACCCCGCGTTCCTTTCTCCCTCAGGGACTGGCGCTGCTGAGGGCAGACTTCAAAACAAGATGGCGCCGAAGCAAAGTAGGCAGCCCGGTCCAAAATGATCTACGGACCGGTACTGGTCCGGGGACTGGCGGTTGGGGACCCCTGAATTAAACCCTTCCAAACCATCCAAAGTAAACCAAAAGACCTAGCAGCCTCAGAAGAGGAAGAAAATAGCCATCTACAATATACAGAGTAAAATCTATGTAGGGCAAACAGGGAGAAGACTAACAGAATACATCCATGGACACAGTCAGAAGACATGATGAAAACTCTTTAATATGGACAGACTTAAATATAGTCTCAGCTTGCACACTGTGACCATCCTACACCAAGCAGAGTCCAAAAATGCTAGAGAATTCTGGGAAGTCTGGCACCCTGACAAATCAATCATCAATAAAAAGCATATACATATCATTCAAAGGAGACAAATCAATAAGCCAAAAAAGGAACAACACTCAACATTCAGATAAGCATAGATTAACACCAAGATTAACATCAGAGCTACAGTAAACAGTCCAACCAAAGAACCACCATGACCATTCCCATCAATACCAACAGGGCAAGACATTAGACAGGGGTGAGATCTGACCAGTATAACTATCGGTTTGGTGATTTTACATTTTGCACGTGCATGTTTATATTGTCGTCATCTAGCTGCCTGGACAGCTGAGCAGCGCTGCACGGGGGTGCGCAGCGGTTGAAAAAGAACTTGTTTCCTGCTTCAACCACAGCTGTGTCGCGCAAAGCAGCTGCGGTTGAAAACGCAGGGAAAAAACGGTCAGGTAAGAACACAGGCGGGTGGATGTGCCAAAACAGTAGCAGACATAGAACCAGTTCTATGTATGCTCTCTCTTTGCTGCTTTTCAGAGCAACCAGTTCTACAGAAGTGGACAGAACAGGTAGAATCCCACCCCTGACATTAGATTATAAATTGAGAGCAAACTACCAACACTAATGTTGTTACTTAATCTGGATAATGAAACATCTTTAAGAAAACAACCAAGCTCAGACAATACGAAGAATCCTCTATTTTAATGTCTTTATCTTTCTTTTTTTATACTTCTGTGAATAAAACTAATCTAAGGAAATCTCTGATATAGTTAGAGATGGCTCAAAATGTCCTTGAAAACAACAAAAAGCTGAATGAAAAAGTAACATCTGAGGCTAAGTTCATGATATACTAAAAATCTTGCATAAGTGAATTTGTGAATAAATTGAAATGTATCTCCCCTTTTATGCACACAAATCTCAACCATGGCAAATGTGCAGTAAGAAGTCAGTTGCAAAATACATTTTGCAATTCATTTGACAAAATACATTTTGCAATTCATTATGCAGCCTACCTTATTAAAACAAGCTGTTGTTTCTAGGGTTTTGATCAACCAACTGTATCCAATTAACTAAATTAGAAAGGAGAAGAAGTACAAAACATTGGGGAAGGGTGTGGCTTTGGGTTTTCTTTGTTTTTGGAATCCATTGTTGTATCGTGTGAGCCAGTTAGTACTTTGCTGTGAAAGCAACATAAAAGCCGCTAGTTGAAGTCAATGGATGTCAGCTTCTTTGGATCAGGGTGTAACATTTGCTTATGGGAATCAGACATGACCAAGATAAACAATAAGTCAAATCCTTTAGAGGCTTTCTTAGAACAAAATCATAATTTCCTAGATAGCTTTTTTAAGAAACCTGAAAGTTGCCTTGTTAGGACTTGTGTGAAGTGACATAAAGAATATGCGTTGAAAACTAACCCAGGATAAATGATGGAAGAGATTTTCTCTTTCTTTGTATTTCATCTCCTTAATAAAAAACAGCTGTTCAAACCAAGCATCAAAACAGTTCACTAGCTCTTTTTCAAGAATTCCAAGACACAGCTGGAAAGAGAGTGGATGGTTTGTGCTGAAGATGACAGAAACTCACCAGAGTGGGTGATGCTTACATGTGTTCTTTTTAAAACCTCATTAGGGAGAAATCTGTTGGGAGGAAGCAAAGTTTAGTGGCTTTAATATTATTAGACTAAAGCTTATTTTTTTAAATAAATTGAACTTATGTCTTTAATTCCTGCTATAAATATAATAGGCTTATTTTATTTATAGGAAGTATTGCTTCCAGACAGTTCCCAATCTTAGGTGGCCAAAATAGGCAGATTTGAAAGTAACTGCCTATGGGAGAACAATCTATAGCAGGGGTGTCTAACTCACATCATCACAGCAGCATCACGGGACATATCAGGACCCCTTTGCTAAACCAGGTGTGGGCATGGCCAGCGTATGATGAATCTGGCCCATGGTCCGGGATTTTGACAGCCCTGACCTATAGGATCATTCTCATCCTGACATCTACATTTCTTTGCTGGAGTAGTGCAGTTGACATTGCACTGTAATGCAAAAGTGGGCAACGTGTAGTCCATAACCCCATTTTTAAAGCCCCTATAACTCATAAATTTGATGATAAGTTAAGCTGAGCTTCAGGGGCTGGAAAAATGAGGTAATAATTTACATTTTGCCCACTTAAGCCCTAAAATGTAAGAACCAGTTGGGTGTAGTGATTAATGTCATCAGATTAGAAACCAGGTGATAGTGAACTCTAGTCTTATCTTACACACAAAGCTTAGCTGGTGACTTTCTCCCTAGGAAGAAGGCAGTAGCAAACTACTTTGAAAATACTGTGAAGAAAATAGCATGGACTTATCCAATAATGCTAGAGCTCAAAACTGAAGTGAAACAAACAAAGCCCTAGAACAATGAAAAATAAAATAAAAACAAAAACAATAAAAACAAAGCAAACGTCCAAGCAGAAAATCTCAGCTAACATCATGGCATCATTCACTTTCAAAGTACTATGTTCTATTTTTAGCCCATTAAAAGGTGTTTTTTTTTAAAAAAAAAGTTTTTGATATGATGTACATACATGAATTGGTCGAAGGATTATGACCTTTGTCAAATGACCAACCATTTCTCCTTCAATATTTCCATCCCACTTAACCCAAAACTTCGTTTCCTTCTTGTTTTTCATCACCATGAGTAAATTACAAATAGTACAGGGGCTGACAAACATCCCCCAACTAAAAAGGGCCAGGATAAGCATACATCCTGAAGCAGAATAAAACAAAGCAAAATATTTCTTCAAGGAGTTGCCAGGAACTAGATTTGCTTCTAGTCTGAAATGCACCCTAACTAGGTTGCATCTACTGACCAGTATTGGCTGGCTGTGCAATACAATGGCATGGTTTCATTGTTTTCAATGAAGATTTTCAAGAGGGTATGTTTAAATCATTTGCTTAATGTCTGGATGTCTCCAGTCTTAGGTAATAAAGCAGTTTACTTTGGTGATCCTTTGAGTAAGAAATCCCTTTGGAATTATACCTTGATTGACCCATCTGGTATATCTAATAGTTTGCAGACAAACAAAAGACTGTTCTGGTACCTTGAGTAAACTAGAACTGGTCCTTCTAGTTACAGCTAGGACTACACTGATGAAAACTGTGGCTGCTTCACAGGCCTGGTGTGAAACTCTGCAGTTGTTTAGGAGAAACGATAATTTAAAACCAAAATTATTACCACAAAAAGAAGAGCAGAAAGGCTTCTGGTTTGAGTTCCTTCAGTGACAGACAGAAATCCATGATCGTGCATGGTTTCGGTCTGGGCTCGCTACTGGAGCGCCCCGAGCTGGCTGGTTTCGGGGCTAACCCACCCTGTAGAGGTGGTGAAGAGGGGGGAGACTGCCAGCAGGGTTGAGGAGAGCCGCATCTCTCCTCCTCAGCTGGCCATTACTCCCTTTCCCGAAGGCGGATGCAGCAGTGGTCAGAAATGGCCACCTCAAAGAAGAACTTGACCGGAAAAGAATGTGCAGGAGGAAGATAAGAAGTGAAAGTTTTGCCTGACCTAAATTGCAAAAGCAACAACTAGGGTACTCTAGAATTTGAACTTACAAAAAAATAACATCACTCCCAAAGAAGAGTCGGAAGCAGCGAAGGAAAGTGAAAAGGGAAAGGTTTGGGTTTTTTTTCTTCTTCTCTCCCTTTCCCTATACTGACAACTAAGAGACTTAAATAAGAAATTGGAAAAATCCACTTTGACATCAACAGGCAATTAAGCTGAAAATAAAACAAAATGTCAAAGGGATAATAAAGATTTCTGGACACTAAAAATTTTTTCATAAGCAGGAAGGGAGAGAAAAAGAATAAAAGGGCAGGATCTGGAAAGAGGGAGGAGACTGCCTGGAATTAAAAAGAATCTACAGTAAAACTTCAACAAGACTTCTAAAAGATACATTTTAACTGAAACTTTGTAACTCAACAATAGAACCCCAGGAAGAGAAAGTGAAAAAAAAGAGCAAAAAGAAACAGCTTGTGTGTATTTGGATTACTTGGTGATCTTTGGATTCTTGATTATTGCATTTGAATGACCAAAATTAATCGAGTGGTTGATTAAAAAATTATACAATGGCACTACTTCTGGATGAATTGAAAATGGAACTTAAAAAGTAAAAAGAAGATGCACAAGAAGGGAGAGGTTCTTTTGGCTTCGCTTTTCAATTCTTAGAAATGGAGATTTGGAACTATGAGAAACAATAAGAAAAGACTGCAAAACAAGAAGACTGGGACAAAGAAGAACCTATCTTTAATGAACAAGTAATTCTATGCGGGGAAGAAAAAGGAAAGGGGGGGAAGAGAATGGAGAATTTAAGACTTAAAAAAACAACCAAACAAAAGAAAAATAATTCGAAAAATAAGTATAATACTGGAAAGCAACAGAAAAGGGGAATACAGAAGAGAGAAATAGGGGTAGAGAGACAAGGGGGTAAAAAGGGGAGAGAGAAGAAGAGAGGGAAGAAGAAAAGGAAAAGAAGTTACAAAGGACCGGAACAAGATATAGAGAAACAGGACCTATTTAGAGATAATGGGTGAAAATGTAACTGAAAAAGGGATTCTGTAAAGGTACATAAGATTGTATTGTTATATTAGTAATAGAAATAACTTTAGAAAATTGGAAACAATGTATGATTAAAATGAGGAATAAAATAGTTGGTGTAATTTAGTGAAATGTTTGTTAATAAAATAAGTGAAATAAAATAAATGAGAAAATTGAATTAGGAAGGGATGGGAACGTTTTAATTAGTTAATGTTTTATAAAATATAAGTGAAGGGGGGGAATTAATTATGGAAAGCTTATAATTGTTCCCATAAAAGTATGATATTTAATTGAAAAGTAATGTCAAAGAAGTTAAGATTTTAATGAATATTAATATTAATGATAGAATTGAATTGGAATGGAATGTGTTGTTTTAATTACATATATTTATATTTTTTTCTTTTTTTAAGAATATAGTGTGTATTTTAAGAATGTACAAAGCAGAATCCGAATGGAAGTTATGTATTATATTGAATGTTATAACTTTAGGGTATATATTGAAGCCTAAATAAGAGTTAAATGGATAAACTTAAAAAATATAAAGGCGTCATACTCCAATCAGTAACTACAGGAGAAACTTTGTTTAATGAGAAAAGATAATAGATAATTGAAACAGGACAGACAAAAAATATAAATATAATGATTTGAATTGAGACAAGATAATTAAAATAAAATTGAGAAAATTAAAAGAGGAGAGAAGCTATACAGAAAATGTAAAACAGTAATAAGATATGGAATAGAACATAAAAATGAGCATGAAATTGAATTTGTGTCTGTACGAAGAAATATAACCCGGGATTACGCTACTTTCAAAAAAGATGTTTTATTTGTATTTTTTTGGTGAAAACTCAAATAAAATTTCCACAAAAAAAAAAAAAAAGAAGAGCAGAAAGCAAAAGAATTACTAGCAGTTTTATTTTGATCATTCTGGGAATGGATTGACGTTAGGGAAATTAATTGGGTCTGCAAGAGCCACCTTGGCCAATTCTTTGCAAAAAGTGTTCCATCTCCACCTCTTCTCAGCAATTCTGCCAGCATATTTTAGTCACCCAGGCAGCTTTCCAGGAAGATGTCAGCATATCATTCAGCTGAGGCCAAAATAGGGACTTCCTACTTGCATAAATAATTATCCTTAACTCTTGCTCTCAAGACAGCAAATTTTGAATTTGTAAATTAGTTACCCTTATCTTCCAATAAATCAGCAACATTTAAACTAAAGCTAACATATTGCTACTATTTTCCACTGACATCAATATAATTAATTGTATCCAGTGTTCAGTTTGTAATCAAGATGAAGATGATATAATCAAAATGGTTTCTCTGTGTCTTCTAATTTTCTTCCAGAGCAGAACAAAAATGCCTCTTCATGTGAAGGCTTTTCCAGTTCTTTATTCTGATTTTCTGCAGGAGCAAAATAAGCCCTTTCTAGTGAAGTCTTCCCTGTGTTTATTCTGATTTCCCCCTGGACTGAAGCAAAATCATCTGGTGGCAGGCTTTAAGTAACAATTCCACACTTATTTTACTCCATGCATGGCCCACCCACTATTTAATTTACCACTTCTGTCTGTGCCTCTTTCCCAAACTATATACTTTTCTCCCTCCCCCCCCCCCCTCTCTCTCACACACACACACACACACACACACACACACACAGAGGTCCATGGTAAAATTGTCTTCCATGAAACCAGTCCCTGGTGCCAGAAAGGTTGGGGACCTCTGAATTAGACCATGCAGAGTCCCTATAGGAGAGCCCTTTTAAAGATTATATATTAATAGAAAAGCAACCAACTTAGCTCTGATCCTAAACCGGGGTCCCCAAACTTGTCAACTTTAAGACTTGTGAACTGAGGAATTCCAGGAATTGAAGTCCACAAGTCTTAAAGTTGACAAGTTTGGAGATTTCTGTCCTAAACACTAAAGCTGTTCCATATAAAAAACAGAGGAGCTCTGATCAACTATCACAGCAACATTTTAGATCTGAGTGGAGGTCCTGGGAAAGGTGTCAGAATAACACTTAGAAGGCACCTTGTGGGGAACCCTATACCATTTCAGAGAAACAGCTGTCCAGTCTTTTCTTAAAAACCTCCAGTGTTGGAGCACCCAGAACTTCTGGAGACAAGCAGGTCCACTGGTTAATTGTTCTCACTGTCAGGAAGTTTCTTCTTAGTTTTAGGTTGCTTCTCTCTTTGTTCAGTTTCCATCCATTGCTTCTTGTTTTGTCTTCTGCTTCTTTGGAAAATACATTGCCCCCCTTCTTTCTGGCAGCCCCTTAAAAGCCTGTTGCCTATCACCCTCTTTGGCAAAGCATGTGAGCCATTTCCTCCTTTCAGAGGTCCATGAAAGTACTGTATATCTATAGCACGTAGATAATAAAGTCAAAAAATGGTGAACAACATTTTAACAGATACGTTGAGGCTGGGTGTGACAAGGAATAGCTGGGAGGGGAGGGGCCAGGCGAGGCACCCCTTGATGTGAGTGACATTGAGTTGGTCACGCCCACCCAGTCATGTGACCACAAAGCCACACCCACCCAGTCACATGACCATCAAGCCACATCCACAAGTTAAGCTATGCCCACAGAACTGGTTGTTAAGAAATTTGAATCCCACCCCTCGGCTTAGTAATGTATGAGTACTCCTTTCTTGACTAGCTGAATATGATAACAATTGCTAATGGATCCTACTTTGTACAGAAAGAAGTAGCACCTTTTCTATCTTGATTGAACACAAAAATCTAAGCAGCTAACACTGGGATTAAATACTGCCTTCCCAGGGCTATGTACTAGCCTGAGATATTAAGGGTAATGTCAAACTACTCCATATTAATTCTAAGACAAAAGCATGAATTGACCATGATCATGATTTAACTCAAGGAAGATTTTACTGTTATTTTTCATGCCAGACAAGTTCCCAAATAGATCTTACTTATTTAATATCTGACTCTATAAAAGTTATAGAGACTAGCAAAATTGTCAGAAATTTACTCTTGTAATATTGTAATATATATTCTTTAGAGAGCTATTATTAACTAGACTATTTATATATTTTACAATAAAGGTTTACCCTGTCCGGTCATGTCCAACTTTAGGTGGTGGTGGTCATCTCTGTTTCTTAGCCAAGGAAGTCAGCATTGTCTGAAAACTTTTCCATGACCAGTTGCCCAGCATGACTATACACTGAAATGCACAGAACACTGCTACCTTCCCACTACAGTGGTACCTATTTATCTACTTTCATTTGCTTGCTTTAAAACTGTTAAATTTTCAAGAGCTGGGGCAAGTAACAGGAGCTTACCTCATCATGCAATGCTTGCATCTCGAACCTAGGCTGTCAGCTCAGTGTCTTTAACCATTGAGCCATTACACTCCCCACATGTGTACATTCTGTATATTTATGTCTGTGTTTATATATACACACAAACATGCACATATATATTAATTTGTTTTCAATTACATTTCTTTCAGATTTGATATACTACTTCATATAGTAGTACTTCATATGATGTAGTTCAGGCTTCAATGTATTTATGCAAATAATAAACCTATTAAGCAAAGGTGAATTGGTTTTCATTCTGATGAATTTTATATTTTTCTGACCATAAATTTAAAATCTGAAAATAATAAGCATTTCTGATATATGTTTCCAATCCAGATTTTTTGCACTGTTTTCATAATGCACACATTTTTGCTGATAATTTTCAATATCAATGTATTTTTCTGTATTATTTTTACTATATTCCTCTAGAAAAAATGTATTTGATTTCATTTGTATTTAGTTTGTTGTTCTTCTTACACATTGAAAATTACAATGTCCTCGGTGAAAAATTTGAATTAGATTTTAGGTCCTCAAGTTTAATTATAGGTTTCCAGTAAGGTTTAGATTATAGTTTAAAAATTCATATAAAACAAATAAATTCCACTTATGACTCCCAGGTACAGTATACAGGTGATATAAGCTGTGTTGCTTATAACAAAAGGATGACTTTAAAAAAATAAAATAATTAAAATGAATAACAGAACAAGTAACTTTAAAGGGTGATCTGAACTGATCTCTATAGATGTTGATAAAAAATATATAAATAAAAAATCCATACTTAATAATTTTCAACTTCTTTTGAGTTCCAAAAAATAATACATTTTTGAAAACTTGTGTTTTTCTTTGACTAACACTCAAATAAAATCCTCAAAAATATTCTTCCTGTTTAGTCTGGACATGACACGAACCTCTGAATTTCATTAAAAGATTGTGTATGGCTGAAAGTTGAAATTGTTTAGGATTTTTTTTTAATTGATCAGTGTTTAAACAATATTAGAACCAATTTCAGCTGGAGTGGAAAAAAAATATGTTTCTACCAAGGGCATTTAGCCTAAATTGGCAATTGGTAACAATCAAACTTGGACTTATTGTTGGGAAACAATGTGAGGCCTAGAAAGATGAGCAGTAGACAATTTGTTATATTTGCTTGAGAGAACCTGTTTTCTTATGCAGCCAAGAGCTTAGTGTACTCTTTGAAGTCAGAAATCCTGCTGCAGCTGTCTTAACTGCCCCATGCTTATCTGGCTGCTTGTCCAGTCACTCCCCTGCGATCCTCCCACACTTGGTCTTGCTGGCTCAGAGCTACCAGCCATCTCTGGACATCCTGTCAACTCCCCACCCCATCCCAATGTACCTGGGACTAGCTCATCCTCCTTTGAGCTTGCATCTGGATAGGCATCTGAGGAAGCACACAAGGAAGCCAGCACAGGAACCGGCATAATATTGGTTGGTAATTATTATAAATGAACCAGCAATTCAATTTTTTTGAAAGACTGGGATCAGAAAGACCAGACATTCTGATTAGATTAATACCTACTTGCTACTGAAGTAAAACAATTCAAAAACATTTATTTATTTATTGATTTATTTATTGATTGATTGATTAGTGGTAGACTTAAGAAAGAAACATTATTTATTTATTTGTTTGTTTATTTATTTATTGATTGATTGATTAGTGGCAAACTTAAGAGAGAAACATTAAAACTAATCAAAACATTCCACGGTAACTCAGAACAGAACAGACACAATAGAAATATAATGATTCACAACAGAGATTTCATATCTTTATGGTTTTCTCATCTCAGAAGAATGGCTGGATAGTGCTGTAACTCAATAGGTCCAAGGTCTGACACAAAAGGTCTAGAAGGAAGAGCAGTAGCTTTGTCAATCAGATATAATGCTAAGTTCACACATTGGGGACATGATACTTTGGATAAATTGGGTGATTTTATTTGATTTATTGAAAATTGTATTGGCTGCAAAGTGGTTAACCACATATTTTTTCCTAAAAAATGAAAATATAAGATTTCAGTTAAAAGTACAATAAAATAAATATATAATCTGGAAAAATAATAACTCGCCATACCAAGGTTTTAAACAAAATGTGATAACATTTGGATATTATTCTGTTCAAGTAATAAGCCAATTCAGTTTTAACTTTCCCATTTGTCTTTAGAAAAAAGCCAGTCACAAGAAAAAATAAAGCTGCTTAACTATATTCAGATCTCATTCATGTTTGATTTATCTACCGGCTAGAGCAATGATGGTGAATCTTTTGGTCTCAGCATTGTTACAGCAGTGGTGGGATTCAAATATTTTTACTACCAGTTCTGTGGCTGTGGCTTGGTGGGTGTGCCAGGGGGAGGATACTATAAAACCTCCCGTCAGAGGTGGGATTTGCCGGTTCTCCGAACTACCCAAAATTTCCACTACCGATTCTCCAGAATTGATCAGAACCTGCTGAAAACCACCTCTGTATTACAGGCGTTATGTCTACTTTATATGCAGCTCTATCATTCTTCTCTATTATAGTTGTTCTCAAAGGTCCAAGATTTATTTAGGTTGGATTCTTGGCACACAATGAGTCCTTTGATGAAAAGTATCTGATTAAATTCTACAATGTTGTTTGGTTTACATGAAAAGGGGAATATGTTACAGGTGTTATGTCTACCTTATATGCAGTTCTATCATTCTTCTCTATTGTAGTTGTTTCCTGTATCACTTTGCCACTCTAGAATTCATCTCTATTGTTCCTGTGATGTATTTCCTATTCCTGTTATATTACTCACTCTCTCTAGTAAAATGGTTTCTGCACAGTGATGCCCTGTAGTGTGCTTACTATACGTGAAACAAGTGTGTCAGAAATTCAGAAAAGGCCTACTTTGACTCTGCTGGCATTTCATACACCTTCTCCCAGGCAAGAGACTCTGCTCTTGGAGGGCCTCTGGAGCCTCAGAAAATCACATGAGAATGTTTGCACAATGTTAGGCTGCCTCAGAAGCTGCAATCACACAGCTTCCAGAGGATCTGGAGACATGTCATGTCATTAAAAATGGCATAACGTCACCTGTGACATGTGTCACGTTCATCATCACTGGACCAGAACTTTCATAAAATGGAAAATCTAAAATGATTCCACTTAGAATATTTGCTCTGCTAGAACTAGGACTATATTCACTATGTCATATTTAGTAGCTATTATCAACTGCTAGCTATTCTAAAAGGCAATAAAACTATTTACATTAGTAATGGATATCAAGTTATCAACATATACTAACCTCTGATTGAATATATAGCAAATAAATGAAAATGGGAAGCAAAATAATGAAATAGTATCTTTTTTCTTTATTTTTTTTAATTGAATAAATCCATACAAGAAAATTAACAATAATTAAGGTTATTCTGAAGATTTACAAATCAAAGGATGGACCGGCTTTAAACCAGCAAATTGAATTAATCTCTTTAAGATACTTCAGAGCCCTTTGAAGCATTTTGCAAATTTAGAATTAGAATTATAAGAACTTTATTGTCATTGTACAAGTACAATGAAACTGTGGATGCACCCCAACAACTTGTTCACAATACAATAAAACCAAAGCACTTAAAAATGAAGATAAGAAAAATAGAGTACCCACATCTCCATTTGCAATTTGAGAGTACAACATCTACGAATATACACAAGATATACATCCAACACTGACTGTAACACTTAGCCGACTATAATACACAAGAGATGGATTGTACTGTAATATGTTATTATACATATGAATTGGGGTATTGCGATTTCACATCTTTTCACATCTTAATAAGGTAGTGACTTCGTGTTTATTTGCGGTTTGGATGGCCCAGGGAAAGAAACTATTTGATAGTCTAGTGGTGTGGGATTTTATTGATCTAAAATGCCGTCCAGATGGCAGTAGGTCAAAAAGACAATTGCCAGGGTATGAAGGGTCTTCTATAATGGCCTTGATTCTGCTTTGGCAGCGGGACCTGGCTAAGTCTTCCAGGGAGGGCAGAGGGCAACCAATGATCTTTTGAGCTGTGTTTATCACCCTCTGTAAAGTTTTCCTGTCCTCAACTGTGGAGCCTGCATACCACATAGCCAGACAATATGTCAGCGTGCTCTCCACAGAGGCTTTATAGAAAGCCAGCAAGAGCTTCTTATCCAGATTGTTCTTCCTGAGAACCGGCAGGAAGTGCAGCCGCTGCTGAGCCTTCTTCACTATGGCCTTGGTATTAGGGGACCAGGAGATATCTGCCGAAATATGGATTCCAAGGAATCTGATTGTAGGGACAGTTTCCACTCATTCTCCATTGATGATGAGTGGGGCGTGGTCCTGTCCATGTTTCCTGAAGTCCATAATCAGTTCTTTGGTTTTATGGACATTCAGTGACAGATTGTTCTGTGAACACCAGATAGACAGGTTCTCTACTTCTGCCCTATATGCTGTCTCATCCTCTCTGGAGATGAGACCAATCACAGTCATGTCATCTGCAAACTTTATGATTGTGTTTGTTGCATGGCTTGGTGAGCAGTCAAAGGTGTACAAGGCAAATAGCAGGGGGCTCAAGACACAACCCTGGGGGGAACCAGTACTGAGTGTAATAGTGGAAGAAAAGTGGGGGCCAAGTCTAGCAGACTGTGGTCTGTTTGTCAAAAAGTTCTTAATCCAGGAGCATGTGGGGGTGGGGACCTGAAGATTATACAGTTTGGTTACTAGTATATCTGGGATGATAGTGTTAAACACAGAGCTGTAGTCCACAAAGAGCATCCTCACATAGCTCTGTTTGTTCTCCAGATGACTCAGCGCTCTATGAAGTGTGATGGCCACAGCATCCTCTGTAGATCGGTTTGCTCTATAAACAAACTGATGTTGCTCAAAGGAGGCAGGAGGCAGTCTCTGATGTGCTGTGAAACTAGTCGCTCAAAAAAGTTAGTTGCTTTCTTGTTGCTTCAAGGGAGGTAAAAGACAATGGTGCAACTTCAGTTCCATATCTATAAAATGCAGAAGGGTATTGAGTGATGCAAAGGGTCCTCTGTCATTGACATGAGCAGCTAGCTGTTTTCTCACCTCATTAAACTTTCTTCCCATCAGACCTTTTGGGGGATAAAAAAAAAGTCTTTAATATTCCTCTGGATTTCATTTCCTTTCTCAACTCTCGGTTTCTTTAGTGTGGTGAGCCACAAGCGTTAACTGCTTTCTCTTTTTTCTTCTAATAGTACATTTCCGAGCACCCAGTTTAATGAGGAGTTCAACTAAGTTCTCAGTACTTTCAGTATGTGTTCAAAGTTGACTCATATGGTAATATTCTGGGTCCTGTTAGTTTACACTCTTGAGAGTTAAATTTATTTTAATCTATGGGTTGAAGGTGGGTTTATATATCTCAAGAGTGAATAAATGGCTACCATGTTAATATAAGTGCTGATCAAACATTTATGTGTTGTTTTTAAGAATGGGAAGTCTACAAACATCAATTTATCCATATCAACTTCCTTTGTGTGACCTGTTTCAATTTTTTCAGTGTTATGGCATAGCATCGCATGGCATTATCCTGCTTCTGCTGCTTCTGCTAACTAAATAATAAGCCTCAACCCTGCCACAATGAAGTCCAGCCAGCGATGAAGAAATCCCTTCCAATGCAAAAAGGATCAAGTTGCCAAGCAACTCTGTCAACTCTGCTAGCATTATAGAAAAATAAGCATACTGTTCCACAAGGGAAAGTTAGTGGCCTTTATTCAAGATTGATATCCCCAAAACAGCTTTTTTTTAAAGTTTGGAAAGTTTCCTTACAAATTGTCTTTTTTAGCTAGAACACAATATTACTGAATTGATTCAGCATGAGCCATATTGTTTGTTCTTTTAATATCATTCCCTCATCATTTTTTACACCAAAAGAGTTCAGGAAAAATATTTCAAAATGTATTGTGATGAAGTATACGAGTTGGATAATGTTCTTTAAAAACTCTACCATCCATAGTATTTTCATTCCAATTTGCTGAAAGACAAAACAGATACAGGCATCTGCGGCTTTTCCATTATAGTCTATGGATGAATATTTTTAATTGATTCCTGAACTATTTTGAATCAATAATTTGCTTTTTAATCTCATAAACTTTAATTAAATTCAAATGTCTTCAAATAATTTATATTCAATTTTAACTGATCCAAGCTATTACACAAGCCTAATAATAATACACTGTTTGCAAACTTCCAGTTTGATCTACATTCAAATTGAACTGATTGTTGGAGACTTCTAATTAGGATAGTATGAACTAAGTTAAAAATAGAGACAAAGAGAGAAATACACAAACACATCTTTAAGATTTAAGTTTTTATTAATACCCATGGCATGCACCATTTAAATAGTGGTAAAAGGATTAATCTAAGTATGCATGGTAAAATAACCGCCAGTTAAAAATAAGATGTTATAAAATAGAAAGAAGATGATTGGATTAACCTCATTTGGAAATGTATTTTTCAGCTTGCTCTTTGGTTTGACTGACACAGTGGGTGTCAGGTACAAGAAACCAGGTGCCTGGATAGAGTTCAAAAACACTGCAAGTTTATTCCATGCAACCTATACACAAGAATTGATCTATTAAAGGTCCAGGCAAATTAGCACCAAATACGATTCAACAGATTTCCAGGAAGGAGACATAGGGATTCAAGACTAATAATGTATTTGACTCCACCTTCAAGAAGCAGAAGGACATAATTGTCAATGGTCTTTTTATTTACAATTATAAGAAAGATTGAAAGTAGACAAAAAATTTATAATACTGAATATTATAAGACTGACTTTGATACAGAATTGGGTACAAATTGTTGAGCATGTGATTGCTAAAAAGCATAAGAATGTATTGGAATTTGAAACAGGAGAAAAACGAGTGAAAAATGTATAATAAAATGGGATAGGAATTTTGGTTATAATATGCAGATGAAGCAATAGGAAAATTTAACTGAAAGAATGTAAATTTATATTATGATATAATCTTAAAGAAAACTTCTATAAAAACATACAGTTGTATACCACAGAAATTATCTAGTGTAATGTTAGTTCAAATCCTTGAAATAATGTTTTAATTATTTAAATAATTAAATTGAATTGTTGAATTCTCCTGTGACAAGTTGGTCATGGCAAGTTGGCAGTAGAAAGTTGTCCCATTCCGAGAAGAAACAGTTCATAAGCACAGATTACGTATAGTGAAAAAATTAAAGATAGCTTGTTTCAGGGAAGTAATGTAGCTGTCTATTGTTTGAAAGTTGTGTTTTTATTCCCATTTACTCAATTCATGAGAGTCATGAGGCTCAAGTTAACCACATTCAGGAATGATGGCTTTTTAAATACGTTTATATTTTAATGATGATGAGCATACAAATCTGGCACAACACAATCTTACCATCATATTACCAAATAAAAATATTATAAAATAATTAGTTCTACAATAATATAATAAGGAATTTATTGTAAAATAAAGATTAAAATATGTAGATTATCATCTTGCACACATTACCAGAAGAGTTTGGTCAATAAAGAAAACTATTTAAAATGTAGATTTCAAATATGTCCTAAGGCATAATATTCTTGGCAATTTTTTTCTCTTTCTTGTTTCATGGCCTTCCAACTTGACTTACTCTGCAAAATGAGACACTTTTCAACAGGACATCATTAATTGGAGCCTTTGTATATTCTTTTCAGGCCTGGCAAATATCAGTTGGTTCCCTGTTATAATCCTGATGTGACAATGTTTTCCAATTCAGTTTCTCAGAAGCAGTAATATTTCATAGATGATGTTGTTTCAGGAGAACATATCAAATTGCTCCTCTTCCTTTGAAAAGAGCTAAGCAGTTTTATTTAGGAATTAAAATCTGCCCTTGAAAATAAAATAAAAATTGTGCTCTATTTTTTTAAAAAAATAAAATAATGTTACAAGAAGGGGATCTTAAATAAACTTTAAACATAAAGTATCTTCTTCAGGTTTACATAATCCTATAACTTGCAAAATTGAAAGAATAGATTGGTGCAGAATGGAACAACTGTAACCCTTCTCAAAATACAAAACTTCAGGGGAAAAGACCGGTAGTACAGAATCTGCTATTTTAGGAAAGGTTTACTACATGCTATTGAGAAAACTTTCTATTTGTTAAATGCAATGACAGATGGTTAATAGAGGGATCTGAATATTAATTTTACTTTTGGGGTAACCGATTTATTGTTTTTTTCCTTTTTACATATACATATTCATATACATATAATAGCAATAGCACTTAGATTTATATACTACCCCATAGTACTTTACATCCCTTTCTAAGCAGTTTACAGAGTCAGCATATTCCACCAACAATCTGGGTCTTCATTTTACTGACTTAAGAAGGATGGAAGGCTGAGTCAACCTTGATGTTCTGTACAGACATCTGCATACTCGAAATCCGGCAGCCCGGATTGGCTAAAGCGCACGGCCACGGATTGGCTGAGTGCGCGGCACTGATTGGTCGCCGGAATCGACCGCGATTGGCTGAGCCGATCGCGGGCGATTCAAAACGACCCGATTGGCCGCAGCACTCAGCAGAAAGCCTTTATAGGCCGTGGTTTCTTTCCCACTCTCCCCACTTGTGTTTTTATCCCAATAAATGAGCTGAACCAAGTCACTGACTCGTCCTTTGTTCGTATGAGATATACGACACTGGCGCGAGGATGGGATTCTAACAAAATTCCACATCGCACGTGGCCCACGGAACCGCAACCGCAACATGGCCAGCGGCAACGTGCCACCCGCTCCTTTCAACGCGGCTACCGAGGACTGGGAATCTTACATCGACAGATTCCTCATGTTCTTAGAGAGTAGCAATCTCAAGGACGCAAATGGACAGAGGAAGCGAGCCGTTTTTCTCACACACTGCGGCCCCGCGGTGTTCAAAATGGCAAAAGCCCTTGCCAAGCCGATCGATGTGAAGATCATGGACTGGGCCGATCTCGAACCTCTGCTGAGGAACCACTACGCGCCCGCTGTGCCCACCCTCATTCGGCGGCACGAATTCTATCGCCGCGACCAGAAGCCGGGTGAGAGCGTCAGCAAATTTGTGGCTGAACTCAGGGACCTCGGAGGGCTGTGCGGGTTTACCGACTTAGACGAGGCTCTACGGGACCGCGTCGTCCTCGGCCTCCGGGACACCGTCCTGCAAAGCCGGATCATGGCGAAAGGCGACATCGGCCTCGCCGATGCCCTCGCAGAAGCCACAGCGGCGGAAGCAACCCGGAGATCAGCGGCCCAACTGAAGCAAACCGGCACCGCGGAACGGGCCGCCGCAGCCGCGACAACCGAAAACCGGACCGACGACAACTACTGGGCGGCCACATCCACGCACCACGGTGACCTCGAGTCCCCCTCCGGATCGGAAGACGACGAGGAAGACGCCCATCGCCTGCAGACGGGACGAGACAGGCGCGAACCACGGAACCGAAAATCGAAGTTCCAGTGTGCCGGCTGCGGGGAGCACCCAAGGTCAGAATGCCGTTTTTCGACGCGATCTGCCGCCATTGCGACAAACGGGACACATCGCCAAGGTCTGCCGCTTCAAGAGGAACCACAGCCCCGCCACCGAGACATCACCCCCGGAGGCGAAAGTGCCAGGCGCAACAACACCCCGCCGAGGAACCGCGATCGGGATGGTGAGAGCCGCTGGAGCCGGGAATCGAGGAGCCGCCGTTTCACGAAGGCCGCCAGCGCGAGAAACCCACCAAACGGTCATCGTGCCGCCATTCCTCCAACTGGGACGGCCGGAAAGTCCACGTGGAGGTCGAAATCGAGGACCGCCCCTGCAAAATGGAGGTCGACTCCGGATCGTACCTGTCCATGGTCGCGTGGCGGGAAATTAAGCGACTGGTACCTTCCATGAAGCGGCACGAGCTGGAGAACCAGACGCTCATCATTAAAGATTACCAGGGGAATCGCATTCCCGTGGTAGGGACCGGGCACTTCAAGGTTACCTTCAAAGGCGCACCGAGATACTTCCGCTAACCGTCGTCGAACGAGACCGCCCAGCCTCTTGGGACTGCAATGGTTTGCGCCGCTGGGACTAGAAGTGACCGGCACCAACTACGTCGCCGAGGCGGACTGGGAGGAACAGCTCGTGCGCGAGTTCCAGGAGGTCTTCGACGGCAATCTAGGCAAGTACCGGGGCCCCCAATATCCTTCAGCCTAGACCCCACCATTGCTCCCATCCGCCTCAAACCCCGGCGAGTGCCTTTCGCTCTCCGGCCCAAAATCGATGAGCAACTAAACAAGCTCATTGAACAGGAGTCCTCGAAGCCACAGACCATGCCCGATGGGAGACCCCTATAGTCACCCCGATAAAGCCAGACGGGTCTGTGAGAATCTGCGGGGACTATAAGGCAACCCTGAACCGCGCACTACAACAAAGCGCCTACCCCGTCCCAGTAGTACAACACCTCTTGCACTCGCTGGGAGGGGGCAGGGTTTTCGCCAAACTCGACCTGGCCCAAGCCTATCAGCAATTGCCGGTCGACGAGGAAACCGCCGAGGCGCAGACAATAGTTACCCACCGGGGGCATTCCGTTGCAAGAGGCTCCAATTGAGTCAGCGTAGCCCCGGGGGTATTTCAAAGCCTCATGGAAAGACTCCTCCGGGCATAAAAGGGGTAGTGCCTTACTTCGATGATGTGTTGGTAGCCGGGGCTGACCAGAAACAATTAGAGGACCGCCACGGGAAGTACTGAGGAGATTCCAAAGTGCGGGCTCAAGGTTAAGAGAGAGAAGTGCCAACTGCACACGGCACGAGTCGAGTTCCTGGGGTACTTACTAGATCGGCATGGAATCCACCCCACCGAGGGCAAAATAAAAGCCGTTAAAGAAGCCCCGAAGCCCCGAAACAAAACGGAATTACAAGCGTTCCTGGGGTTGATTAATTTCTACAATGTTTTCCTGCCCCAAAAGGTGACCGTGGCGGAGCCGTTGCATAGGCTGCTCGACAAGGCAGCCACCTGGACGTGGGGGAGACGAGAAGAGGACGCCTTCAACAGAACCAAGGACCTTCTCACATCAGACGCTGTCCTCATCCAGTACAGCGAGACACTCCCCATCACGGTAACGTGCGACGCATCCCCTTTCGGAGTAGGAGCCGTCCTCAGCCATACCCTCGCCGACAGAAAAGAAGCACCCATCGCCTTTTTCTCGAGGACCCTCTCAAAACCCGAACGAAACTACAGCCAATTGGATAAAGAGGCTCTAGCCATCGTTGCGACCGTAAAGAAATTCCACGAATACCTTTACGGCAGGACCTTCACCATAATCACGGACCACAAACCGCTGCTGGGAATACTGGCAGGAGACCGGGCCACCCCAATCATCCTCTCTCCAAGGATGACAAGGTGGTCGAATTTCGCCGCCTATAATTACCGGCTAATCCACCGCCCGGTAAGACAATTCGCACGCAGACGCCCTCAGTCGCACACCACTGCCAACCCTGGACGCCGACCCAGCACCAACCACGTCAACCCTGAGCATCGAGACCTTACCCAACCTACCCTGACCGCGCCAGACATTGCCCTAGCAACCAATAAAGACAAACGTCTGGCGCAGGTCCTGAGATGGGTGGGGAAAGGCTGGCCGGAAAAAGACGGGGACAGCGAGTTCAAAGCTTACCGGAACCGACAAACAGAACTGTCAATACAAAAAGGTTGTTTACTGTGGGGGACAGGGTCGTAATCCCGGAAAAGTTACAAAAAGAGTCCTGAGCATGCTGCACGAAGGGCACCCGGCATCGATCAGGACAAAGCCCTGGCCAGAAGCCACGCCTGGTGGCCAGGGATGGACAAGGAGATCGAAGCCTGGGTAGCCTCCTGCAAGCAGTGCCAGGAATCAAGACCAAACCCCCAGCCGCCCCAATCCGGGAGTGGGAAACCCCAGGGGCCATGGTCCCGAATCCACGTAGACTTCAGCGGGACCAACCAGAGGACACACCTTCCTGGTAACCGTGACGCTTACTCCAACTGGCTGGAGGTAAGCAACATGAAGACAACCACCACAGACTCCGTCATCAGACAACTCAGCAAACTCTTCGCAACCCACGGCCTCCCTGATGTCATCGTATCAGACAATGGCCCCCAGTTCACCGCACTACCGTTCGAGAAATTCTTAGCAGAACGAGGATCCGGCACGCACTAACGGCACCGGCGCACCCGGCGGCGAACGGTAGAGCGGAGAAAATGGTTCAATTTACAAAAAGACCATTCAAAAGATCGAAACCGGGACATACAGGACAAGATTAATCGGATGCTCCTAATTCAACACATAACCCGAGTACCACAACGAACAAAAGCCCAGCGGAGCTACTAATGGGAAGAAAACTGCGATCCCGCCGACCGCCTGCACCCCACATACAACCCGGAAAGACCCCTGACTCTACCAGCAAACACAGAACATTCTCACCGGGAGACAAGGTCTACGCAAAAACCTCACCGGAGACCCCCTCTGGGTACCGGCAACGATCACCAAAGCAACAGGCCCACTCTGTACCGCCTCCAAACAGCTGACGGACGAGCGTGGAAACGCCACATCGACCAACTAAGATCAAGAGCCACCGCAGGAAACACAACCGACACGCAGACACCAGGTACAGAAGGAAACCGGCAAGACACCAACCAAGAGGGGAGGGAAGCCCCAAAGAACAAAAAGAACAAACCCACCCGAAAAGGAACCAGCAGTACTCACCATCTGAAGAACCGGAGAGCGACCCACTCGAAGCCTCACCTGGAAGGAGCAGCCGAGCCAGCTCAACCGACCCCGGAAGCCCGAGCGGGAGCAGCCAAGCCAGCTCAACCAGCCCGGAAAAGCCGAGCGGGAGCAGCGAAGCCAGCAGCTCGACCGACCGGGAAGACCAGGATGGAGCCGCCGCGAGAGGCCTGACTCACCCTTCCAGGTGGTTCCATCAACGAGACGGAGAGCGACAGGAGTCCCACCGAACCGGCCGACAAACAGGAGACAACTGACCAGCGCAAGTCAAGTCGGAAAATACGGAGCCCGCCTACTTACGGGACTACGTCACGTAGGACCAAACCAAGAGGGGAGGGTGTTCTGTACAGACATCTGCATACTCGAAATCCGCAGCCCGGATTGGCTAAAGCGCACGGCCACGGATTGGCTGAGTGCGCGGCACTGATTGGTCGCTCGGAATCGACCGCGATTGGCTGAGCCGATCGCGGGCGATTCAAAACGACCCGATTGGCCGCAGCACTCAGCAGAAAGCCTTTATAAGCCGTGTTTCTTTCCCACTCTCCCCACTTGTGTTTTTATCCCAATAAATGAGCTGAACCAAGTCACTGACTCGCGTCCTTTGTTCGTATGAGATATACGACACTTGAGCCATTCAGAATTGAACTCCTGGAGTGAGACTGCAGTTCTTCATTCTAACCATTGCAGCACCACAGCTTAGCTTCCCTTCCCTTCCCTTCCTTTCCCTTCCCTTCTCTTCTCTTCTTCAACTGGCTTGCATGTTGCTCTTTCAAACATATGCCAGAATTTAATATTAATGTTATTGGAGTTCTTTCCCGTCTTTTATTCAGGAAGAAAGTGTGTTACCCCCACAGTTCGACCCACTTAAGCAATAAAGCCAACCAATATTCCGATCTTCAAACAATGAAGGGTAGCTTCAGGCAGTGTTCAGCCTACTGCCTTTTCTCCTCCTACCCAGCACAATCTGTTAGTGGGAAATTGATCTAACTACCAATTATTCTCATCAATTAGTAATTTAATACTTTAAACCTTATTTGAATTATTTACTGCATTATTTACTGCATGAATATTTTAATAGAACTAGAAATCTTCCAAGGAACTAATGGCCCTATGAAGCATCCAACCAATAGGCAGTAGTATGGGTGTTTAGAATGAATCAGTTATGAAATCATTTCATAGGCTGTCCATTTGGCACATTTTTGTGAAGATAAGAGAAAAATACTTTTTTCTATCAGTTATCTAAAATGACTTTCTGGATGCCTCAGGCTAGCAATGAAATTAATGCAAAATTTTAAAGACAGGGCTCCTACAAAAAGATATTTGGTGCTCTCTGTGCTCTGAAATGGGATGTCATATAGTACAATATTATATATTACAGTTTAATATAGCAGTTATTTTTACCAGAAGTCCTATCTTGAAGCAATCCCTCAATCCATCACAAATACCCAATAAAAATAAAAATGGAAAGCTTCTAAAATGTAAGGTTCCTTAGTTAAAAAGTATTTAATAGATCTCTACTCTTACAAATTTATAATGTGAAAAGATGTTTTACAGCGACACTTGTATCTAAAATTTGATCACTGATACCAAATTGGTTGATACCAAAATTTCTATCTATAAATTAAATTTTCTACAAATTAGTACATGTGGAGCATTCTCTTAAGTAAATCAGTTATTTGAACCCAAAATCCTCCATTGATTTTCCTTGGTACTTTATGGATAAATGTACATATATCTATTTTATAAGTGAAAACTTAAACCAGCCATAAATCTTTGTTGGATTTGGCACTGTTTTAGTAGGAGATACCAGTTATCATGTCTGCAGGCTAACAGTTGT
Organism: Pseudonaja textilis; assembly: GCF_049901715.1. Classification (NCBI taxonomy): domain Eukaryota; kingdom Metazoa; phylum Chordata; class Lepidosauria; order Squamata; family Elapidae; genus Pseudonaja; species Pseudonaja textilis. Next base: position 48,811,342 of record NC_141996.1, read on the forward strand.
CCCTATCAATATTCTATTCTGTATTGATTGTGATCAATTGCAGTTCATGTAAATATCTCCTACAAGAATTAGAGTTTCTAAGGATTTATCATTTTTATCATTTTTTTATTTGCTCCCATTTTCTTACAGAGTTCAAAATCAGAAGTTGTAAAGGAGTTAAGAGTTTAGAAGAACTAAACAGTTCTTATAAGATATGTAAGGTAGGCCTGAAGGATACCTGTCCTAAATGGATCAAACTAGAAAAACTGTACTATACCTAAAGGGTTTTAGTTGAGTCCTCCCTTTTCTATATAAAAAGAAATTATTTCTTGTAAAGGAAAAAAAATCACTTGCCTGTAATTATTAACCTACTGTATTAACTCAGTTCTCTAAGATTCCATTTGTTCTATTTCAAAATCCAGTGCACATAGTCTGCATATTAAGATACAGATTCCAACAGAATAGAGCTATGATAATTCTGGAAGTAAATAGAAATGAATAAAATTCCTTGAACATCCATAGTTTAAGAAATTACATAGCTTTGACACTGAAACTGCTTTTATTAAGGCAACTGGCCCAGGAAAATATACTAATACAAAAATAAGGAAAATAGTGAATTAAAACACTTCCAGAAAAAGAAATGAAAGGAGGGGCTAAAGATGGATCTAGTTACATTTCTTTTAAAACATTTTATTTTCTAGAAAGTGTTCAAGTGTTAAATTTGTTAGTGAAATGGTTGATTGGTTGATTGATTACATTACATTTATTTTCCACAATGAAACAGAAGGGAATCTTTGCGGGGTTTGTAAATAATTAGATCAAAATAAATGAACTGCAGTGGTGAACTGCACTATTATATTTATATCAATATAATAGTCAGAGTGAACCTACTTAAATTGAAATTGAAACTGAAATAACTCCTTATTGATATCTGCATACACACCTCTGCATTTATCCTCACTAGCACATGTGCACCATTTAACAGTAGCAAACTGCACCTCCCACACAGTTTGCTTGCCTGGCCACTCTCATGCTACAATATGGCACAGCAGCATTTATCCCCATGTGGGCTGCTTGAAAACACCCAATAATTACAACTTCCTCACTGACTTTACTCATTGGAAGCCAGCCAAGAAAGGCCTTCCCTAATGACCCAGAAATCCTTTCTTAACAAATGGGAATTGCCAGATTGCCATTCTAAGTGATGTGACATTGGCTTAGCAATCACAATCCTGGTAACACACATTGCCTTCATTAAGTAAGGCCTACCTATATTCCTCATCTTTCTCATATCATAGATCTCAGGCTATAGAAACTAGCATAGACCTTTTATCTGGATTTATTTTAGAATTAAAGAAGAATAAATATCAGAGAAGTTGACAAACACTGAGAAAGGCAGGGTTTAATCTCTCACCATGTTGCTGAGATTTTGATTGAACCAGGGAGTCTGCTCACATGAAAGGGGAAAAAAAGTTACCAAACCATTAAATTAATATACTAATATCAATTAATATGTGTAGTTTACCACATTGGTGGGTACTTTCAATTCAATATATAGTGATGAAAACAAACAAGAGAAGCATAAATTAAAGAATTCAGCTAGATTCACTTACTGCTTTATAGTCAAACTAGCTCGATACCCGTGTTTCATTACGAAATTATGTGGTTGGGCTTAGTTTTGGGGGAGGAGGTTTTGGGGAGGAAAATAAGGGTGGGGATTCTGCCTTTGCCTACCATCCATCAGTATTCATTTGGCTAGTGTCCTGTCAGTTTGTGAGAGAGTTGAAGGCTGTTTGGAAACTGAAACAGTATTTGCTGTGTGAGCAAGAAGGCTACAGCAAGAAGCCTGGGCGTGGTTTAGCTCAACTCTTCTGTACTAAAGCTGCTTAGTGCTGTGAAAATAAAAGTGAAAGTGAAAGTCCTCTCCTTTGCTTGTGTTTTGCATTTGGGACAGATTTCTTTTTAGTTGAGAAGGGGGAGTAGAACTCCTTAGTATCAGAGCATGTTAATAATAATATACAAAATACTAATGCTCTGATAGTCATTTTGAAAAATCCTTTCTTAGTGAGCACCTAGAAGCTAAGAGGAACATACGTGCCAAATTTCAAGTTTGTAGGCTTTAGGGTTCTGGAGATTTTGTGATGATGCATGAGTGGTATTTCGGTTTTATCTGTTTGTCTGTCTGTCTGTCTATCTATCTATTCTCACAGGAACCTCTGATTTATAATTTATAATGTCAAACAAATCTCATATAAGCTATCTAGGTCAGTCCTTGGTCAGACAAGTTTGTTCAACTCCCGATATCAGATTAATTATATTTTAATGTGGAACAAATGTACATTATCATCATTATTTGTTTACACATTGCATTTAAAGCCCATCCTCTGAAATCTCAGGATTGGCTACTTAACAGTTTTCCCGCCTTCATTTCTTCATAACAAAGAAGTTTGATACACTTGTCTTAATCTGAATAGTCTAATAGACCAGTCTTCATAGCCAATAAAAACTTTTTTAGGCCACCTTAAATTTTAACAGAAGAGCAAAAGAGTTTGTAAATGCTGGCTACTGTAAAACCTGTTATTGTCTACAAAGGCTGTCACTGACATCTTGTGGCCAGATTGTGATTTGAAAAACTGAGTCTTGTGATGGGTGGGTGGGGACTTGAGAACAAACAAATGTTGCAGAAAACAAAGACCATTGATGACACAAAACTTCTATTTGCAAAATCTTTATAAACTTAACTGTACTTTAAATGAAAGTTGGAGAAGTTAGGATACATTGCCCTAAAAGAGAGATACACTTATTTTTTTAACTTTACTGTTCTATGTATCTTGGATCTCAGTATCAAAACACTAAGAAATAATTTGTGATGTGATGGGAAGTTAATAGCTTCTGGCTAACATTTGCTTCCACTTTTTAGGCTGTGATACAGCTGACCTTGTGGTGACCTACTGAAGCATGATAGCAGCTTTCCCATTTAAGATGTTAAGAGTGAAGCCTTTTGATATTTAACAGAGTTGAAAAGAAATGAAACCCATTAAATCTAAACCTTCTTAAGCACTATCCTCAGTTTGAATAAACACCCCATTAAAAGCCATTCATTTTCCTTCCTCCTCTTATATTCCTCTCCAAAATTAGACAGAATGCCGTCAGAAACTTTATTGTCTTACGTATGTTGAGAAATCTGGAATGTAGATCTAAACTTTTTTTTCCTTTTTATTCCTAAATCAAAATAAATAAAATAATGAAAAGTGGGAAGTGGCTGTCCATTTTGCTTTCTGCTTTATTCCAACATTCTTAAACATCTGAAATTCCAACCACTTTAAACTCTTAAAAATTCATACAACAGGATTTTAATCTCCCCATGTATTTCTTTTGTTACAAAACTACCGTCACTGGACAATCAATCCATTGGCAGACCCCAGCCTTTGAATAAACCCTGCCAACTAACCTACCAATTACTAAAATGGAAAGAAAGGACAATTAAATATAAACCTGCTTCCACCAGCATGTTTTCTGATTTAAAATGAAGTGAGATATTTGTGTGGTTGAGAATGTGATCGAAAGCACGCTCAAACAACTGGTCTGAACAAAGGCAGGGGATCCAGAAGACCATTTATTGAATGCAGTGAGTCACCATATCCTATGCTTTGAGGCAAACAGCCCTGATGTGAAAGTGCAAAGCCAAAACATACAAAAACTGGAGTCATCCAAATTAGAGTGCAGAGCCAAACAGCAGTCAGGTGCTGTCCAAGAAGAAACAAAGATCATCCTCAATTGGATTAGGATAAGACAATCTCAGCCAGTTAAGGAAAATACTCATCTGCTAAGGGGACAAGGGGTTCACTCCCTCTCTGCACCCTCCCTAATACCAGCGCTTCCTTTCCCGTTCATGGTGCCAAGAAATGTGCTAGAAAACTCACTCAAAGAACAGAGCAGTTGGAAAAGACCCAAGCAATTGTTTTATTAACTACACTGATTCATCAGAATATATATATATATATATGGATTAGGGTTATAGAACATGTTTATAAAAGCCATTTATAAGATGCACACACACAGAGAGTATCTTGAAGAATATATGCCTGCATTATTTATGTGATTGAGTAATTGTTTGATTGATTGATTGATATAGCCATTCATTTCACCAACTGCAACTCTGTAGCAAATATATGTAAAATTAAAAACCAACACAAAAGAAAATACCATGAAAGTTACAAATATTCCTTAAGTTATTAATAAAAAATAACAATATAATGGTACAGAATAGTAATCTAACAAAATCCATATGACAAATCAGTTATCCAACATGCAGAAAACTACCCTTATAATTGATTAGGCTGTTCATAGAAAAGTTATCTATAAATATCTGTCTAAGCTCCAAGATAAAAGAGGGGACTTAACCAGTAGTACAGTCCAGGTCTATTGAGAAGTCTATAATACTGGGACAGGCAGATGAAAAGAGAAAAAATGAATGACCAAAGTGGATGAACTCTACTATAAAGCACTTCTTTCTTGTAGTTAATTTTGAAAGAATAATAATCCTAGAAATTAAAATTTCCTTCAGCTGGCATCTGGAATTTTGGGGGGGTTATGTGTTTGATTCGATTTTTATTTTATTTTAAAAAAAGATAAAAAAACCAAGATTTTTTAAAAGTGCATTTAAAAAAAACTTTCATAACACATATGCACATATTTCTGTCAACAGAATACTCATTAATATATTACTACAATATTAGTTTCCCACCCCTTGCAAAACAGCCATCCCAAATTTTAAACTACTAAACCTATTTGCAAATTATTAACCTGTCATCTATATACTATGTTCACAAGAAGAACAATAATAATAAAAAGGCAAAACTCACTGTTAACAAACTGTTATTGTAATCAACTCAGAAAATTCACCATGGCTACTTATCTATCCCAAATCGCCCCAAGAGTTTATAGTGATTCATCTGGATCAAATATCTATGTTTGTTTCTTAATATCTTATCAATTGTTGTCTGGTTAAATACAATAAATCCATTTTCCCAAAAAAGTACAGATGAAATTGTTAAGCGTAATAAATCCATTCCAGTTAAGCGTAATAAATCCATTCCCCAATCTTATTGAATCCTCTTAGGGAAAACCAATTTATCACTTCTCATCTCAATCAGGTTTCTGCTATTGTAAAAGAATGCAGACTTCAGGGAATTGTGTGCAATCGACTCGGTCCATACCTATTTCTTTCCAATGAATCTGATGCTTTTGTGAATCTGAATATTTTCCTGTCATTATAATTTCATCAATTTTTTTTAAAGCTTTTAACTAAGTTACACAGAGCATGTTATACTGTAGATAAGAAAACACAGGATCACTGAAGCAAAGTGAAGAAATAGATAAAGAAGCAAGGAAGATATTTTCTGGATATTTCGATCCAAAGTTAAAAGAAAAATTTTAAAAGCTCCAAATATTTTGCAAATTAATAAAATTAAAAAACGCTGTAGTGATAATCCAATTTAGATGTAAATCAAATGAAAACACTTTCACTACCTAAAAAAATACCATGTTTCCTTCCAGAAAAGCAAAAGTTATTCAAAACAACAACATAAATCAAAGGCAAAAAAGAAAAAAAGAACAGATAAAAGACCACTGCAGATTAAAATAAATCAGCATTCAACCAGCCAGTCAATTTTTAAAGATCGAAAGCAAAGTGAAACAAAATATTCAAAAAGTGAAGTTAAAACCCAGGCATGCTTAAGAAAATGAACTGAGGAGAGGGAAATGGAGGATCAGTGATTTTTTGACCGCTCTCATGGGGATCTGGAATCTTCAAGACTTCTCTTTCCAGGTGGATAGACAGCTGTCTGAAAGCCATCTTGGGTCATTCTTAAGTGCCCCCATTCAAATCCTGGGAGCAGCTCTGCCAAAGAACCAGCTTTGGTAGCAAAATCAGCAGATCATTGGCAGGAAAAACAAAAAACTGTACCGTTCAGCAGACATTTTGGGGGAGAATCTCCCAACTGGAATTTGTTGAGTAAAAATAAAACAGTTAATTTCCATTAAAAAAAAAAATCTCTGAAATAATATGTGTATATGTACAGTTTGTGAAATATATTTTACAATATATTGTAAACTGCTACTTTTATCTTGCTCTTTGTAAGTTTTATATAAACATATGTGTTATGACTCCCCTTCAAAATTCAAACGAACAAAACAGAAAGCAGCCGTTTCACAATTAAATCAAACGGAAAGAAGTCTTACAAGATAACGGCTGGCAGAAACCACAGCATAAATCTTTACTCTGTCCGGCAAACCAGTCCTGGCAATAAATCTCCAGTCTCAGAGCTCCTTGCTGTAACGTCCTCACTCAAATAGTCATTTTGTTCCTGGCAAAATGTACCAGCCCAGCTGTGTCCTTTTATACTCATTGAGGCAACGTGCTAATTTACTGACTTGCTCTTCTCATTCGCTCCAGCTGATTTTGCCTTCTCAACCGTCTTCTATTTTTTACATTTAACCACAAATTTTCCAAATTCTCATCTCCACTAGAAGACTCTCTCAAAACTTCCCTGTCAGCCATTCCTGGCTGTTGATCAGATAAGGAACCAGAGGAGGTCAAAGGTCCTGACAATTCTAATACATCAGGTCTGTCGTCCTTTGTCACGTCCATCTCCTCATCCTGGTTATCAGTCCAATCACTAAGCCAGGCCGGCTCATATTTTACTGCGATGACCTCCTCACTTGAACTCATATCAATCACAGGAGCTGAATCCAAGCCCGGAGCCACAACACATATGTATACACTTAGAACATAGAATAACACAGAAAATGAAATAACAGAGCTGAAAAGGAACTTGGGGATCTTCTAGTCCAAACGCCTGCTTGAGCAGGAGACCTTATAGCACCAAATCGGGCAAACCGGTAGCAAGAATTTGGTGTGGGTCGCCGAACTGGTAGTAATTTCTGGCTGGCCACACCCCCAACCCAATTGCCCAGTCGCCGCTCACTCACTTTCCCCGCCCATCTGATGCTTGCTCACCCTGCCTGCCCTGCCCACTCACTCCGCCCAGTCACTCTCCCCCTCCTATGCAGCAAGCTGGGTCCTTGTGGCTTGCCATTCTAGCCTTTCCACATGGTGCCTGTGCCTCAACTGAGCAGCCCTGATCTTCCTACTCAAAGGTAAGCCTGCGAGTCAGACTAACTCCTCCCCCATTGTCCCCGGACCTTCTCTACTGTCCCTGGACTTTTTCAGGCCTTCCCTACTGTTCCCAGGCTTAGCTGGCTGGCTAAGCTGGCATGGCTCCATCCCATGCATTCCCAGCTTTCCCTACCACATGGTGGCCACAGTGCAGCGAGGGCGGGCAGATTCCTGGCCGGGGATGCACATGCGGTACACAATTTTCAACAGCCCTGGGCCAGGTCATCCGCCTGCCCTGCCCTCCTACTGCCACTGCCTGCAAGAAAGCAAGTGGCCATGGAGGTGCTTTGGGAGGGATGGGGCCTGGGGCAGGGTGTTCCAGGCCCCACTACCACCACTGCCCATGAGAAAGTAAGCAGCCAGAGGTCTTTGGGAGGGCGGGCAGATGCTGCTGCTGCCGCACGCTGTCCACGGAAGTGCTTTGGGAGGACTGCGGAGGGGGTGCTCCATGTCCCCTCTGTCACTGCCACCCGCAAGAAAGCAAACAGCTGGAGGTCTTTGGGAGGGAGGGCGGATGCTGCTGGGAAAGGTGTCAGAATAACAGAATAACACTTAGAAGGGACCATGGGGGGAACCCTGTACCATTTCAGAGACATGGTTGCCCAGTCTTTCCTTTAAAACTTCCAATGATGGAGCACGCAGAACTTCTGGAGACAGGCAGTTCCACTGGTTAATTGTTCACACTGTCAGGAAGTTTCTTCTTAGTTTTAGGTTGCTTCTCTCTTTGTTTAGTTTCCATCCTTTGCTTCTTGTTTGTCTTCTGCTTCTTTGGAAAATACATCCCCCCCCCCTTTCTTTGTGGCAGCCCCTTAAAATCCAGTTGCCTATCACACTCTTGAGCAAAGCATGTGAGCCATTTTCTCCATGAAAGTACATCTATAGTACATAGATAATAAAGTCAAAAAAAGGTGTACAACTTTTTTACAGAGCTATAGCTACATTGAGGCTGGGTGTGACAAGGAATGGCTGGAAGGGGAAGGGGCCAGGTGAGGCACCCCTTGACACGAGTGACATTGAGTTGGCCATCCCCACCCAGTCACATGACCACCAAGCCATGACCACCAAATAAGCCACGCCCATAGAACCAGTAGTAAAAAAATTTGAATTCCACCACTGTCTTATACCATTCTGGACAAACAGTTGTCCAATCTTTTTTTCATCTTACAGCATATCCTGCTTTATGTAAAATGCTACAACAGCACAGTGGCTGTAAAATTATCCTTCTAAATAGAAGATTGCTGGTTCTAAATCTGGCAGTGACGTAGGGTTCCTTAATTACTAGAGGTTTTGTTGTGGTTTACATTTTTGTTTTTTGTTTGTTTGTTTCTTATCAAATAACTCCAGGAAAATACAATTTTAGCATTTTTTAAATCAGTTAAGACAGAAATTAGTATTCTTTTAATACTCTGGATATGCTCAAAACCACATCTTCTTGCTCAGAATTCATTTCCAACGTTAGCTCAAATCTACCTCAAAGAATTGTTCTGGTGATAAAATGACAGAGGAGAAGATGGTAACCAAAATATGTAATTTTCTCTTGAGTTTTAAAATGGAAGAAGAAACAGTTAAAGAAACCATGACACCCTGGGCAAAGAACTTTGGATATAGTATTGAATTAGAATACTGTGAAAAAATTGGGGGGAAATTATAAATTAACAATGTCCACAGCCTATAATAGATAGATAGATAGATAGATAGATAGATAGATAGATAGATAGATAGATAGATAGATAGATAGATAGATTTATTTCACATGTGGTGGACATGTCCAGAAGTCGGGAAATACTGGATCAGAATAAAAAAATGGCTAGAGGAAATGACAAGCCAACAAATTGAGTTTAAACCTGAACTTTTTTATTAGGGATAACAAGAGCAGAATATAGCAAAAAAGTTAAATATATTATCTTGCACATAATGACGGCGGCCAGAATTGTGTACGCACAAAACTGGAAACAGGATAGCATTCCCTCTGAGGGAATAGTGATAAAAAATATTTTAGATTGCATGCAGATAGATAGGCTTACACTAGAATTAAAAGATAGAGGTGAATTGGAACATTATTTGGTCTGGGACGCATGGTATAATTAGAAAATAGAAATAACAATTAATAATGTAATTATCATGTATATATGAGTACATTCGATGCTTGTAGCACTGTAAATAGTGTATAAGTGTTATAAAATGTTGAAAAATGTCCCCAAAAAAGTATCTTTAAAAAAAAGAAAGAAAGAAGTCCCCCATATAAGCCACCAGTGCAAAACTGAATTTATGCTACAAAGGCATAAACTCTTTTGCCTACTTAAGTTTGTACACTGACTGAGCTATTAAACTTCAACATGTCAGCTTCAGCACACAAAAATAGTTAATTTATGGTTTTTTACCCAGTTATATTCAAAAACGCACCTTTAATTTTCTATAATTTTTACTAATTTCATTTTGCCATCTGAACAGATGTAGTTGTCAAGAACATTTCTAATAGAAAAGTTGGACAAGGATTGATAGCTGAAAATTATTCACTTTTAAAATGAGCAGTGACCCAAAATATTAAGGAAACTGGCACATCTTCATTTGTCTTCCAAATATGTCATAGCATAACAGGATCACTCAGGAGAGATTTTGCTTCATCAAAACTTGGAGGAACTACTGTGGACTTTTATAGATTTTACAGTTTGCCTTTTTCTTCCCTTTCCAAGCATATAATTAAGCTGTGAAAGTGAATGGTAATTTAGCCAAGAAAAGCTGCAATTCAAATCTAACCCTGTTTGCAGGGTGCATCCTTTCATTAATAATTACTCAGGTAAACAGGGGCTTTCTTCTTTCCCAAGAGATGTGCAAGACTTCCCAATTCAAGAAACTTTAGAAGGCTTCTGGTTCCTGATAATTCTCTGCACAGAGGCTTCTTAGTACATCCCTATTTGGGGGATGGGGAGAATAGCCATCCAATGAGAAATGTCAATGTAAGCATTTTGGGTAAAGATAAACATAGTATTTCCTATTGAATCAGCTAATACAGCAAGCCTCCAAACAGTAACTCAATAGCTGCTAAGATTTCTGAACTCTGGCTGCAAAATATAATATAAATTCACCATATCTTGGGTCAGATGGCTTGATTAAAATACATTCTAATAGTCCTTATACATTCTAATAGTCCTTATACAGCTAAATCTTATTCTTAAAAGGTGTATATTTTGTAACATATCTAGATTCTTATCATTTAAATTACCCCTGGAAGTAGAGATCTGTTTTCTTTTTCCAGCAGTGTTGACAGAATTTTGATCTCTTTTTAATGTTAGATTATTTATTGTAGAGAAATGTTAATGATAATACAAGAAGTCCCAGAATCAACAGTTTGGTCAAAGTTATCTATTTGCAGGCCTCATTTTAAAATTGCTAACAAATAATTGCTTAATAAATTTGATACTATTCTTCCCAATTGGGATTTGAAATAATTTCTAACCCTTTCTTTCTTTTGAAGTATCATCTCTTCTATTAAAATCTCAGATCACCATTTAAATCCTTTATTATTAATGGCTGCATCAACTATGTTTCTTAAAGTAAATTAAAACAAACAGTTCCCTAAATGGTAACATCTGAAATGATTTGTACTCATCCTGTATTTCCCTACTGATTTTTTTCCCTTGAGGCTACATCTTAAGCAACAGGAATCTGAAGACTGACAAATATATAATCAATTAGGTTTTCCTAGATCATAGCTTACTTAGTCAGATTCATGGAACTTGTTCCAAGAAACAAATATTTCTCAGCTATACATAGGTGGAGCAGCAAAGAGAAGTGAGAGACAGAAATCCAAATAATAAACATAAAGAAAAGAGTACGTTGATGTGACACAGTCATTTGTGCATCAGTGTGATGCTTAATACAAATACAATAGCTTGATAAGAAAACTTATAAGAAATAGCCCAAAACTCATGATGAATTCAAGTTTAGCTGTTACATGATTAAATTAATGTTTATGGTTGTATGCATTACTAAGATGAAGCCTTAATTTGAGTCCCTGGAGTTAATGTGAATATTGTGCCCTATGAAAGAAAGGGTGTGTTTTAACTCCTTAGGCAAAAAGTGAAACATTTCTTTTTTAAAAAAAGTAGGAAAAGAAGGTTGTGCTAGTTTGGAGATGGCTGAGGCAGGTAGGTTGTCTTTCATTGTAACTTTTTTAAGCTTAAAAAATGACTTATTTACAAGGATTCTCTCTTTCTCCATGTTTTTGTTGTCCTGTTCTTTGATTCCTGGCCAGACCGTCATTTTTCAGTGAGTAAAAGGATAAAGAGCAGAAGTTGGTGATAATAAGTATATGTTGAGGAAAATATAAAAGTTAAATAAATAAAACATTACATCTCAATAAAGCACCTTTTCCCTTATTTCTGTTTGGCATCTTTACAGTCAGTACAACATATTTTTCCTTTCTCAGAATCAAGAGTTTATGGCTAGCCTTCTGGAAATAGCCTCAAGGCATAGAATATTTAGAAAACTAAAGTGGAAATAGGAATATGGCACTATCTTTAGTATTAAGATCAGTGATCAGGGAAAACAATCTAAGATCACAGTGTCCTGGAAGTTTAATCAACACATGTTGAAGCAATTGCAACATTCTGTGCAGATACATTTCCCAGATAGATAAAAGATTGATCCAAGGAGTTAGAAATGATTCAGATCTCCATAGAACTGGGCTTTTGTAGTTATTACAGGAACTTCTTTTCCCTTGCCACTTGATGCAGGATCCCTTTAAAATGTCTTTCTTTGAAGAATGTTATTGACATTTTAAAAATATGTTTAGACAAGCTAGGAAATAATTTATTTAAGTTTGTGCGATGCATAAATGTAATACAACAACTCAAAATATATATTTATGCACGTATTTCTTTCAACATGTTTTAATACAGTGTCTTCAAATAAACTATGAATCCAACACTTGTGTACTCACAATGAAGTTTCTTTGCCATCCAGGTAAATGTGCACTGGGCTACAGTTTACGTACCGTAGACTTGTTCAAATAATATATAGTAAAAGTTATTTTTTTACATACTAAAGACAAATATGTGAATAGCATCACATTAACTATTTCTAGTAGTAGTTATTTTACCAGATCCAAGGAAAGTGAACAGTTCATTCATGCATTATTGGCAAATATATCTTTTTTTTTACAATTATATAAAATGTCTTTATTATAACTGGGCACCATTATAAAAAACCATTATACCATTATAAAATAATACCATTATAAAATTATATGTATATATGTATGCATGTATGTATGTATGTGTGATATTCAGCTTTGTTCGGATATTTTCCCACATTATAGTTGTGCTTTTAAAGTTGTAGCAACGTTTCGGCAGAATCTCATCTGGCATCATCAGGCTTCTGTATTGGGTTCGTCTGTGAGTCAGACTTTCACGGGCGTTTCTGTTTTAAATTTGGTGCTAGCCTACACTGTGCCAGAATGATATATATATGATATATATGTATACACACACATATATATATGTATGGTATTCAGCTTTGTTCGAGTATTTTCCCACGTCATTATAGTTGTGCTTTTAAAATTGTAGCAACGTATCTTGTCTGCCAGGCGTTTGGTTCTGGCGATTAGTGTTTTGGCCACGGAGTTTATCTGTGCTGGGTGGTGGTGGGATTGGGCGTTGAGGTAGCAGTTGGTGTGTGTTTCCTTCTGGTATATGGTGTGTCCTAGTGTGCCATCTGTTTTTTTGTAGATTAGTACATCTAGGAATGGTAGTTTTTTGTTTGTTTCTGCTTCCATGGTGAACTTGATTTTGGGGTGTGTGCTGTTTAGGTGTGTTAGGAAATTGCTTAGGTTTTCTTTTCCATGGGGCCAAATCACAAATGTGTCATCGATGTATCTTAACCATAGTTTGGGTTTGTGGGTGGCGTTAGCCAGGGCTCTGGATTCGAATTCTTCCATGAACAGGTTTGCAATGACGGGTGACAGTGGTGATCCCATAGGGGCTCCTTCAATTTGCTTGTATCTTTGTCCTTTGTATATGAAATATGTGTTGGTTAAGCAGTGTTCTGCTAGTTCCATGAGGTGTTTAGCTGGTTGGTATTTATTTTTGATGATTTCAAGAGTTTCTTTTATCGGGACTTGAGTGAATAGTGAAACCACGTCAAAACTTACAAGCAGATCTTCTTGTTCCATGTGTAGATCTTTGATCATTTCCAAGAAGTGGTATGAATTTTGAACATGTGAAGCTGCTGTTTCAGCATGGGGCTGTAGCTGTTTTGCTAAGTGTTTAGCTAGGTTTTGCAGTGGTGCTCCTCTGGAGCTGACTATGGGTCTGAGAGGTATGCCTTCTTTGTGTATTTTGGGAGGCTGTATAGTTTGGGGCATCTGGAAGATTTTTCTCTTGGGATGATCATCTGTTGGGTCTCTTTGCTCATGTGGCTGGTTATAATTTTCTTCTTGGTTATTTTTTCCAGATATGTGGTTGGGTCCGTGTTTATGGGTTTGTATGTGGAGTCTTGGAGTAGGTCTGTCAATTTTGTTTCATAGTCTTTTCTATCCATTACTACTGTGGCATTCCCTTTGTCTGCTGGAAGTATGATTATGCTGCTATCCTTTTTTAGGGCTTGCAGGGCTTTTAGTTCCTCTTTGTGCAAGTTGCTTTTGGGTGCCAATGACACCAAGTTACTAACATCCCATACAGAAGCCTGATGATGGCAGATGAGATTCTGCCAAAACGTTGCTACAACTTTAAAAGCACAACTATAATGACGTGGGAAAATACCCAAACAAAGCTGAATACCATACATATTTCTTATATATATATATATATTTGTACCATTATAAAAAAATATCTTAAAAAAAACAGTGCTCATTGGTCATTCAGATAAGAGTAGCTGAACTGGTCTAAAATGCTTTACAGAGTATATTTTGTCCTCTCTTGAGCCCATAACCTGCTTGATCAAATTTACAGCACTTCCCTGAAAATTTTTATGTGGGGACTTCATAATTGTAGAACTGGAAAGGGTTTAAAACTGTCCTGCATAATGGCTTTAGTTTCTCCTGGAATTAATGGAAATCTAAAATCAACAAGAAGAAACTATTTGACTAGTTTCAGCTGAACAAGTCTTGACTCTTCTCTGTCTACTATTTTCTGTGCTAAAGTATAAGTTTACTTGCTGGTAATTTATCATTTTAATTAAAAAAATATCTTTCTTCTCTTCTCTGCTCTTTTAAAACACCTAAGTTCTTTTACAGTAAAGGCCTTTCTACACTTTAACAAATATATCTTGGCAATAACTTTTTTTTGCCATGTTCCCATGATTCTGCTTCCTCATGTCAATTCAAGTGTGAGATAAGCTTAAAGTGTCATTCTTATACAAATCCTACCCTTTAGATAATATATCCAAATGTATTCTCATATTGTTTAAGGGTAAAGTCATGTTTTGTCACTTATTACCTTGGAAAGAAGTCAGATGATTGCATTGACTTGAAATATCTGACTCATCTAGAACAGCGGGGAGGGGGGGCGCTATGTGAGGATGCTTTCTGTGGAATTTAGTTCTGCATTTAACACAATTCTTCCACATAGACTAGTGTCTAAACTTCTGGACCTTGGGCTTTCTAATTCAATCTGCCTTTGGATTATGGATTTCCTGTCTGGCCGCTCATAGAGGGTCAGATTAGGTAATCAGTAATCATACCTCTTCAGTACCGCCCCTTAGGTACTTTCATTTATGTGCATGTCTGCATTCCCGCGCTCAGACGCTCATCGTTAGATTACCAGGGAATCGTTATCCTGGTGACCACCAAACCTAATTCCCAAAAAAAAAACCAATACTATTGCTAAATTTGCAGACTACAACAGTGGTGGGACTTATCTCTGGGAGGATGAGACTGCGCTACCAAGATGACCAAGATGAGAGTGGACCGGTGCTTTCCGCTTCCCCCCCCCCCCTCAAACCCCGCAACAGTGGTCGATTAACAAGTGGTGCCCGATGGGGAAGACAAGGCGGTCTGTGGACGCCCATTAAACTCCCTCCCCCCCCCCCCCCCCCCCCAGTTCCTCCGTAGTACACACCTCTTGCACTCGCTGAGGGGCGGCCCCCCCCCCCCCCCCCCCCCCCCCCCCCCCCCCCCCCCCCCCCCCCCCCCCCCCCCCCCCCCCCCCCCCCCCCCCCCCCCCCCCCCCCCCCCCCCCCCTTTCGCCAAACCTCCAACTTGGTCCTCAACACCAATACCCCCCCCCCCACCCCACCCCCCCCACCCCCCCACACCCCCAAACCCCCCAAAACCACCCCCACCACCCCCCCAACCCCCCCCCCCCACACACCCCACACCACCACCCCACCCCCCCACCACCCCCCCACCACCCCCCCCACAAAACCCAAAACCCCCCAACCCCCAACCCCACACCAAAAAACAAAAAACCCCCCCCACACCACCCAACCCCCCCCCCCCACAACACCCCCCCCCACACCCACCCACCCCCCCCCCCCCCCCCCCCCCCCCCCCCCCCCCCCCCCCCCCCCCCACCCCCCCCCCCCCCCCCCCCCCCCCCCACCCCCCCACACACACACCCCCCCCCCCCCCCCCCCCCCCCCCCCCCCCCCACCCCCCACACACACTTGGACCAAGGAGCTTATAGTGGACTATAGAAGGAACAGATCAGACATCCAGCTGTTGCTTATCAATGGAGACCGAGTGGAACAAGTGGCTAGTTTTAAGTTTCTGGGTGTTACCCTAAAAGAGGACCTGACCTGGGGTGCCCACATTGCAGCCCTGGTCAAAAGGCCCAGCAGAGATTATACTACTACTCTGAGACTTCTCAGAAAACAACAACTGAATGAGAAACTGCTGGTGACCTTCTACCACTGCACCATAGAGAGCATTTTAACATTCTGCACCTCGGTATGGTTTGCCAATTGCACAGTGGCAGATAGGAAAGCACTCCAGAGGGTTAATGTCATTGCCCAGAAGATCATTGGTTGTCCTCTCCCCTCTTTGGAAGAGCTTTATAGTTCCCGCTGCCTTAAGAAAGTTCAAAACATTCTCAAAGATCCATCTCATCCTGGGAACCCTTTTTTTGAACTATTACCATCTGGCAGACAGTAGAGAATAATTAAAAACAAGGACAAATAGGCTGAAAAACAGCTTCTATCCCAGGGCAGTAGCTCCTTTGAATTCTGCTGTATAGTGCAGTGTTGGTGTGGTGTCGGGGGTTTCCGGTTCAATGTGTGAAGGGTGAATGGTGAGAGTGTGTTTATTTTCATGGTCATGATGTGCACTGAAGATGGTGTTTGATTTCGTTGTACGAGATGCAATGACAATAAACTAAATTTGTTTTCTTTGACACCTCCATTTTGTTTATGTTGTTTTTGTTTTTTGTATCATCCCTTGTTTTTAAATGGAAAAATATTAAATAATATTGGCTTGAGGATCCTTGTTCCCTTTAAGATCCCGAGAAACTATTTCAAAGTATCGTTCAAATGATGGCAAATACACAGACCATATTATCGCTTGTCCATATTTATATAGATTGATCACATGGATATAATGCGAGACCTCACAAAATATTTCACTGAGATCAAGGTAACAATGACAATAATAAAGGGAAATTGGTAGTGTGATTTTACAAGGCAAACTGATGCAATGTGCCTACAAAGGGAGAGGTGTTGTGATGAACTACAGTCATGGAGCAAATTCCCAGGAAGGAGAGAACAAAATCCAAGGACACTGGCTGAGACGGTCTGGAGCTGGCTTCTGAGACGAGGAATAGAATTAGGATAGCAAACACTAGAATCTCCCAGGGTATATCCAATAGGTTAGTGTAATACAAATTTAGTCTGACAAGATTCTGCCTATATATAAGCAAATAAAGAACCAAACTTTGGCTGGATTGTGTAACCCATTGTTGGGCTAGGCCTGGCATAAACCCCACTCTTCCATACCTGTCCTAATGATGCATGCAAATCAGAGGTTGATCTTATGATGCGTGCTTTGTGGATGCTGATGATGACAACTGCAGCATTCCCTTGATCCACCATTCTCCTCAATATGTTGCAGACATCCTGCTAGACAGGATGTGCTATTGCAGTACATTAATCAGTATAGATATTTTTTTTATAAAAGTTTTTTTTTATTTTTGGACAAACGTACACAAACAAAACATAAAAACATAAAGCCATCTTCCAATTACATACAGTGTGTCGGTTGGTTACAATTTTTTTGTGCATCTTCTCCATAGTCCTCACAATTGTTTGTATATATTCTCATATTATCATACAGATATTTCTAAATACATTTATTATCATTGTTAATCAATCATTTGACTATACTATTATTCATGTTATGCGAGATATTCCATATTTTAAAATTGATTTATCTATAACAATTCATATTATCATCCTAAATCCATCCCATAATTATAATATAATAATATATTTTTATATACTCTATATAGTTCTATTCTCCTTATATTGTAAAATTCTACATATTTCGTTACCATATTTTATATTCTAACCATTGATAACCAGTATAGATATTAAATTAGTAACGTATAATTTCCTGTCCTCGGTCTTCTCCTTTCTTAATATTTACACTGTTTTGTGCTTTTTCAATCTTCTGGTATCTTACCATTTCTTTCAAAATTTTCAATGTAATCATCTAGGAAAGAGCAGTGGTTTGTTATATCTGATATATATGTTGTAAAAAAATTAAAACATGTCACTTCAAATATCTACGGAGTACAGCATTTCTGAATACAGTGAAGAGAAACACATGTATTTTGATAGTATTGTACCAGTATTCAGAACAGTTACCAACAGTTACTAAAACAAAACTTTAGTTTATCTTGATTAGATAAATGAAATTCATCTCTATCTGGCTACAAACCTTAGAATTATCTATGTACTGACATATCATTATTCAACATACCTCTGTACTAGGTTCAGAAGAAAGATTAGAAATAATGGTGTTTTCTTTCTTATGAAAAGAATATTTTGATTTTGATTAATGCACACATATTTAGTTTAATAAAAAAGGCATTAATTCAAATGTCTGGTTTGCAATTTAATATTGAAATTGGCAGAAGCAAACCTTGCTATAATAATGAAATATTTTAAAAATAA
Source organism: Pseudonaja textilis (assembly GCF_049901715.1). NCBI lineage: Eukaryota > Metazoa > Chordata > Lepidosauria > Squamata > Elapidae > Pseudonaja > Pseudonaja textilis. Next base: position 48,829,607 of record NC_141996.1, read on the forward strand.
GCTACATCTTGTATATTTCATGATGGTACATTTTTACTAAAATACTTTCTCTATGTCTAAATAAAAAGAATGATTCATTCAAAGCTCTATCAAAATAATTGAATTTGTAATTAAATATTGTGGTGCTAATGAATTTTAATTTGGGATGTGGGGTCTTGAAGTTAAAATATGACATTATAACTATGTTATCTAGTCTTTGCACCTTTTTTCAATGACATCCAGTTAACAGAAAACAGTCCGCACTGGTAAAAGCATCACAGCAATGATCCTTAATTCGTGGAGTTCTCATACATTAGACGCATTTTTTTATTTTCCAGAATAAGTCTGTTGTCTTACATTATGACAACTATGGCTACAGAACAGTACAGTTAATCTGGTACCATCTCACTGTTCTGCTGTGTTCATTTTTTTCTTCTACATCATTACTACACAAGGCTCAACCATAATCGCATAGTTTCGATGGCCAGGTTGCGATATTTTATGATTTTTTTTCCAGTTCTTTTTCTTCAACTCTGGCGTCTCCTGGTATCGCGATATCAATAAATTGTACACTTCAGTTTTCAACAACTGTGTTGTGTTCCAAATGACTATCTGTCTGTATTCGAAAGTCCCACAAGATCTTCACCTTCTCATTTTCGATAACTTTTTCCACTTTAGGTTCCCATGACTTTTCAGATACAGGTAAGTCATATTTTTTACATAATGACCAGTGGATTAATTTAGCAACTCGGCCGTGTCTAGCTTTGTAATCAGTTTGTGCAATTTTGCTGCATTCACATATTAAATATGAAACAGTTTCACCTTTGTTGTTGCAAAGTCAGCAGATTGGATTGTCGGTGTTTTTTTTGTATTTTCGCTTTCATGGCATTAGTTTGTAGTGCTTGTTCTTGAGCAGCAAGTATTAAATCTTCCATTTCTTTCTTGGTGGTTCCAATCTTAAACTATGCCCACGTCAAGTTTTCATCACATTTTCCTTCAATGTTTTTCAAGTGCTATTCATGCAAACTTTGGTTTTCCATCGATTTAATCTGTCATCCAGCTGTTTTTCCTTATATTCTGCCTTTGTTTCTGTTGTTTTAATAATGTTCTCCGTTTTCACAGCCTGCAGCAATTTTTCTGTACTTTGGTTCACATAATCATTCAAACTTCATTTTTCTTCTTCTACAGTTTGATGGATTTGCAATAGCCCTCTGCCCCCTATTTTTCTTGGCTGGTACAACCTGTCGATGTCACTTTGTGGATGTAAAGCATGGTACATATTCAAAAGTTTGTGCGTTTTCCGGTCCAAGTTTTCCAGTTCAGCCAAAGTCCAATTGATGATTCCAGCTGGGTAACGCATCACTGGAACTGCCCATATATTAATGGATTTAATTATGTTTCCAGCATTCAGCTTTGATTTTAATATTCTGTGGACCCTCCTGATGTATTCTTTTTGCATTGACTCTTTGACTTTTCCATTCAAGATGTTATCTGCTTCCAATATGCCTAGGTATTTGTAACTATCATCCTTTACTAATGCTTTCACTATGCTTCCATTTCCCAATTCTATTCCTTCTATTTTTTCCACTTTTCCTCACTGCAGGGATAATATAGTACATTTTTCAAGTCCAAAGTTCATTTTGATGAACTGTGTTGAATATTGATTTAAGATCAGTGGGGCTTCTCACATACATTTTTAAGTCATCGATGTATAGTAGATGGTTTATCTAGTCATGTTGGCTTAAGATTTGGTATCCCAGTTTTGTGTTTCATAGGATTATTGTCAGTGGAGTTAATGCTATGTTGAACAGTAGTGGTGAAAGTGAGTCCCCCTAGAAGATTCCTCATCTGATATTGACTTCACCAGTGTTCTCCCCATTTGCTGTTAGAACTGTTTGCCACTTTTGCATATTTGCTTTCAAAAATGTACAAATTCTCAGGGTTCCAGAAAAACCCAACTCCAATTAAAAACTCTGAGAGGCATTTTCTCAAAGTTTCCTTTTATTAGAGTAGTTATACTGGCACATATGGGAAAACCTGAATCTGAGAGCTTCTGGTACTAACAGTTCTTGTTCTTGAGCAGCAAGTATTAAACCTCCCATTTCTTTCTTGACGGTTCCTCTCTTAAGCCATGCCCACGTCAAGTTGTTACACATTTTCCTTCAATGTTTTTCAAGTGCTGCCCCTGCAAAGCTTTGGTTTTCCATCCATTTAATCTGTATTATTATTATTATTATTATTATTATTATTATTATTATTATTATTATTTTGAAAAATCTTCAGAACTACAAGTTTACCAGTTGCTGGATAAATTTTTCTTCAATCTTTTTAAAAAAGATCACTGTGTTTCCAGATTCAGAAGATATTTATTTTTTGAAAATTTTTACAGGATAAAACAAAAAGGATGATTATACAGTTCTTTTTTGGAAAGTTTTTAAACGCTAATGTTTTGAATGAAATTTATTTAAATAAAGATTTTGAAGTTAATTAGGAAAATTCTCTCATATGGGAAAAATCTTTCTGGTTTACATTTTTAACTCAAAACAAGGCTTTGAAGATCAATTACTGGAGCAAAAGATGGCTATTTTAAATGAAACATTTGACCTTTGGGTCTGTGAAATGCTCAAACTTTTTAATTCCATATGGGAACTGAAAGGTCTTACTGAAAATGAACAAGTTATTTTGAAGATAACTGAAATGGACTTTAAGATGCAGTTATAACCTATAAGAAAGAGATAGGAATGTTGGATTTATGAATTAGATATTCATTTTTAATTAAAAATCTCATGCAAATAATGTACCGCAAGAAGCAGTGTAACCTGCCCTTTTAAACTAAAATATGAGGTCTAAGGGAAATTCCAAATAGACTGGGATAAAGAATTTTAAGACAGGAAGCAAAGATAGTAGAAGGAAACAGGAGTCAAAATTCTACCTATGCAACTTAAGGATGGCTAGAGGAAGAAGAAAAAAAGATACAAAATTGGTTATGGTTAAATTATAACTTGCTATCTCTGGTGATGCTTAATGGTTATCTTGATTAGATCAGTTTGTTTTTGTTCGAAATGTTCATCTGTGTGTAATGGATTAGTTTGCAATATTTACATCATCATTTTTGTTATCTAAGCAAGGGGTTATTGTTTCTGGTAATGCTTAATAGTTTTTTTAATTTTTTGCAATATTTAATTGTTAAATATTATTAAAAGAGAGAGGAGGGGAATTTGGATTAAAGGAGATTATGTTGTCATTTCTATTGATTTTTACTGCACCTGTGCTGATTAACAAAGGGAACTGAAGATTGAAACATGAGTTTATAGAAAATGGAGTGACATGTAAAAAAGATGTATTTAATTGCATTTTAGCAAAATAGTAATAAATGTTAATGTTGAATATATGGTGGGGTCGAAGGGGAAGTATTTTTTTCTTATTATCTCCTTCTGGGGAGAGGCTGTGGCTCCATGGATTAATGACACTGGTAATGGTCCCAGCTCTGGTGGTTCGAGACCAAGCACTATGTAGCAGGATGAGCTACTGTTACTCACCTCAGCCTTTACAGGTTGAAAAGAATATCCTATGCAAGTAGATAGATTGGTACCATTTTGGTGAGGAGATGAGCTGGTGCTCTTGGCAGACAATCTAATTCCTGATGGCTTCCCAGTTGCACTGCTCATTTATGAGGCAGTTCTGGGAAAGGAGGGGATCTTGAGTGATTCGGCAGGAAGACCTGCTTGTCTTTCTCTCTGATGCAAAGCCCGCTCGCCCTCCAACAATACATCTTGGGAAGCGTGCAAAGTTATCCTATCACGGTGCTGGTATCCTGGCAAGCCGACTACTACTCTGCAATAGCATTGTGGTCTCCTGATTACTGTAACAATGCCATGCAATCATCATCATCATCATCGTGGTGGTGTAGTGGTTAGCGTGCAGTACTGCAGACTACTTCTGCTTACTGCCGGCTACCTGCAATTTGGCAGTTCAAATCTCACCTGGCTCAAGGTTAATTCAGCCTTCCATCCTTCTGAGGTAGGTAAAATGAGAACCTAAATTGTTGGGGTCAATATGCTGACTCTGAAAACCGCTTAGAGAGGGCTGTAAAGCACTATAAGTCTAAGTGCTATTGCTCTCATTATCATCCTTTGGGGGGAGATTTTTTCCTTTCTCCCATACTTTTGAAGAGTTTTTTTTTCTTTTTTGTATTTGTGTGTTAGGTTTCTTTCTATTAGTTTTATCTGTTTAGTATAGTTTTCAAAAATTATATTTAAAAAGTACTTCACAATACTTCTATGTATGATTTTCCGAGGGCTTAAGAGACACTGCTTTGGAGAATAGGAAGGGAGACGATGTATTTTTGCCAAGCTTGCTGAATGTGGCTAAATCTGAGTACAATGTTATATGTAAATTCTAATTTAGTAACTTACATTCCAAACATTGAGAGAAGTAGTCTCAAATTATTTTGTTCTATGTGCTGAAAACTAAAATTTATCATCTTAAGAAGCTGAATTTGTCCTTCAAGGTCTGGAATTATTTAACTGTTTTAGCTATTATTATTTATATTCTTCTAAACAGCCAATACAGCTTTACAGGATAAAGAAATAAACACTTAGTAGACACTAATCTAGAATTGGACAAAAAAGAAAGCAAACTATAAATTGATAAAAGTAGAAGACAAAATGGATAAAAATAGAAGAGAATAGAAAGATTGCTTAAGGATATTGCTGGATTGTTGCTTCTGGCAACTGTAAAGTTAATGCTTATGTAAGAAGAGCAGTCATTTTATATTTTGAATGGTATAAGTTAGAAAGTGATTTAATATAACCCAGTCTTTTTCACAATCATTGGTTAGTTATGAAACTTGTATTTGTGTCTGATAGTATATAACGTTATTGTTAACAATGATTTCATGTATCTTTAAGCAAACCTGGCTTGTCTATTATCCACTTACCCAAGTTAGAGATTCAGTTAAGTGCATTGGACAACAGGAGGGAGGGATATGTAAATGTTGCTACCAATTTCTGGGATCTTTCTGGAGTTACAATCTTGTTTAGCTCAGAAAAATTGCAATTAAAAATCCATCTCAAGGACATTCTATACACTTCCTTCGAATTTCTGGAATTCAGATGATTAGTAGATGAAAATTATGCCTGTGGCAGTGGTAAACCACTTCTGAACAAACAAACAAACAAAATGAAAAGACAAATGTCTTATTTACTCCATTACAGCCTTAAACCCGTGGTGTCTACAGCATATTGTGATTATGCCAAAATGTTATCCTTCATTTACTGCTTGCATAACTGTTGTTACTTGTTTCTAACAAGTATAAAAAATTTAAAGCTGTGGTTCTTCATCCAAGAATATATTGTTAAACCCTTATTTAATTTGAGTACATGACAACTGAAGTTAAGGCATGGGCAACAATACCTGTATAGACTTGACATTCTTACCCCACAATCCCACAACTTTGGCAAATTTCCATGTGGGCAGGAGATTCAATGAAAGTCATAGGAAAATTTCTACTGTTGAAAATCATGATAAAACAGGCTATTTGTTCAGCCAAATATATTTACAATTTCCTGCAAACCATACATGTCTAAATATTTTAGAGGCTGCTGAATGATTGTGGATGTTGTGCATAGGGCATGAATGCATAATTTTATATCTAGCACACTTTGAACCTTTTGAGGCTCATGGTGCAGCTTCCAAAGCAGTGTTATAGTGACCTTATTAAAAAAAATACAGGAAAGTATGCTATGAAAACAATATAACCAAAGCTATATCACATTTTTCTTTAATAAGATTCCCCATAAATTATTTCAGATGTTATCCTTTGCATAATTAAGATACTCCAAAAACATTTTCCATATAATCATGTTCAAACTTTTGAAATATTAATTTTAAAGCAGCCACAAATTCAAGATGAAGACCATTCTCCTCAATAAATGTTAAATGATACTTTTTTTGGAGCAAAGTGACTCATTAGCTCCAAGTAGAACTGGACAAATTTTAAAGGATGTCCTATGATTCATATTCTGAGACCTCATTTGTGGCTTAGTGGCTTAAAATGGCGCTTTTCCTGTTCTTCCTCGGAGGTAAGAATTAGAGACAGGATGTCGAGAAGTGGGGAATTGTGGTTAATAAATATTTTCTCATGGATGAGTTCTGGGAATGCTTACTGGTCCCAATATTAAGGCATGGCCTAGAAATTACTTTTAAAAGAGAGGTGACAGAATCAAAGAGTACTTTTCCAGCAAATAAATTGGATTTCCCTAGTCAGTTAGTACATATGTGCTGTAGTTTTCTTTTTTCTTCACCTGCTTGCAATATACCTATTTATCCCATAAATTTAACTGCTTGAAAATCTGAGGCATTATTGTTATATGACAGACTGATGGAGGCAGAGATCTGTCCAGCAGATCATCTGAAATGCTTTCAACCTCCTAGAATTTTGAAAATATATATAGGAAAAATCTATTTATCTTGAAGACAGAATAAACTTTATCTAGGTATATTAGTGGCTAAACATTTTCAGTAGAACTTACCAACATTTATCATTGTTCCAAGATGATGACACTAGTAGTCTTTAGTTCAGTGTTTGAATGCTATTATTACACTGACATGTTAAACCTGAAATCTTATTATATTCACACTGATGATTCTTGAAAACTGTATTGTTAACCCTGTGTACCTTTACCTGCTTTCATCATAGTTTGCTAGAAGGAAGCAGTGTATAAATTAAAATTCTAGTGTTTACAATTTTTTTTTTAAAATATTGTCTATTCTAATAAAAATACTCAGTAAGGATCATGAGCACTCTGATTAATTCCACTATAATCTGTAGGCCTGGATTTATCTATTTGGTCTATATATATTTTAATTCTATACAAACTGCATACATATTAAGAAAGAATTGTTTGACTATATGGTAATGTTTTCATTCTCCATAACCTTCAGGTTTATCTGCCTTACATTATTCAACATCACCTCGAATTAGATTAGATTCTAAGATAATTTTTAACTGTTCAAGGGGAAAGATTTCTTTTCATCCTTCTCATTCGCAACAATGCATAGCCAAAATCCTTTGGAAGAGCCTGTACTGTTTCTATGAATGCTGTGGGTAATGATTCTGAAGAATACCAGAGAGCACTAATGGAAAATTTTCCTTCTGTGCATCTTAACAACTAAAACATAATTTTCTAGGACCATTTGTGTGCACTATAAAGAGGCATTACTTAATGATTTTTGCTTAGGATGCATATTAATTGTTCCAAGCCTATTAAAATGTTGTCCCATGGTATTTAATGTTCATCAAACATAATGCATAGCCAAAAACCTTTAATTATTTCAATTAAAACAAATCTGCTAAAACAATTTGTGATATTCTCGAAGATCATACTTGTTGGGAGAGATATTGCCTAACTTCCTAAAACACACCTTTATCAACTGGTATGTGCTGAATCGTATTGCTAGGTCTAATTCACAATAAATTGAGCTTTAATAAAAACAGATGTCTGGAAATTTGCAGAGCAGCTTCCTCTGCCCATAGTTCCACATGTGGAATATCTCATTGCTGAGCTGCCCATCCCTCCCCCAGTTCTAAGAAATCAGGGCCTCTTAAAACAAAGTTGAAAAGTGAATAGTCAGCTGGCAGCATGTCTACATTTTTAAGCAAGCCTGGATACTGAGTAGGTTTAGTTTTAGTTTTTGCTGTTACTGACCTCCTTGCGCCAAGTTCATAGTAGTGTGAGCAATGATGTATGACAGATTGCTGGCAAGCACTGTAGAGTGTTGAGCCAGGCTATCTTCCAAGCCCAGCTGGGATCAATTAAAATAAATAATAGCCCTTGCAATAACTAGTTCCTACCACTTTCTCCAGAAATTGCTTTCTTCAGAATTTGCATGTGAACATATTTGTACTTATGCTTCTTACTTTACTGTCATTTGTCCCTTCTTGGTAATAAATGTACCAACAAATGTCACAGATGGCTCACTACCACAGTGATATTTTGTAACCTTCTAGCAGATCCAGATTCTTTAAAATCCATACATGCTTAGATAACATATTTCTTCTCAGTTGGCAATCACAGTTCTAGAATGTTGGCTTTCTAGATGGCAAATTTCTATGCCACAACACCAGCTAAGACATAGTCGAAGTATCTTCACAGCCTAAAAGTTTTAGTTTAAAGCCCAGATGAAAGGTGCCCACATTTTAGTCTATTAAATTTGTTGCATACTTGTTTACAGTTAATAGAACTATGTCCCTTTAGCACAACGGTCTCCAGGCTTTTTGGCTTGTCAGACTGGTGGAAGTGGCGATGGAGGAGATGGGGTAGTTTCACGCAAATGTGAAAGTAGTTTTACAAATGCAGCTTTGTGCACACGCATGCACTCATCCAAATTTCTTAACAACCGTTCTGTGGACGTGGCCTAATTTGTGAGTGTGCCTTTGGTGGTCACGTGACTGGATGGGAGTGGCTTGCTAACTGGGTGTGGCTTGGTGGTCATGTGACTGGCTGGGTATGGCTTCTATGCAAATATTGTAAATATTGATGTAAATATTGATTTTTTTTATAAAAAAGAGCAACTTTTACCCAAAATCAGGCAGGCAGGCAGATTGAGTTGCTCACAGAATCACAGATTCACTCACAGATCTACATTTCTGCAATTGCTGCCTGAGTCTGTCATATAAAATTTGCTTGCAAGCAAACTCATAAAATTTGCTAGCAGGAAAACTCACAAAATTAACTCACAACACACCATGTATGCGAATACTGATTTTTTTTTATAAAAAAGAGCAACTTTTACCCAAAATCAGGCAAAGCAGGCAGGCAGATTAAATTGCTGATGGAATCACAGATTCACTCACAGATCTACCTTTCTGCAATCTGCTGTCTGAGTCTGCACTGAAAAATAGAAGCTTCAATCCTAAGGAAGGTTCAACTTTGCTCTCAGGCCACTTCTCCCCCCCCCCAACCCCCTGAATACCACCCCTGACTGGGCCTCGGAGAAGCCTCCTGGGTAAAGGCAAAGCAGGACAACAGTGATTTAGATCAGCTAGAAAGCAAGAAATCCAATGATTTCCTGCTTTCTGCCTAATCTAAACCCCCAGCACAAATGATAGTTGGAACAGCTGATCGTTTGGGGGGGGGGGGGTCTAGCAACTTACCAAAAATTAGGTGAAGGCACAACACAGGCAGGTTGGATGGCATGCATGCCAGGTAAGGAGTGACTGGACTGGGTGGGGAGGGGCGAGACTAGCCAGTGGCCGGTTCTCCAAACTACGCAGAATTGTAACAACCAGTTCTATAGAGCTGGTCCATACTGATAGAATCCACCCCTGCAGTCACCCCCCACAACTTCTGCAACCTGGTTCCAAATGGGCTGTGGCTCAGCACCTGGCCATAGACTGTAGGTTGGGGCCCCTGCTTTAGCAGATCCTTTGCATTTATTCCAGCACAGACTTTGACAAATCGGATATCTTTTCCAAAGGCTTCCCCCTTCATTTCTGTTTCCAAGGAGGGATGGTGGTGAAATATGGTTAGCACAGACAGAAAGACTTATGTATACACACACTTTTGGCACCACAACATAAGACCCATCAAACTGAGAAATGTTTATACAATAACCAGTGATGTGTCTGTAAACAAGCTTTGGATGTTCATTAATGAATTGTACTGCAGCTGTGTAGTATGATTAGCAATCTTAAGAAATGTACTTAAATATATCTCCAGTTCTACAGTATTTATTCATAAGTTCCTATGGTGAAGTGAACTTAAATGATAAAGTGAGTAATAAATTTAACATGAAGTAAAAATTTTATACTACAAAACAATCCCCTACTTCAGTAATTCCTGAAATATTAAGAAAATTAAGACTATAGGAATATATTGTGTAACAAAATGTGTTATAGTTAGCCTAGAATTTCTCACAAGTTCCTTTCTGGATTTGTATGACTATACTTGATCACTCCCAATGAGCAAATGTGTGAAAGAATTGGAAGGGGCTCAAAGCACTGAGATCATGATTTGAGCAAAATGACTAAATGAATTGATATAGTCAGTTGTACAGCTCACCCAATCGGCAATTAGCTCAGTCTATGAAAAAAAAAAGTGGGGTCCAGCAGTTGGCAGACTGCAGTACTTGGCTGGTAAATCATATCTGGATTATGGAAAAGCAAAGGGAACTTCTCAATAAAAAGAAACAAAATAGAAAATGTTTGAAATAAGAGCAACACTTTTTTATGTTCTTTTAGGAATTCAAGTAAGTAGCATTAGTACTTAGGTTGAGAAAGTTACTTTGAGTTTGGTGGAACTTACTTCCAAATAAGTATGCATTAAAATGAAGCTGTTTTAACTTGGATGAAAGGCCACCAAGACATTCCAAGTCTCTGGAGCTGATTGAAAATAAAAGAACAATGAAACGTTTAGATGAAGGCAATGACAAATCATTTCCATATTCCAAAACACATGGATGCATCCATTTACTCATCAGGAATTTATTTTATTTATTAAATTTGTATACCACTGATCTCAACTACAGCTGACTCTAGGCGAGTTCAATTAGATGGAAGCTTTATGATACTTTAAACGTTTTTACACTAAAATAACTATTCAAATCCTGTTAAACATTTAAAGCTTTTATCTTTATTTGTAGTCTAAAACTAACTTACTATAAGGAGGACCTGTACTAATTGTGATTATATTGGGGTTGTTGTTTGCATATCTAGGAATAGAACTTGGAAGAACAATAAAACATGTTGGAAAATCTGCAATGTAGGCCTTCATGAAGTTCCTTAGTCTCTGCTCCCTTCTGAAAGTGGTTGCTGAAAATGGATAGCATTCTGACACCTGGGAATCATGTAAACTGTAAAAACTGTCTGAAAATGGATATATCACCAAAAAAAGTAATGAAATCTGTTCAAGCTTTCCTTCAGATAAAGTTCTTTGCACATTATTGAAAACCCATTATTGACTTCCTATCCAGAGGGTCATTTAAGAAACAAAATGTTTATGGCCAATGACTTAATCTAGCAGAGTTTACCTGCTCCTCTTAAAATAATATGCAGAGTTTGCATATATTAAACAGAATACATCTTCAGTGTCTACTATACACATAGACATGCCAACACATTCAAAATAAAATGAGGGTGTTCAACTTTTAGTTCTTTGTGTTTATTTACCTCTATAACTGTCTGGTTTAGTTCTGCAACCCAACAGGACAGACACAGACTTCACAGGATAATTAGGACTGCAGAAAAAACAATTACTACCCACCTGCCTTCCATCGAGGACCTGTATATTGCAGGAGTCAAAAAGAGGGCTGTGAAAATATTTACCGACCCCTCACATCCCGGATATAAACTGTTTCAACTTCTTCCCTCAAAACAATGCTATAGAGCACTGCACACCAGAACAACTAGACACAAGAACAGTTTTTTCCCGAAAGCCATCACTCTGCTAAACAAATAATTCCCTCAACACTGTCCAACTATTTACAAAGTCTGCACTACTATTACTATTAATCTTCTCATCACTCCTTATCACCCATCCCCTCCCACTTGTGACTGTATGACTGTAACTTTGTTGCTTGTATCCTTACGATTTATATTGACTGTTTCCTAGTATGATTTGATTGCTTATTGTACCCTATGACTATCATTAAGTGTTGTACCTTATGATTCTTGACTCTTGATGAATGTATACTGAGAGCATTTGCACCAAGACAAATTCTTTGTGTGTCCAATCACACTTGATCAATAAAGAATTCTATCTTCTATAAAGAATTCTATTTTGTAAATAGATTTAATATGACCCCTTAGTAGATTTTTCCATATCTCATTCTCCTCATTGGCCCATTTTCTATGTGCTGTAGAAAATTCATATTGCCTAGCCTACATTGAAGTACCATAGGGCTCTTCATGGTACTTCTTACCATGAAGGTTTGTCCTACTTGCCAAATTATTAGATTTCCTTCCTGCTAATCTCTATATTGGATGAGAAAATTAGTCCCTTTTAGCAGAATGTATGCTCTTGCTAAGCAAGACAAACAAATTATAGCCAGTGACCAGAAGAACTAAATTCTACATCTTTTTAAAGTTGAAAACACAACATAATTGAAAGTTTTTCTTCATATGTACACAGTAATGATTTGAACAATTTCAAATGAAAATTATGATTGCAAGCAATCACTTGACGTTGGGATTATATACATTCAGAAATGCTTTCAGTTAGGATTTTGGTATATAGTCTAGTTTTTTAGTAAATTTGGGGTATATACAACTCTTCTATTTCTTTAATATTGTAGAAGAAAATGTTATATGCAGTTATTAATTCTGAAGTTAATATGTTTGTGGAGCCCCTGTCTTATTATTTACACGTTGCTTTTTAGTCATGGTTGTTGTTATCGTCATCGCCATCATCACCATCATCACCTTCATCATCTCATTGAGATCCAGAAATTATTTAGCTCAACCCTCAAACCTTCTGACATAAGATCAGCTAGACCCAGAATGGTTCAAAGAGCACAGTTAAGTTTCCTGCTTGTCTTGTACTGTATTTACCAAAGAGATTATTTCACTATGCTTTAAATTCACATCATTTTATCTCAATAGTGGATATATTCAAAATCTCATGTGTCTCAAAGTCGTATGTTATGTAAATATGTAAGTTTGTTTCCATGTTAATTAACAGATTTCACTAATTAATATAATTTGCAAACACATTGTCAAGTGTTCTGATATGGTACTCTAAATTATGTTTTATTTCAACATTTTGGACATCTTATTACTGTCTTATTTCAACCAGATTGCCTTGTAGTTTATTACATTCATTTACTGAAGTGATACCAATATGTTTACTGCATTCCAGTTTCCCAGTCTTTTGCCAGAGTACCAAAACTGGCTATTGAGACATACTAAATGCTCTTTGGTAGGCAGAAAAACATTCCTTTATCTCAATGTTTACAAAGGACAATGTCTTTTGTGATTTGCAGTTTTCAAATAAACAATTACTCTTAGAGGGAAATGAGAGAGTAATACATAGATTCTAAAATAGAGATAATTGGCAAGCTGTATATTTTCCAGGGCACTTTTGTCAAGACATGCCTACCAAGTTGTACAAATACGAATTGCTGTTTTGGTTTCTGAAAGATTTGGGTAAGAGATTATTGGAATGGTTAAGGTATATTATGTACACACTGACATGTATATACTATATATGTGCATATATAATACATATATACACATACACAGCCAGATAATGGGAATATTATATTTATAAAAATCATCATCATCAGGATTCCTGTTCTTTAAAAAAAATCATTTACATGAGATACAAAGGGCTGTCAATTACAGATTCACAGAAACAGGGATATTTTGAGGGGGGGTATGTAACAACCCCCCCTCATTGCCACAGCTGCATGATCAAAATCTCACCTATTTTTAAGTGACATGTGTGCAATGCACTCTCTCCCTAAACAGAGAAAAGTGTGTGAATAAACAATCAGATGATAAAGAATTTTTTTCTCATAGACACATTAGCTTAGAATGATGTTTTGCTTTCAACAAACCTTGGACTCCTATAATTACATTTGTAGCTCATAAAGATAACAATCTTTTAAAAGTTGAATTAGAGCATAACATAGGACTAAGCCTAAACCTCAAAGATCTGGAACAAAGAAGGCTATAGAGGTATGTGAATCAGCCAAAATCCATATTCAAGTTGGAGATGTTAACATTTAAATGTGAGATTTGATATTCCATTCAAAAAAGAATCACCCATGGGGTATAACAGAGAGGTACCTAAATACTTGCAGTTGTTTCTCTCTTTTGGGCATAATAGAAAAAAATAGGAAGCACATTAATTCTGCCCAGATAGGTTTCTTTACATTTCCCTACAAATGGACATTAAATAATAGGTACTAGAAAGGTCTGTAATGGTAATCAAATTCATGTCAAAATCCGAAAACAAAATCATCATTTTATTCAATATACTTTTGTCCATGGACTAAAAGAGAATCACAAATCCAGAGTCTCCATTAAATTTAAAATCACTTTCATATCTGTCTAAAATGACTCAAGTCATCTGAATCACCACAAGTTCATCACGCAAAGCTTCATCTAGCAAATTTTCCACTGTGGGTACTGTTATGTCCTGAGAACTCTAGGAGTTCTCACTCAGGTCCACTCACTTTGTGTGGGCGTTATTCCCCCATTCCCATTGGTTGGTTCTCTCCAGCAGCCAGCTATAAAAGCAGGCTGCGGGGTCCAACCAGTTGCTGATTGCTGCGAGCCAGTTCCAGGCGTGGCAAGCAGGGTCAGCCCTTTATTGTAAAATAAAGTATTGTTGCACTCATGCTCTGGTTCAGCCTCTCATTGCTCAAACTTAACACTGGCGACGAGGGTGGGATGGCTACCAGAAGCACCATGCAACCGCTGAGTCACTAGCCACCGATCCGCAGCCCAGAGAGAGCGATCGGCTGGCGATAAGGGAAACGCTGATCCGCAGCCAGAGAGAGCGGTCAGCCAACAAAACGAGCGATCAAAAAGAGCAAACGCTGATCCGCAGCCAGAGAGAGCGGTCAGCCAACAAAACGCAGGCGATCAAAAAGAGCAAACGCTGATCCGCAGCCAGAGAAAGCGGTCTGGTTCAAAAAGTTAGAAGCGTCTGTGGCCGCTTGTTAGCCCGCTACGGGAAAGTGAAGCGCTGCGAGCCGCAGCCGCTCTGTATTTGGCGCGAAATTCAAACGGGTGTCATTTGAATTTCGAGCCAGTAGGAGACACAGCACAGCGCTGTAGGAAGTCACTAACGCCCACTTTTGGCGCGAATCAAGACACCTCCAACGGCTAGCAGCCAACGTGGTAACCCAGAGAGAAAAAGAGAGGGTAGCAAAAACCTCTCCAGAGCTGATATCACTAGTAACTCACGAGCGCCGTTGTCCCAGAGAGATTTTTCCGCAGGTAGCCCAGCCGTTCCAGCACCATGAGTTCCAACCCAGTATTCCCGGCGTTTAAACCAGACGAAGAGAAGTGGGAATCGTATAAGAACCGCTTCAATCATTACATCGATGCGGTCGGCCTGGCGGATGCGGGAGAGCATCGGAAGAAATCCTATTTCCTAATCTACTGCGGAGCCACCGTTTACGATACCGCCGCAGCACTCGTGGCGCCGAGAGAATTGAAAAAACGTTCCGTGGTCCGAGTTGCTTGAGATCCTCACTAACCACTACGCGCCCAGGCCTTCACAAATCGCCAGGAGGTTCACGTTCCGTATGAGGAAGCAATCAAGTAAGGAGACCATCAATCAATATATGGCCGCCCTCAGAACAGCAGCCCTGCACTGCGGTTTGGAACATACCTGGAGGACATGCTCCTCGATCAATTAGTTTGTGGGGTCAAGGATCTCAACCTACAGAGGCGCCTGCTAGCAAAAAGACCTCAACCTCGCGCAAGCGGTCGAGGAGGCCCTAGCAGCCGAGCTAGCAACGAACTCAGCCACCGAAATTCAGGGCCCAAGTGCCAAGTTGGCATCGTTCCCAGTCCATTCCGAAGAGGTGGAAGCAGAGGAAACCCACAACGATGAAACGGCGTCCACCGCCTCGCCAACGACAGACGGTCGCAGGTAGGGCCAAACAAGAATACACCGGTCCACCCAAGCACATCACACTGTGCCTAGCCTGTGGGGATCGCATCAAAGGCCACCTGCAAGTTTAAAGGAGCCACTTGCAACAACTGCCATAAAAGGGGCACATCGCGAGAGTCTGCCAAGCCCCTCAAAGCGCTGCACACAGACCCCGTCCTCACACTCGGGACCACAGAGGCAAGTATTAAACTGTCGCACGCACCGCCTTGCCAGGCGTACTTGCCACACTGTTAGTAAAATTTCTCTCTCCGTTTCCCTAGAAGGTAAACCGTGCCACATGGAGGTTGACACAGGGTCAGCGCTCTCAATAATCTCGTGGAGCACCCTCAAGAGACTCCATCCCAGCCTATCTACTACCCGGCTTCAGAGATGCCAGTTCGGTCTGAAGGACTACCAGGGGAAGGCCATTCCCGTGATTGGCAGAGGCAAGTTCTTTGTCAGTTTTAGAGCTTTTAAAGGCCACCTACCTCTAGTGGTAGTTAACGGCAATCTACCCACCTTATTGGGGCTCGATTGGTTTCCCCACCTCGGCCTAGGGCTAACAGGAGTCCATGCTGTCTCAACCTCAGACACTGACTCCTTATTCGCTGACTACGCAGATGTGTTCAGCGAGGAGCTGGGCTGTTATAATGGAACCCCATCTCGTTCACCGTTGACCCCAGGCAGTCCCAATCAGATTAAAACCACGTAGAGTTCCATTTGCTATTCGACCAAAACTAGACGCTGAATTGGATAAACTACTAAAACAAGGGGTCATTGAGCCAACAGATTTCGCCAAGTGGGAGACGCCCATTGTCACACCCTTAAAAAGATGGTAGCCTGAGAATTTGCTCGGACTACAAGACAACAATCAATAAATATTTACAAGTTAGCGCCTACCCTGTGCCGTCATTCAGCACTTATTACACACATTCGAGCCGGGCAGTATTTTTGCTAAATTGGACATGTCTCAAGCATATCAGCAGTTCCCTGTTGATGACCAAACAGCGGAACTTCAGACCATCGTCACTCACAGGGGTGCCTTCCGATGCAAGCGTCTCCAATTTGGCGTAAGTGTTGCCCGGTATTTTTCAATCCCTCATGGAGCGGATTTTACAGGGCCTCCCTGGTGTAGTACCCTACTTCGGACGACATCTTGGTCTCGGCCAGGGACAGACCCCAACTCTTCCAGAGAGTGCGAGCAGTGTTAGAGAGGTTCAGACAGCATGGCCTCAAGTTAAAAAAGAAAAATGCGCCATTGCCACTAGACAGGTGGACTTTCTGGGTTATAAAATTGACGCCTCTGGCATTCACCCTGGAGTCCAAGGTTAGGGCAATCCACTGAAGCTCCCACACCAACCTCCAAAACGGAGCTACAAGCTTTCTTGGGGCTGCTGAACTTTTATGCATCCTTCTTGCCCCTAAAGCCTCAGTAGCCGAACCCCTACACAGATTACTAGACAAAAAGTCACCGTGGCACTGGGGGCACAAAGAAGACCAGGCGTTTAACGCGTCAAATCACTACTTACGTCAGAGGCAGTGCTCATCCAATTCGACCCCAACCTTCCTTTAGTACTGGCAGCAGACGCATCCCCTTTTGGAATTGGGGCGGTCCTTAGTCACAGACTCCCCAATGGCGCCGAGGCCCCCATCGCCTTTTTCTCCAGGACGCTCTCGGCCACGGAGCGAAACTACAGCCAAATAGACAAGGAAGCCCTAGCAGCTGTTGCGGCCATGAAAAAGTTTCACGAATTCCTTTTTGGCCACTTCTTCGAACTGGTCACCGACCATAAGCCCCTCCTGGGCCTACTGGCCGGCGACAAACAGACACCTCAAGTCCTTTCCCCTAGTATGACAAGGTGGACACTTTTTCTAGCGGCCTACTCATACAAACTTATTCACCGCCCGGGCAAAACTCTATCCCACGCCGACGCTCTCAGTCGCTGCCCCTTACCCGCTCCGGCTGAAGACCCAGCTCCTGTCAACGCCATTTTCGAAATCACCCAGTTGGACCTGCCCATCACCGCCCTTGACATCGCCGCTAAAACCAAGGCAGACCAAGCGCTCGCCCAGGTGCTCGACTGGGTGAGGAGGGGGTGGCCGGGAGGCAACGTTGATAACAAATTCGCACCCTTTAAGACTCGCATGCAGGAGCTGTCCAGTTTGCAGGGTTGTCTACTGTGGGGCACTCGAGTGGTCATTCCGACCTCGCTGCGTACCCGAGTCCTGGAGGCATTGCAAGAGGGACACCCCGGCATCGTGAGAATGAAGTCATTAGCACGCAGCTACGTGTGGTGGCCGGGTCTAGACGAGGACATTGTCAATTGGGTAAGTTCCTGCAGCATTTGCCAGGAATCCCGTCCTGCTCCCCCATCGCCACCCCTACCAGATGGGAGAGCGCCAGCGCCTTGGTCTAGAATCCATATCGATCTGGCCAGCCCCGTGCATGGAAAGATGTTCCTAGTGGTCGTGGACGCTTATTCCAAATGGATAGACGTGGCACAGCTATCCATGACCACCACACTAGCAATCACCAACGTGTTAACGCGCCTGTTAGTTACACATGGACTACCCGACTCCATTGTCTCCGATAATGGCCCACAGTTCGCATCAGTAGAATTCAGCCGTTTTGCTGCCAACCTGGGCATTCGCCACATTTTCACAGCCCCATTTCACCCTGCCAGTAATGGGTTGGCTGAAAGGGCCATCAGGACCACCAAAGAGGCCCTCGCTAGGTTTGGCAGGGATGACTGGCACCACAAACTCGCACGGTTCCTGATGAGCCAGCACTCAACCCCTGTACAGTCACCAATAAGTCCCCAGCGGAACTTCTGATGGGCCGGCGCCTGAGGACTGTATTGGACAGACTGCACCCTCAATACTGCCCTGACTCTCCCCTCGCTTCTACTTCGGGGTTAGACATTTTATGTTACAGGAGCCAGTATTCGCAAGGAATTTCGCTGGGGACCCACTTTGGATTCCAGGCGAGGTCATCGCCGTCACCGGGCCGAGATCGTATAGGGTCAGGCTGGAGGATGGTCGCGCCTGGAGGAGACACATAGACCAGCTTAGAAGGCGCCCCAGCACCCTTGCCAACAAGAATCCAGAGTCTCCAGTCGAAGAGGAACCACCACATCCGCCGCCCAGCCACATCTCACCCAACGACCAGTCTGCACCAGCGGTCACTCCGGTCAACCCAAACTCGGACAACAGCGCCCAGAGAGTTGACCAGCCTGATCCAACCCACAGAGCTCGACCCCAGTAACCAACCCGGTGGTTTCCGAGGATGCCCAGTCCGGAGGAGCGTTGGCGACACTATGCCGGCTCAACCGTCACAGACTGATACCGAACAGACAGACAATGTTCCCGAGCTGCGCCGTTCCGGGCGCCAACACAAACCCCCCGTCTACCTCAAGGACTATGCATGTTCGCATCTGGGGGAAGGGGTGTTATGTCCTGAGAACTCTAGGAGTTCTCACTCAGGTCCACTCACTTTGTGTGGGCGTTATTCCCCCATTCCCATTGGTTGGTTCTCTCCAGCAGCCAGCTATAAAAGCAGGCTGCGGGGTCCAACCAGTTGCTGATTGCTGCGAGCCAGTTCCAGGCGTGGCAAGCAGGGTCAGCCCTTTATTGTAAAATAAAGTATTGTTGCACTCATGCTCTGGTTCAGCCTCTCATTGCTCAAACTTAACAGGTACATCATACTGTTTAGCTAAAAGCCTTCTTTAGATGAATGAATGTGCATGTGTGTTTATAGTATAAGTTGATAATGACAATAATATAGCACAGTGCATGAAGTGAGGATTGAAAACAGGGTTGACATTCTGCTGCTGAATCTGCTGTTCCATTTTCTTATTGATATCAGAATTATAATTCTATGCTATTGTTTAAATGCATACGGTCTAAGGCAGGGGGGGGGTTAAACTTACTGCCATTGTGAGCAGCACAACTGTACTATATAGACAAAAATACATTCTATTTGTAAAAATATGTCTGAATTGTATCTTGCCACCTTTGCAGTATGGACGCAGTGTATCAAAATGTGAGCTGTGTCAAGTTAGTGAACCTATCTAAAGCAGGAGAAGGACTGGCAGAGCCAGGGGGAGGAGTGAAAAAAAGGATTCAGCCTAGAATCATTACATAGCCACAAATGAATTAAGTCTACCAACACCAACACCCCCTGATTGAAGTTACCCTTATCTTACTATATAACCAGCTGCTGACTGATACTTGAGAAAATTCCTCTACATAGTCTTAGTATTAAATCAGTAAAATTGAATGTTCACATGCGGACCTTGCTTTTTGTGCCTGACATCTTTGTAGCTAAAACTATATTCTCACCTTTGAAATGTTCTAAAATGCTCTATTAAAAAGGCAATTATTTTCAGCTACCTCATCAGACATTTACAGGATGTGGAGAAAAAAGTTTGTAGCAAGACATTTATCATCTTGACAGATGGAACACTCTCTGTTAGAGAGCCAGTTTGATATAGTGTTTAAGACATCAGGTCAGAAACTGGGAGAGTGAGTTGTAGTTCCACTTTAAGCACGATACCAACTGAGTAAACTTGAGATAAGCAATGACAAACCACTTTTGAAACACTAACTCCAAACTGGACAAAAAACAGTAATCTCTCTCTCTCTCTCTCTCTCTCTCTCTCTCTCTCTCTCTCTCTCTCTCACACACACACACACACACACACACACACTATATATATATATATGTGTGTGTGTGTGTGTAATACACACACGTCTGTGTGCCTGTGTGTGTGTTTGTGTTACATCATTTTAAAAATATTGGTTAGTTGCTGAATAAGTTCGAACCTGGTAATACATTATCATTGAATTACATAAAAATAAAGATTACATAGTTTTTCCAATACTATTTGAAACAGCATGGAGGGAGCAGACTCAAAAAATATGATGAAGTGTTAATATTAGAGAGGGAGAAAACTGAAGTACTTCTGAGCTTTAAAATTATGAATGAGAGAATAAATTCCCAGACTTCATTTGTTTACTGCAGCAACATGTGTAGAATTTGCCAGAGTTATTTTTAAAACTAAATGACATAGAATTTCTCCATTTAACTAGCAAAAGATTCAAATAGGTGTTTCATCATCATTCTCTACATAGTCCAGGTATTTTAATGAAAAACATTACCTATCAAAATTATGCTGTGTAGGAGCAGCTACATTTAAAACAATGAAATTACTATCTACTAATTTTAAGTATAAATTCAGATTAAATATTAAAGCAACTCAAATATTTTTACATTGGGATGGGATGAAAAACACATTAAGTAGGCAAGCACCAGATATTACCCAATATCTATGTTCCCTGCTGTTCATAGGAAGAACCTGGGGGCAGTTGAATCATTACATCTGCAGCCTGTTTCATCTATTCTAGAAGCACCGTTTAGATGTGGGCTGTCAAACTCTCGGCCCGTGGGCCGGATGAATCACATGCGGGTCACACCCATACCCAGTTTAGCAAAGGGAAAAAAAAGTCCTGATATATCACATGCCGCCATGATGATGTCAGTTTGACATCCCTGATTTAGATATACAACATCTGATCTAAGGCCAAAGGCCAGGAAGTATGGAAAGAAATTTCATTTCTGAAACTAATGCTCAAGAACTGTTTTTAAATGCAGTTACCTTGATTCCATTCTTTGATTTAAAATTTCCCTAAAAAATACAGTTTGTAAAAAATTAAAATGCAATTATATATTTATAATTAGGTTAGATCCTTTTAAGAAGAAAAAAATATTGTGGAATCGAAATAGAACAGATGTAGAAAGAGTAGAAAGGCCATAAATAGACTGTTCCATCTACATCTAGGCAAATCCACCAAATCAAAATACCAGATTTGCTGTAACAACTATGTTAGAATTACAAGCAATTAATGAACTGCAAACATTTTTAGACTATGTTTGTTAAAAAAGAAAATTAGTTTGAGTTTCACAGAGTCTATCTATAAACTGGTTACTATGGGACATTTGTTTTTATTTATCAAATTTGGAGGCTGCCTCTTTTTTAAGGCTGTTATTAGTAAGCAGGTAAATTAACATGGAAGGAAACACTGAAAATACTAGTGTCATTATGCTTTGGTCTTTTGCTGAAATCACATCTTTTGTAAAGTGTTTTGGAGGGGCAGCCGATCTGTTGAAATACTAGTTCGGTGAACCAGATGGAAACTTAACATCCAGTTTGCCCGAACTGGCCCAATCTGATAGAATCCCACCCCTGAATAAAATGCTCTGTTTCACAAGTAGCTTCTGGTAGTTGGTTTTTATTTAATAACTATATATCTAATAGTATAGTATCAGGCTTCATTTCCTTTATTTCTTATTCACCAGACTCTTTTGTATCAATATATGAAAATATTAAAGCAACAGCTTTTTTCAATGTATTCCAGTTACACAAGAACTGCTGAGAAGTCCTCATTGTCTTGTCAGCTGTGTCTAATGTTATGTTTTTTTGCTGAAACACTTAAGGTTGCCTGAGGAGACAAATATTGTGAAATGGCAGGTAATGGATAATTTGCCAATATATTAGTTGTTTCATAATATGTCACATCAAAATGTCTTGTTCTGTAAGAAACATAAATGAGGCTTTAATCATCTTTGTTTCCAGCTACATGTTCTGGATCCCCAAATCCTATCAAATTTTAACTTTAGTTAAATCGTGACATCCCAGAAGGATGAAACTTGTATAATATCCACAGGTGGAAGCAGAAAGCTACTTCATTAATTCCCTCATAAGTTTCTGCTGTTTGAAGCATCTAAATTTTATAAGTGACATATTTTATTGATCTGAAATGCTGTTGTAATAGTATTCAGGATGTTCACTGAATTGATCCAGTTGAAGTTAATCCATAATTCATATAAATCCTTTTTTTCTTTATGATGACTCATTTAGCACATCAGTCACTGACATGACTGAACAGCCAGTTCTTGAAAACTAAAGAACAGAATGTCTGAGTTTTAAGGAAGATAACCCAGTCTACAGTTTTCCATTCTTCTTCTTCGCCCACATTCCAAAAGGTATTGTGTGCTACAAGAGATAACCTTTGCTTCTGACAGTTTCAATGCCTTCTTTTTGTTTTTTTAACTAGCATTACCTATACTGTAAGTTGCAATACTAGGTGCATGGGATTTACTTAAGTAAAGTATTTAAATTTATTTAAGTAAAAATATTTTACCTTATATCAAATTTCTGCAAAATACAACTTTGCATACCTTGCATATTTTACATAAAATATAATTTATTTCTTAGCATTCACTCTTGAAAGGCAATGGAAGTTGCATGCTGCGTGCCAGGAGCTGAGATAATGAGGTATATGATTAGCCATTGCAGGTAATGACTGCTGGATGTATCTTTCAGTAGGCCTACTGCCAATTTTTAGCTGAGGCCTACTTTTACATTGTTACACCTACCACCTAAACAAAAAAAAAATGGTTTTCACAATAATGAAAAAGGGACAGATTCAGCCCTCTAGTCTGCAATGTAAAATAAGAGATTCTTTCTGTAGCCTTCTAGCATCCCTCTTGAAGCTTCCCAACTTCCTTTTGTTCTGCCAGGACAGGCTGGGTCAATATTTCAGCACCATTTTGAACTTCCGGTTTGGATTTCTTCGGCGACGGACTAAAATCACGATTGTCCGTGGTTTTGATCCGTGCTCGCCACTGGAGCGCCCTGAGCCGCCTGGATTCTAGCCACCCCGTAGAGGTGGTGAAGAAGGGGAAGCCATCAGCGGGGTTGAGGAGAGCTGCATCTCTCCTCCTTGGCTGGCCATTACTCCCTTTCCCAAAGGCGGTTGCAACGGTGGTCAGAAATGGCCACCTCAAAAAAGAACCCAACTGGACAAGATTGTGCAGGAGGAAGTTTAAAGGAGAAAGTTTGACTGACCAGGTTGAATGGAGAACATCTATTTAAGGTACCTGGAACCTGAATTTTAAAGACTAATACTATTCCTAAAAAAGATTTTAAGCAGCGAAAGAGAAAGGGAAAGGAAACAGAATTGTCTTTTTTTCCTCCAGCATCGACAGTTTTAACTGACTTGGAACATTAAGAAGAAAAAGAATAAGAAATTGATACTAATCCACTTTGACATTAATAGGCTATTTCTAGATGAAAATAAAGTGTCAAGGGGATAAAGATTATTGGATAATTTAAAAACTTTCTTTAAAAAAACAAAGAAAGCAGCAGATGAAAAAAGGAAAAAAGAGGGTGGAATCTGAAAAATGGAGGAGACCACCTGGAACTTTAAAAAAAAATGATAGTGGAATTTGAACAAGGCTTGCAAAAGATACATTGTAGCTGAAACTTTGTTACAAGAAAACAAAGCCCCTGGAAAGAGAAAGTGAGAAAAGAAGCAAGTTTTGGGTTATTGGATGATTCCTGGAACTTTGGATGGAGGATCTTAATGAAATAAAATAAAATCAATTGGGGGTTGTTTACATTTTTTTAAAATGGCATCACTCCTTGAAGAGTTAAAAATGAGACTTAAAGAATAAAAAGAACAAGCACAAGATGGAAGAGGATTTTTTTGGCTTCATATTTCAATTTTTAGAAATTGAGATCTTGAACTATGAAAAACAACAAGAAACGCTGGCAGAACAAGAAGGGCGGGACAATGAAGAAGCCATCTTTAATGACCAAGCAATTTTAAGTGGGGTAAAAAAGGGAAAGGGGGGTAAGGGAGTTAAAACTTAAGCACTGAAGCAACAATCAAAAAAAGAGTAATTTGAAAAGTAATCATAATATCAGGAAGAAGCAGAAGGGAGGATCATAGAAGGGAGAATCAGATAGAAAAGGGAATAAAAAGGGGAGGGAGAAGAAGAGAGGTAAGAGGGAAAGGAAAAGAAGCTACTAAAGACAGAAACAAGATATAGAGGCACAGGAAAAATGTACAAGAATTAAAGGTATAAACCTATTTAAAAGACACAGAGACAATGGTTAAAATTTAACTTAAGGAGAGGATTCTGCAAGGGTGCATGGGATAGCATTGTTATATTAGAAATAGAAAAGGGTTAGAAAATATGTTAGATGATTAAAGTGATAGAAAAAATTTCTATTGATGTATAGTGGAATATTTGTTTGTAAAGAGAATAAGGCTCTCAGTGATTTAAAAAAAAACATTTTAAAAAAACTGAAAAGAAACATGGAAGATTTTTATCAGTTGACAAGATGAACTTGAATAAGAATAATAACTTTATTGACTACTGTTAATAACTATTGTTTGGGTTTTTTTAAAGACAGTAATAAGTAAAATATGAAATATAGATGATTAAAGTGAAAGACAACTGATATTACTAGGTAATGTTTGTTAAAAGAAATAGAAATGTAAAAAATTGTTATTAATATTAATGGCAGAGCTGTATGTGAATAGAATAATTATTCCATTTACTATTGTTATACATATATACACAGATATATATATATATATATATATTTGTTTTCTGAGGTTCGCTGGGTGTTTGTATGTGGATCTTTGGTTGTTCGGGTTCTACGCGAGAAACCCGAACAACCAAAGATCCACACACATATATATATATATATATATATATATATATATATATATATATACACATACATACATATATACTTTTTTCTTTTAAGAATTTAGTGTGTATTTTTAGGGAATGTACCAAGCAGAATTTGATTGAAAATAGGTATGTGTTGTAAAATAGAGGTTAGAAAATGAATGTTATAACTGTAAAGATGTAACTTAATTTTTTAAATAAGATTTGAAAAAAGATACAAAGGTATTAAACTCCAGTCTAATAATTACAGGGGAAAATTTGTTTTATGAGAAAAGATAAGATGAAATTGTACAAAAGTATAAAAACATTGATTAGAAAGATTTTAAAAATTAAAAAAAGATATGTAATTGAATTATGAAAGGAATGAGGTAATTTAAAATAAGATTATAGGAAGTAAAGAAAGGAAAAAGCTATTGAAAAAATTGTGAAAATAGTTATAAGATATGGATTAGAATGTATAAGATAAATATGTATTGAGTTTATGTCTGTATGGAGAAGTGATAACCTGGGGCCACGCTGTTCTCAAAAAAAAAGTTATTTGTATTTGTATGTTTTGTGAAAACTTAAATAAAACTTTTATTTAAAATATATATATTTCAGCCCCATTTTGTAAGATATGGTTTAAAGGGGTTATTTGCAAAGGCTTATTTACCTATTTAATCCTTTAAAAACACAGAAATCAAATTATATCTTTCCCTGCCTATGCAGACAATGTATGCTCTGATGTGTCACACAACCTTAGTGTAGCCAACAGTCCCAAGCCAAATGACACTGAATATATCTTATCTATAAGACACTGAAGGAAAAATGAATGCAGAGGAAAAAGAAAATGGATCAAGTTCTTAATGTTGCAGGATTATTATAACAGAGCTATAATGAAAAGGGACTTCTGTATTAATCCTTCAGCTCTTTCTCCTAGAACGAGAAGTCAGGATGGCAGCTCCCTGCAGTGATCAGAAAATATATAGCTTCCAGGTAAAACCTCTGACAGGGTTGTAATACAGGGAGAAAGTGATGAATATTCACACACACATAAATACTAGATTAGATAAAACAAATTTTAAATGGGGTGTTTTTCCCCCTCATTCTAACTTCAACAAACCTGGAGGGTCATATAAAATGTATTAGAATGAGATTTCTTCACCAAATGCAAAAACATGTTCCCAAAGCAAATGACATGACTGTGAAAAAGGAAACAAAAAAAATCATCAGTAACCATAGATAATTTTCTGATTCAATATTTACAATGTTATAGCAAAGACAATACTTCTTTGTTCTGTAACTAAAATAAAAAAATAAAATTAATTTTTTTATTTAAAAAACCCACATCAACTAAATTAGGAATCACAAAACAAATATAGGAATATTTTCCCTTTAAAATATAAACAGGATGTATAGATGAAGTTCTATCAACAACACCTTTTTGGTAGGACATGAAGGCTAGAATGTAGTATAATCTCCTTAAATTTCTTACTATTGCACTTTCTTAATTTTAAATCTGACAAAACATAGAACTATTAAAAAAAACTTTTAAAAGATTTGTTGTTTTATTATCTGAAGCCACATGTTCTATATAAATGAAATGTTTAATGAAATAAGGGATCATTCCAACTTTTCAATTAACACACACTCACATATTATTTCCTTCCTTCCATCATTATGCTGACCTGACTCACTTTTTAAGTTTTAAAAAGAAAAAACATTACTTTAGACAAATGTACCATATAGTTTAATTAAGAAAAAATGATTTCATATTCAGTGAAAGCAGCTGATTTTTGCCACCCAGAATTAATTTTACAGTTAATTCATTTTACAGTTAAGATAAAAATATCAACTTCTTTACAAGGCCATATCTTATGATTTGTTTTTTTAAGTGATTCATGGGTGTCTACTGTCATCATATTTACATCCTTGAATTGGACATTGTGATTGTGCACATATAATTTTAGTAGAAGTTTACTGCAAATGTCACTGAGCTTGGGCCTGTTCATTCCCCCCCCCTCCAAATTATATAAAATGGACCAGCATTTATATTTTGTTCAGAAACAAATCAAAGCATTGCAGTACTTTAAGCGCTGGTGTAATATGATACAGTATCTTCACATTATTCCCAAATCCAATCTGACTGCCAAGATTTGTTTACAATTGAAGTTTCCAAGCTAGACAGTGGGGCATCCAACTTACAGCAGAATATTATAATCAGATCTGGAGATTAATTACCAGCAGATACTCCACATTATTAAAGTTAACATCTTCCATAATGGGACAGGACATATCTATTCAAGCTGATAAAAACACTCTTGGCTATTGCCTCAGTCTGGGAAACTAGACAAATGTGTGTACGAAAGCACTATCAGATGCATTCCTGCTTTGTTTAGAACAGTGTCATTCCATTAAGAACGTTCAGATCTACTTTGTTCCTGGAAGTGGAATTATGACACTCAAAATGGGCAGCTTGGTCTTGCCTGAACTCTGTTTCAATTTATTGTTCTTCCTCTACCCAATTACTAATTGCAGACAAGCATTTAGAATATCCTACTGTATTTGCAAAATGTTTGGAGGAAATAGATCTGAGTGTCATCAGATTTGAAGGATTTGACTGAAAGAGGCAGAGCCACCAACTTTGTGCCTTCCCTTCCCCTTCTACTTTATTCATGTAGCAGAGAGAGTAAGAAGCAATTTCAGAACATCTTTATCAGGACATCAAGTACTTTGCTGTCCCAACTTCAAGATTATTTAACTGATCTGAGCTTTTTTGCAGACTCTACCTCCCTTCCAGTCTTTTCTATTTAGTGAGGCTTTTCTAGCAACTCAACTGAAACCTATTCTCATTTAGGTACATGTGAGGAATATTTAAAAAAATGAGACTTAAGTCATAAAGTCATTCCTACTATCTTGAATTTTTTTATGACCCTGCACATATTCCTAGTTGACAGCACCTTAATCAACGGAGGAAAGAACATTTGACAGGATCTTTCAAAGTAAAAAAAAAGTAATCAATTGATAGAAATCATGTTCATATGTGAGTAAAGTTGAAAGAGAGAATGAATGCTAGCTCTGGGCAAGCTATTGCTAAAGGACAAAAGATCATCACATTGAATTCAGTTGTTCATTGGTTTTAAGTTCTTACACCTATGTGTTACTTTGTAGTTATTTATATATCTGTATAGTTGATGCTGCTTATTAATGAAATAAAGCTATTACATACTATTTACAACATAGGGTTTTTTTAATCAGTTTTCCAGGATAGGAGAGGGAAAATGAGCCACTAATCTCCCTTCCTGATAGAGTCACAGCATCAACTTTGCAAAGAGTTAACTGCACTTTCAGCTGAGGGAGATAAATCTCTCTGGGAATCCAGAGAAGGAAAGTAATTCTTCAAACCCAGGATAGTGTGTGCTTTAATGCAGTGGCAACCTCTGACTACTGTGTTATAAAAACTGCCTTGTCATTGAGATAAGGATGCTTTCTGGACTGGAAAACACCTTAGAAGAAAATGAATCTCGATTAGTCTGGGGTGAATTCCAAAGCAAATGTTCAGTAGAAGAATCTTAATCTTTTCCCTATAAAATACTTTTAACACTGTAAGTAGAAGTTATGAATATTCCATCTAATGCATTGATTTAATTTGTCTATTTCTTGTCATTAAAATTTTATGAGCTTTCATCTGAAGCCCATTAATATTACTTACCTAACTATAACTGGAGCATTCATCTGAAGGCCTGGCTAGGTCTCTGAAGTTGCTTGGACAGTACATGAACTCTACTCACCAGATATATTAACTCCCTGAGGAAAATCTAATGACTCCATGTGAAGCACAGCTGAAATAGCTTTTAATGAGTACAGAAAGGATACTGAGCACGGCCCAGCTGTTCATTTTACTTCTACTAATTCTTAGCTGCCAAATCAGTCTTAAGGGAACTCTTACTGTTGACTCTCTTTAAAGTATCTTTGAGGTTTTTCCAACTGTATTTGCAGGCTTCAGTTAGTTAAAAAAAATGCAGCCAGTGCACAGGACACACAAGGCCATCCTTCTTTTATAATGAAGCTCTTTTCCAGGGAAAATTATTTATGCAGCACATTTATACTCTGCTTACTCAAACCAATATAGTGAATGCAAAAATAGAACATCAAAAAATATTTATACGAAGTCAAATGAAAAGAGTAAAACACACAAATAAGCAGATTTCCAAAAAGGCAAAGAAAAGTGAAATAAACTCCTGGAAAAGGATGTAATATCATCAGAAAGCTTGCATATTTTGTGCTATGAATTTCTAAAGCAAAGGTCTTCAAACTTGGCAAGTTTAAGACTTGTGGACTTCAACTCCCAGAATTCCTGAACTAACATGACTGGAGGAGGAATTCTGGGAGTTGAAGTCCACAATCCTTAAAGCGGTCAAGTTTGAGGACCCTGTTCTAAAAGGTGCCATGGGTAATCTTCAAAGAAACCTTCATTTAATCTTGACCTTCACTCAAATCCCAACCTAACATTTTTAGAATTATTAAGATACATGATATTTTGGGTTTCAATGAATACTTAACTTAAAATAAAAGTAAAAGTCAATTTAAAGTTTAATCTAGCAGAGGTGTTAGGTTAATTTGAGCATAGCCACTGCAACATTTCTGAAACACAGTAGTAACTAACTACCCTGCAGTGTTCCCCCTTTCCTTCAAAGTAAGTACATGGAATTAACCTTGTTCAGAACCAAAATATAAGGCAGGGAAACTTTGACCCTCTGGTACTTTTCTCTTCTAATCTGGTCTAGAGCTCTCTCCCTGAAGTTCACACAAAAAACGTTTTGAGTAAAGTGATAAACATGACTATTATAGCTACAAATACGTGTGACCTGTACATTTTCAGAGTCTTGGCAAGGCAAAGTAGTTCAACTTTATCTGGAAGCTCAGTGTTCAGTTTGATTAAGTACACAGTCCAGCTATGAAGTGGAACAATCTACAGCCTGTTTCTCCAATTTGAACAAGTGTGGAAGCAGATGTTATTTTTTAAAAAAGTATGGTTCTCTGCTTCGTGATTCGAAGTATTTTTTTATTGCTCTTGGCCACTCTTATCTGAGGTATGCTATAAGAGATTTTCTTTTGTTAAACAATGAAGCAAGTGACCAAATAAAATAACAATTAACTAGCCACAGAGACTAATATTTTTATAGGCCTGTATTCCTAAAAATAGATTAAATGAAGTTCTTGGAAATGAAGCTCAATGGTCTCATAAGCATTGAAATCTCACCAAAATATATCCAAAATAGTTGAAGAAATTGAAGAAATGGGATGGTTTATTAAGATCTAATTTGATCCTTAGGCTAAAAACCTGTGGCTGGGTTGTACCCAGCAGAAAGTAAAGTTCATATGATTAAACAATTCTCTATTTAAAAAAAAAATCTTGCCAAAGAATACCCAGAAATGCCAGGATAAAGATTAAGCTAGAGCCTTATTTTTCCATACGAGTAAAGTTTTAAATTTGGAGATGAAACTGCACCTGAAATCTAAAAAGATAAAGATAAATGCAGCTTTGTTATCTCAGCAAATAGTGTTGCTTTTAGGGTTGGATTTGTCTTCTCAAAGGACAGCCACTCTTACATGAACCACAGGAAGACTACAGGGAAAGTCATATGACATGATCCACTAGGTCAAAGTTAAGGTCTCAAAATCAAGGGAAGCGAAAGCAATAATGCTAACATTAACCCTTTATTCCAAATAAAATGAAAATAAATATGATAAAATCCAGAGACTTGCAAAGCTACATCTGAAATCTTTCACATTCTGCTCCAAATTCATGGAGAAGATGATAGTCTCAGTAGCATGAGTATCCATAAAACTGAGTACTAGCTGCAGTCACAAAAATATTTGCTTAGAAAAAGAGTTACAATTCCGTAGGACAATGATGCTCATATTTAAGATATATGAAACAAAAACTAAGTTTAGCCATAATTTATTGGTGTATAGGTAATCAACCCTTTATGTGTTTGACTTCTGTGAAGTTTGTCTAATCAATGGGCCAGTGGGTTCAACACTCATATGCACATATAGCAATAGCACATAGGCTTATATACTGCTTCATAGTGTTTTACAGCACTCTCTAAGCAGTTTACATTCAGCATATTGCCCCCAATAATCTGGGTCCTTATTTTACTGATCTCAGAAGGATGGAAGTTGGGTCAACCTTGAGGTGGGTGAGATTTGAACTGCTGGCAGTCAGCAGAATTTGCCTACAATACTGTGCTACTATGGCTCTATGCAGCACTTCTTACACACAAACCATGTTTGCATGCTCTGTTTTCCGTCTATCAACTTCTGCTCTGCTGACAACCCTTCTAGATTTCTTATTTCTTGGTACGTTAATAATGGGTAATCAGAAATGCAGACTTGCCATTTAACTGCTAGGATGATTAGCTAGTTGTCAGGGTCTTGAATGATAATTTTTTTCCCATTAATGGGAACAGGAAACCAGAAATCAATTTATAAAAATAAGTCCCATATCTTCATGGACTGCACATTTTTGTAACCAAGATGAACTCCATGAGGCTCCTCACCATGCCTTAAAACCATGGAAGAAAAAAAATGGATATATTCTTTATTCCTCTTTTCAACTTGCAAAACTAAACAGATTTTCAAAAATTGCATTTGGTATTTGTAAAAGTTTGCCCTTATTATTGAGGGGAGATGATTTGTTCAAGATTTGAATGTTCATGAAATTATTTATTGGTCCCTGGAAAAGAACTCATCAGTGTATAAATAACTGTCACCAAATTAAAACTTTTCCAGTCTAGTGTACAAACCTTGCCATGCATGCGACCTTCCATGGTAGCTGCTGATATTTTTCAAACATCACACATTTCTTGTTAAAGTTTTGTGAGGTGAAGTTGGCCTCAGGGAGATGTCTTTTTCCAAAAATTGAGAATTGTTGACAGATGTGATACATATTGGCACAAGAAATATATTTTCTTAACAGCTGCAAGATATGAAAGTCTATGTGCCCTAAAAATCTTCCTAGTGACTCCACTTGAATTCCATAAGTGATGAGCAAAAGAAAGCATTTGATGGAATGTCAGGAATACAAAGAACAAGCCAAAGTTCTCACTGCTTCTATAAATCAGCATATGCTTGATAGATTGGTTTTAAAATCAAAGTATTATTTTTCATTATTTTAACCATTACATTATATTGAACTGTTTATAATAATGAAGATTTATAGAGTTCAGAAACTGAACTCTATAAACATGAATCAATTTCTCAGTGTAGAATTTTTTTTACTGTTTTCTACTGTGTTTTTTTTTCCAAAATTATTCCTTAATATTCTGAGTTATAAGGATATTGTGTAATAAATGGAGCCATGGTGCTGTAGTTGGTAGAATGCAGTATTGCAGGATAGCTCTGCTGACTGTCCACAGTTCGATCCTGACTGGCTCCAGGTTGACTCACCCTTCTGTCCTTCCAAGGTCAATAAAATGAAAACCCAAATTGTTGGGGGCAGTATGCTGACTCTGTAAACTGCTTACAGGGTGCTATAAAGCAGTACAACGTGGTATATAAGCCTAAGTGTTATTGCTCTTGCTAAATTCCATTTAAATTTTATCATTTAGTAAAGTGGAAAATATAGATTTAAGTAGATTTTATCAGTTTGTCTTCAAGCAAGGAAATGGTTGAAAAATGTATTAGGCAGAATGAAAGTGTTAATTTCTGTCTATTTCAGGTTTTTCAATTTTTATGTTAAGAAATAGGAATATGTTAAGTCTTTAGCGGCTGCCCCCAGGTACTTAGATTTTATTACATTTTTCTGCTTAGAAACCTTTCATTAAGAATATGATGGCGAAGTTCACTTGGTCATGAAAAATGTCCATGTTACACATTAAGCTCTTCAAAGTACTTGAGTATTGTTCCATATTCAAGTAAATATATATTTAAATAGTATAGATGTCTGCATATTAAAGTTTATCACATAATATTAACAGCTTTTATTATTGAATAATTGACTTGTAAGACAACATTGAAAAAATGAGTTTATACTTGGCAAATAAATACTATGAAGTGTCTTGGGTTGAATTTTAAAGAGGATAGATAGGAGGAATGTTTAAAATAATCCACAGAAGTAAGAAGTAAACAATATTTTTAAATCTTCCCAAGACTGAAGAATACTCTACTCTTATTTGAAGACTGCTTCATAATATAATGTGAATTATAATATAATAATTTAGATTATATGCTAATGCTAATAGTAATAGTAATACTAATAGTAATAGTAATAATATTGTAATAGTAATAATAAATGTTTCTCCCCCTTCCCAATACCTGACCCTGCCTTCCTGACACCAAAGGGCAGTTGGGCTGCTGTGGCTGGGCCTGGATGGCTATCCTATGCAGTCCCTATGGTTATTTATTTATTTATTTATTTGGTTGGTTGGTTGGTCAATTGCTTACAAGATAATAGGTATAAGTAAAAACATAGTTATGAATACATGGATACATATAAGAAAAATAAAAAAAATAAAAGAAACCATAGGACAGGGACAGTAAGCACATTAGTGCACTTATGCACACCCCCTACAGACCTCTTAGGAAAGGGGTGAGGTCAATAGTAGACAGTCTAAGGTTAAAGTTTTTGGGGTTTGGAGAAGAAACCACAGAGTCAGGTAGAGTATTCCAGACATTGATCACTCTGTTGCTGAAGTCATATTTCCTGCAATCAAGTTTGGGGCGATTAACCTTGAGTTTGTATCTATTGTTTGCTCTTGTATTGTTATGGTTGAAGCTGAAGTATTCATTGACAGGTAGGACATTGCAATGTGTGATTTTATATACTATACTTAGATTGGACCGAAGGCGGCGTAGTTCTAGGTTGTTTAGGTCCAAAATTTCAAGTCTCGTGGCATAAGGTATTCTGCAATGAGTAGAGGAGTGGAGAATTCTTCTTGTGAAATATTTCTGGACTTTCTCAACTGTGTTAATATCAGATACATAATGTGGGTTCCAGACTGATGAGCTGAATTCGAGTGTTGGTTTAGCAAATGTTTTGTATGCTCTAGTTATTAGTGTAATATTACCAGAGAAAAAGCTACGTAAGATTAGGTTAACAATTCTTAATGCCTTTTTGGCTATGTAGTTACAGTGGGCTCTAGCACTTAGATCATTAGAGATGAGTACTCCAAGATCCTTGACAGAGTTTGGCTCATCAACAAGGTCTTGACTATTCAGCCTGTATTTTATTTTCTGATTTTTTTTGCCAATATGTAAGACAGAGCATTTATTTGTTGAGATTTGAAGTTGCCATTTGTTTGACCGTTCTGATACATAGTCAAGGTCTTTTTGAAGGGTAGCAGTACTGTCTGTGGTGTTGAATAGCTTTACATCATCAGCGAAGAGAACACAGTTGCTCTTAATATGATCACAGAGGTCATTTATGTAGCATATGAAAAGAGTTGGTCCTAGAACACTGCCTTGGGGGACACCACTGTTGACAGGTACAGAATTTGATAGGACGCTCCCAAATTTGACTATTTGTTGTCTGTTTGACAGGAATGCTTCTATCCAGTTATGCAGGTGTCCAGAGATACTGTAAGATTTTAGTTTTAGGAGTATTTTGTCATGTACCACTGAATCAAAGGCTTTACAGAAGTCTGACTTCCGGGTTGAGCCCTCCTCACTGACAGACCGTAGATCGCAACTGTCCACAGCTATAGTCTGTGCTCTTTCATTGGAGAGCCCCAATCATTGTGATTAGGGGCTGAAGCTGCCTTGGAGGGGCGGTGGAGTAAGGGGAAGCCGCAAGCCAGGTTGAGGGGAGCCTCTTTGTTCTCTCCTGCAAAAATCTTAGCCCAGCTGAGTCCTCTTCTTTGGGGTGGCCATTTTAGACCACCACTTCAGTCTTCAGGGGGAAAAAGACCAAGCCCAGGAGTGGAGATCCATCTCCCCTCAACCTAAACTGGGACAATTGGGTGATACAATTAAACAAAAATACCAAATTGGCTAGGTATCCATTTTGGTTTTTCGCCAAAGATATTTCTTTTTGGATTGGAACTTCCTTATTGTTATGGGTAATTTATTTTTTCTGGTTTTTGGGTTCTTAGTGATACGTATAGTTTGATGACTCTTTTGACTTCAAGTGAAAAAATGTTGTAAATGTCTTCAGCAGTATTGCAGCCAGGAAATAGAATTTGCCAATCAAGGGATGAGAGGTCATTGTCTATGAGATCATAGTTGGCTTTTTTGAAGTTATATTTGGGGATCCCATCATTATGGTGATTTTTATAAGGACATATGTTGAGACAAAAGTCAATCATGCTGTGGTCATTGTTGGAAAAGGGTTCTTTTATTTGTAATCCATATATTGAGTTTAAACTATTGCAGAAGATAAGATCGAGGCAGTTGTTGAGTCTAGTGTTGTTTAATACTAATTGTTCAAGTCCCAGGTTAGTTACAGCATTGTACAGGGTTGCATGTATGGGTTCAGTTTTACATTTGTTTTGAGTCCAATATTGTAATGACAACTGATATAGTTGCAAAACAGGTCAAGAAGGTCAAGAATTGGAGCACAGCTGGCCTGGATGAACTGCATGGATACTGGCTAAAACTATTGTGGTTCACCGGCAGCAAGTGCAGACAGCTGAGGTCTCAGAGAGCAAGGATTCAGATGAGGGGCCTGCGTGTGATGCAGGGATGGGGCCAGGACTGTCAGAAAGTGGAGTGCTGCCTTTGGAGCTTATGGCAGCTGGCAGCAGTAATGCAGAGGACCCTGAGGAGCCTGTACTCAGTGCGCATGCATGCAGGGATGCTCAAAGGAAAGAGAAGCTGCTGCAGCACGGACAACTAGGGAGTAAGGCTGCAAGGTGATGCACGTCCCTTAAGGGATAAAAGCCAACCCTCAGGGGTGGGATTCTTTGCAGGAAGCAAATAAGTTCTTGCACTTCAAGTCTTGTGGAAGTTCGGACTATCCTGATTTGTGTTTGGAGATTTTAGGTTTTGAATGTTTCCTTGCAATTTAACCTAGTGTTCTTGGCAGTCTTGTACAACCTAGGCAAAGGTTGTTATTATCTGAGACAATTAGTTTTAATAATGTTTTTACTGTGAATGAAAGGAATTCACAGAAAAGCATTAAAAAGGTTTTGCTTTTATCTCTGTTTGGTGTTTGTTTGCTTGGAATGAGGCTTAGGTCAGAACAAAAACACATAACCAGCTCTATCACTGCATGGCCACTCAATTTAATGAAATGCTTCAAATACAACAAGCAAAGAATGGTTAACAGTTGGCTGAACATACTTGATAATGAAAGATCCAGAAAAGGGCACAGAACCAAGCAACTACCTCGCAATTACTTTTCTGCCAACAACGTTCAAACATTTTACAAGAATACTGACAAATTCAGTATTCAGACATATGATGGAAAACAGTTTCTATCCAGTAGAACAAAAAGGAAATTATAAAAAATCAAGAGGAACAAAAGATCAGCTGCTCATTGACAAGATGGCACTAAAAAATGCAAGACAAAGAAGAACAAATTTGAATATGGCATGGATCAATTGCAAGAAGCCATTTGACTCACTACCCCACAGCTGGATTAATGCCAGTCTGGAAAACTTTGGAATCAGCAAAAATATTTGTACATTTTTGAAAGCAAACATGCAAAAATGGAAAACAATTCTAACAGCAAATGGGGAAAACAATGGTGAAGTCAACATCAGAAGAGGATTCTTCCACTCACTTTCACCCCTAGTGTTCAACATCGCATTAATTCCACTGACAGCAAAAATATGACTTACCTGTATCTGAAAAGTCATGGGAACATAAAGTAAAAAAAGTTATTGAAAATGAGAAGGTGAAGATCTTGTGGGACTTTTGAATACAGATGGATCATCATTTGGAACACAACACACCAGATATCACAGTTGTCGAAAACCGAAACATACAATTTATTGATATTGCGGTACCAGGAGATGCCACAGTTAAAGAAAAAGAACTGGAAAAAAATCACAAAATATTGCAACCTGGCCATCAAAACTACATGACTATGGATGAAACATGGAACAGTGATACCCATTATCATCAGGGTACTTGGTACTTTGTCCAAGAATTTTATAAAATACATCAAGAAAGGGCAGCTTCCTGCAATAACGGAGTGAAACTGCAAAAAACTCAGCTACTCAGAACATAGTACATCTTAAGAAAATATTTGGTTAATACCTAGGATACTGGCAGCAACCTGCATCAACCATCAGCGCCAGTCAATTATATTTGTGATACATTTTTAAATATTCAATTGACTAAGTTTCATGTTTAATGAATAAAAGAGATAATAAAAAATGTTCATATAAGTAATACCGTGTTTCTTGAAATGAGACGTATCCCGAAAATAAGACCTAGCTTGATTTTAACATGTATGCCCAATATAAGCCCTTCCCCCAAAATAAGCCCTAGTTATAACCCCTCCCACTCCAGGGTGCATGGGTGGGGCAAGGCACACAGGTAAATATTAAGCTAGAGTGGGGGTGGGAGGCTACAGCTGCCCTACTTACCTTCCAACAGTTGCAGCTAGGCCTTGCACACTCTGACACCTGCCTTGCCTTGTCGGCCCACTTCTTCTGCAGCCACTTGCCATCGCTTGCATGCGTTGCCCCTGGCCTCTGTTTCACTGTCAGAGGCTTTCAGGAAAGGCCTCTGCAGCCCAAAACAGAGCTCCCGATCTGGAGCTGTTATCAGCTGCAGAGGCCTTTCCTGAAGGCCTCTGAAGGCAAAATGAGGCTAGGTGGAAGGCTGGGGGAAGCACACACAAATGGCAACAAGTAGCCATAGAATAAGTAGGCCGGTAGTGGGCTCCTGGTGGGTGGGGATGTCAGTGCCACTGCTGTGAGGTGAGTCAGTAGAAGGCATTCCCTGAAAATAAGACCTGGAGCCTTTTTTGGTGGCAAAAAAATTATAAGACCAGGTCTTATTTTCAGGGAATCATGGTACATGAACCTTGGTAATGGGACTTAATATTACAAGTAAGAGTATTCTTTATATTGCAATTAGAGTAGTCATCTTATACACAATATAATTATATGCTATACTTCTTTTCGAATTAAAAATTACCAGTTTCATTCTTTGCATAATTTCAAAACTTGCACAATTTCAAAACTTTTAGTCGAAATAATTACAATAAAAATTATATATTTCTAGTGAGAAAATAATGTTGCAAAAATAACATTTTAATAAAATAGCTTTCCAAATCATTCATATATATCTATATCTATATCTATATCTATATCTATACCTATACCTATACCTATACCTATATCTATATCTATCTATCTATCTATCTATCTATCTATCTATCTATCTATCTATCTATCTATATATATATATACACACACATATATATTTTCATTTTTCAATATGTATTCATATATTTTCATTTATATCTTCTGAGGCAATCAAAATTAAACAAGATAAGCTCCAAATACTAACAGGGTAATTGTATTTCATGGGAGAGTCGAGATACTTCCCAGATGGCACATGGCTTGTTTAGCTGGAAATAGCTACTGGCTGTTCATCCAGGTGTGGCAAAATATAGTTCCAAATTTCCATTAGTGGGTAAATCCTTTATTTGTTTTTTTAAAGAAAGGAACTATTGAGGGAAGAGAAATGTTCCTAAACAGAAACTGTATGAAGGATAAGAAAGAGACATCAGAATGTTTTACATCAATGGTCATTGTGTTTAATAATGCCCAATGTTAAATCTGAAAATATAAGGTTGCCAAAATAAAGGTACTTGAAAAAGACAATATGAATATTTCATCTGAATATGTTATTGTAGTTGCAGAATAGCCAAAATAAATTGTAATGGTTGTACAGAATTGTACAGAAATATTTGTGATAATAGGGTCAGCAAAGGAGGAGCAGTCAAAGAAACTATCTGACCATGGTACCAGTTTAATTGCTGGCAGGGTTAACTGTGGTACAAGGAATACAGTTGCACATTTAAAAGGTTTCATGACAGTTCTCCTCACATGTCATTGCAATTAAATCAAAATTAAAACTTTATACCTTCTAATAAAATGTCTTTCTTTGCTCTCAAAATAAGTTTAAAAAGCCAGTTTGTGATGACAAAGCCCTATCATTTTATACAAGCTGTTTGCAATATTTGATGTATTCTATCTTGCTGACTCACTGCTTGCTTCTGGTGAAATAAGGGATCACATCTGTAGGCAAAGGTCATTGCTATTTGCTGCATAACATTCGCTCATTTACTGCATAATATTCGTCAATGACTACTTCATCTTCAACCTCAACAATACACGAGTACACAATAGATACAAACTCAGGGTTAACCGCACAAAACTCGATTGCAGGAAATACAACTTTAGCAACAGAGTGGTCAGTGCCTGGAATATTCTACCTAACTCTGTGGTTTCTTCCACTAACTCCAAATACTCAGACTGTCTACTGTTGACCTCACCTCATTCCTAAGGGGTAAGGAGCATGCGTAAGTGCACCAACGTGCCTACCATCTTTGTCTTAATGATCCCTTTTATTTGTATCTATTTAATGTAGTAATAATCATGTTAATACTTATATATAATATCAAATACATGCTTGACAAAATAAATAAATAAAAAGAAATAAAAATAACTTTACAATACAGCATGGCACTTTGATCTTATCCTTTCTTATCATGGCTGAAGAAGATGATTTTATTGGAATCAATATTTCAAAGTATAATTGGCAAGCTTACTGAGTTTATGAAAATAGTATGCATCTACCAAGTATGTTAAGTCAATATGAAACACTCAAATTATGCCTTATGATAACAAGCAGAGATAGGCAATTACTTCTGATTCTTAGAGATCTGTTAGCATCCAATTAGCATTTCATAATTAAACAATTGCATTAGTTTGAAGAATTCAATAAAGTAGATGAACTTTAGATATTCATCAGTATAGCCAGTACCCTTTTGTCCCTTGAACTAAAGGAAAACTGCTATAGATTTAAAATTACATCAGGGACTGTATATTGCCCTGTTTAATAGTTTTATGACACCATTACCACCTGCATGGAATATGAATCAATAGTCAAGGTTCACTATGCGACACAATAAGCACAGTCTTCTTTATGAACAAGGTTTTAGCTAAGTAGGCCACAGGAAAAGTATTGATAAAGTTTCTTCAAGCTTTTTTGATACTTAATGGGAGGCCCTTATCCTTCTGAACAGAAAAATTCTCTATTAACTGGCAACAGGTAATTCCATCATTTTCTAGTGCAGAACGTGTTCAATCTCACAAAATATAAAACTTCCATCATCTATGTACTATAATCAGCCAGAAATTTCATACACTTTTCCTAATTTGTTGGACTGGA
Source organism: Pseudonaja textilis (assembly GCF_049901715.1). Classification (NCBI taxonomy): domain Eukaryota; kingdom Metazoa; phylum Chordata; class Lepidosauria; order Squamata; family Elapidae; genus Pseudonaja; species Pseudonaja textilis. The sequence goes on from NC_141996.1 coordinate 48,870,080, forward strand.
AAAATAGGATATACTGTATATTTGGGCTGGTTGAAAGCCATAGTTCATGCCTAAAAACACAGAAATGCAACTCTTCAGTTAACTGTTCTAGATTTGCTTCCAATAAGAGAAAGGGGTAGATGCAAGGATAGTTGTTGAGCAGCTTGGATTTTAGATAAGCACAGTGCAAGTAGATCCTATTGCCAATTAATTTGGAAATATTGAAATTCAATACTTCAAGATAATTGACTCATGGAACCTCTAGTTTGGGAACTCTGGGAAAAGAAGAAAGTTATAACCATTCATAGGCTTGAAAACATATTATGGTTCCAGCTCAGTAGAATGAAATTCAGATTTGTTTCCATGTGGATTGAATTTAATCATGTTGGTTCTCATAATATTTAATTTGTTGGAGTTCAGATATGGTTCAATTCTTTCCCCACTTTGAGATCTGTCCTGAGTGGAGCTACTGAATTTATCAGATGGAAGTTATTTATGCAGTTTCTACTACAGAACTAGTGGAGAGTAAATATAAGCAATGAACAGTGAGCTACATTGTTTGCTATACAGCTAAACAGGTTTTGTGAAACACTATAAAAATCTAAAGCAAGAACAAGTTGCTATAGCTATCTATGGTTAATTTAATCTTTAGATACTTCTTTTATGGCCTGTTTAAAAAGGGAATCATAAAATCAAATTAAAATATATCAAATATCAAATTAAAGTCAAATAGAAAATATCTATAGACACACATATCAGAGGTGGTATTCAGCAGGTTCTGACCAGTTCTGGAAAACCAGTAGCGGAAATTTTGAGTAGTTTGGAGAACCGGCAAATACCACCTCTGACTGCAGATTTTACAGTATTCTTCCCCTGCCACATCCACCAAGCCACACCCACAGAACCGGTAGTAAAAAAATTTGAATCCCATCACTGGCACACACGCACACACACACACACACACACACACACATCCCATTCTTAAGAAAAATAAATAACTTTATCACTTTGCTGCAAGTTCTTTTCCGGCTGGTATTCCTTTTCATTTTTCACTCAGATTTCACAAACCACGTCTGCAAAAACTAGACACATATTGATTCCTTCAATATATGCCAGTACTATTTTGCATCTGTCAACCATCATTACATGAATTTCCAAATAATGTTTTGTAACATCCCAAAGCACCATCTCCTACAGTTAGTCACATGTTCTTTTTTTCTTCTTCTTTTTTTGGAAACAGAACCTGGCTGTAAGTCTTGTTTTCAATATAGACAGCATGTTCCAGCGACGGTCTTGAGGACTATTATGCAAATGGTTATTTTGTTTGTTTTTAGGAATGCCATGCTACCAGGCCCCTTTGATTTTCTGTTTAGTTGATGTTGGAAACTGGCAGATGGTTTTCTTTGTGGCACGCTAACAGTCATCTTCACTTTAAGAAAAAGAGAGTGATTTTTTCAATACGGAGAACTAATTTGGAAGTATGATGGATTTGCTTTTAAATTTTTATTTGTTGCTGATTGCTACTTTTGGAGACTGTGTTTACATTTCAAACTATTTATGGTTTTTTTATGGCTGACAAAATGCAGAAGCAGGGGTGGAATGATATAGAAATATTGTAAGTTGAAAATATGCTAATGCTAAAGCTTCGTTATAAACAAATGTTTATTATAATGCCAAAATCTCACATTATATTTGCTTCATACAATAGTCTATTTGGCTTGCCAAATGGCTTAGCTTCTCAAAATTACCTTGTAGTGGAGATGGGCAATATAAACATTTAATAAATAAATAAATAAAATATCAGCAAATAAGTTCCTATTTGAATTAAATGCCCAATAAATAATTTAAGAACTGATCTTCCAAGTCATACTAAATGTGGCATATATTATGTTTGAGGTTGGAAATATAACTAGGTGATATTATTGTGAGGCTTTTCAGAAGTGCTTTGCATCAGAACTGATGAAGCTTCTTAGATGAGAAGTGAAATGTCTTCTTTGAGGAAGAAAAAACATTTCTTCAACAAGGAAAAAAATAGTTCAGTTGCCTTTTTGAGGAAGAAGTACCTTTGAGACATAAGGGACAAAAACTACAAGAAACAAAGAATAAACAAGAAATAAAAATGAATATATTAAATAGATTATCAGTGTTTTCTCTGACCTAGCTTCATTATAATTTGACATAAAAGATTCTTACTACTGTTCATTGTTATAGAATTCTACTCTCTGTCTTTAATTTTCTAACTTTTTCTTTTCTGGATGTGTTTTGGATAGTTATATTGTACACATGTTTCTAATCCGAGTATTTGCATTCTGAGTTAATATGCACATTCAATGGATATGCTTCTATTCTTTACTTTTATTTTGACGTTATAATCAAGTATGATTTATTATTACTGATTGCATTTGATATTCCCTAAAAACACTTTTACTATAAATACTTCATTACACTTTGTGTATTGTACATAACTACAGATTATGTGTTTCTACCATATTAAAGAGTAGAACAGAAAAAAATAGTAGTGTCACTGGTAATCAGTATTGTGATGTGGAAAACATTATTTTCCCAAACCCTAAACTTCATCTTCAACCAATTTGAAGGCTCCTTGATTTGATTTGATTCAGAGCCTAAAACTAAATCTGGATTCAGACACCAAAATTATCATGTTTCCAATTATCAGTAGAAATCCACAAAAGGTTATGAAAAAACTATTTGTTTAGGGGGGGGAAAGAAATATCTGCAAGAACAGCTGCCTGTTATGAAAGCTTATTTAATGATAGACAGATACCGGGAATTTTGAGCTCAGTATCTTAGCTGTTAAGAAAAACAAACTTATCAACTTCCTAATTATTATATTCTGGTTTGTTATATAAAAGTAATTTTTATAGTTTGATATTTCCAACTCCTCCCCCATGGATTCTTGCAACAATTCTTATTAAAATGACCTGTAGGAGAAAGGAAGCCCTGAGAAAGCTGTGAATTTTTATAAAAATATAATGCTGTATTTCTGTATGTATGTATTTTCTTTCAGTATGTTAGATTTGGTTTATTTCACCTATGTTTTTTTTTTTTTTTGGTTAAGAACTACTATAATTCCTGGATATGTTTAAAAAAAGACAATAATAAGGTCTATAATTCAAAAGAATAGGAACCAGATTGTTATGAAATTAATAGTTTAAGGAATTTTTTTTCTGTTTCTTTTATATCAATGACATTTCTCAGTAAAATACCCTATGCTTGATTTAGGCCTAAATTCTGAAACAGGCTTCATTAACATTTAAGCATTCTGGTTCAGGACAGAAAACAAGAACTCTGAATACTGGAACATTCCTGAACTTTTACCTCCCTGGTAATTCCATTCAGTTTATCCTCTCAGTGTTGGTTAAACAAAGTTTCCATCATTCCACCATTCTGACGTTTTATATAGAGAGCTTATCTTAAACTCTATCTCTGTGTTTCTTTCAATATCTGAAAGTTTCAAATTTGGTCTACTTCAGAAAGAGGCTGTGTCAAGTCAAGCATTTCCCAAACACTTCTCAATCAGATCATGCCTAAAAAACCTGAAGTGAAAAATAATAGATATATAATAAAATAGTTTATGTTTCTTTTGAATGTATTCTGTAACCTCAGAAATTCTTTATTCTACACTTTTAATTAAGTCCCTACTCTAAGCAACTTCAGAAAGAACCAAACAATAGGCCTTGTTGTTGTTGTTGTTCTTGTTGTTGTTATTATTGCTGCTATTTTGGTAATTTCTTTGATCAAACATGGAAGATTAAGTTTCATAAACTAATTACTCTGCACAAAAACTCTCTTTATATAGAAAAAAGTGACAGTAATTTAGCCACTGTAATACATAATCCCAAAATCTAGGACATTAGAAGTAACTTACTGAGTAAAGCCTCATAAAATTGTCTGCCTATTAAACTTAATGGCTTAGATCCAAACCTTAGTTATCGGTTTACTCAAATTAGTGACTTTTAGATAGAGCTTATGATAGGGACTTTACTGATTTCCTGGCTGTGACAAATGCAGCAAAAATTATATCTGTAAATCTGGACATATGTTTATATTTTATATGTCATATTTTGTATTTTTATCTCTTGTGTCTTTATCAAAATGTGATGTGAAGGTGCCATACAATAAATAAATAAATAAATAGTGACACTTAAATCTATCACTCCTAACTCAAGTTATATTAGTTTAAATGAATCTATAATTAAAGGAATGAACTGTGTTTAAAAGATGCTTAATTGACACATAAATGAATGAAGGATTTTTAATTCCTATGCTTTTATTCTACCTCATGGTGACTCTAAAGGATTCATTTAGATATTTTTGTTGGAAAATAATTCCTTGCTTAACCACATAGTCCAAATACTCGGGGAAACAGCCAGGTTTTTAAAGCCTTATAAAAGGTTAACAACAGGGTTGGGTCCATCCTAATCTCACCAGGAACCGTTGTTCTATAGCAACACTCCTCCAAACAATTCATAAGGAAAGTTTAAATGGCTCCATAAATTCCTTCTCTCATGCCAAGTTATCTAATGCTATAAATCATTAATGCTTTTGTCCATGCATCAGTAATTAATTAAGTAATTAAGTGAAGTTATTAAAAACACCCAGTGTATTTGACGTATACATCAAGAGAAAACTTTTTATTTTTGTATGAATTTGATAGATGAACTATTTATAATATTCCCATTACTAGCTCAGATACTACTGGTCATATACTTTAAAAGCATTGAAGCTTTGGGCCCTGGTATAGCGCTATAAAATGTATTACAAATCAGTAGTAGTATCTATTGAGCACACAACCTTGTGTTCAAGAAACATTGTAAATGAGAAGATGAACGATCTTTATTGTTCCAAAGGCATAAACTGTCATTTGAGCTTGACTGAAAGTTGTGTCACTCCCCACACATACACGCATGTATGGCAAGAGTTCTACAGATTCAAATCCCCCAGATAGGTCCTCAGAAGCACCCCTGTTGCACAGGTCCACATTCTAAGCTCAATACAGCAAGAGCCATTAGGTAACTGAGTCCAATTGGGACACGCAAAGTCCAGGAAAGCAATCCAAGAATCAAACAGATCAGAATATAGAATACAGGCACAGAACTGGGCATGTTGCTCCAGCAACATTCAAATTCTCAGGACGGGATTAACTAGTTAATGTTTACTTCATGAGAGCCTTTGCATGAATAGTCTAGCTGACTGGTGTGCCTTTCTCCTCTCTTTTCTATGTGTCTTTGGATCAGGAGGAGGTGTGGACTCCACCTCTCCTCATTGCTAACAGGTAACGCTGTTCGCTGTTCCCGGTCCTCACCTGGAGCCTCCTGGTCAACTTGCTGCAGCTGTGGCTTGCCTCCTTCACCCTCCAACCATCACTCATCCAGCTGAGGTTGCTTTGTCAGGCTAGCTTTCTCTGAGACCTGATCCTGACCAATTCTTGGCTCCACACTTTCTTCTGCAGACTCACTCTCCTCCTCTGAACTGTCTATGGATGGATCCATGACATCTGCTCTGATTCCAAGAGATGATTAATTGTTTGTTTCTTTGTATAAACTATCTATGAATAAAAATAAGAGTACTGAAGGAATAAAGTAAAATACCATGTTACTCTGAATGGAAATTAAAGTGATAGTCTAGGTGCATATATGTAGGTGAGTATGTGAGGAAAAAGAATGCAGTCCAAGAATTATCAGTCAGAAATAGTTTAGTTTACTTTATTGTCATTGCACCTCATACAACAAAATCAAACACCATCTTCAGTGCACGTCATGACCATGAAAATAAACACAAACGCACATCCTTCACCCTTCACACATTGAACCGAAAATCCCCCAACACTACACCAACACTGCACTGTATAGCAGAATTCAAAAGAGCTACTGCCCTGGGATAGAAGCTGTTTTTCAGCCTATTTGTCCATGTTTTTATTATTCTGTACCATCTGCCAGATGGTAATAGTTCAAGAAAAAGATGAGATGGATCTTTGAGAATGTTTTGAACTTTCTTAAGGCAGCGGGAGCTATAAAGCTCTTCCAAGGAGGGGAGAGGGCAACCAATGATCTTCTGGGCAATAACGTTAACCCTCTGGAGTGCTTTTCTATCTGCCACTGTGCAATTGGCAAACCATACAAAGGTGCAGTCGTTAAAATGCTCTCTATAGTGCAGCAGTAGAAGGTCACCAGCAGTTTCTCATTCAGTTGTTGTTTTCTGAGAAGCCTCAGAGTAGTAGTATAATCTCTGCTGGGCCCTTTTGACCAGGGCTGCAATGTGGGCACCCCAGGTCAGGTCCTCTTTTAGGGTAACACCCAGAAACTTAAAACTGGCGACTTGCTCCACTCAGTCTCCATTGATAAGCAAGGGCTGGATGTCTGATCTGTTCCTTCCATAATCCACTATAAGCTCCTTGGTCTTATTGGTGTTGAGGACCAAGTTGTTATCTCCACACCACGAAAGCAACCGGTCCACTTCATCTTGGTAGGCAGACTCATCCCCCCTGGAGATAAGTCCCACCACTGTTGTATCATCTGCAAATTTAGCAATAGTATTACTAGCATGAGTGGGAATGCAGTCATGCACATAAAAAGTATAGAGTAAGGAACTCAACATGAAACCCTGTGGTGTACCAGTGTTAGGAATAAGAGCTGAAGAGGTATGATTACCTAATCTGACCCTCTGTGAGCGCCCAGACAGGAAATCCATAATCCAAAGGTAGATTGAATTAGAAAGCCCAAAGTCCAAAAGCATCCTCACATAGCTCGCCCGCTGCTCTAGATGAGTCAGAGCAGTGTGAAGAGTGATGGCTATAGCGTCCTCTGTAGATCTATTTTTTCTGTATGCAAACTGGTGTTTATCAAATGTATGCAGAAGACCAGAAATGATGTGCCAGCAGACCAATTTCTTAAAGCACTTCATGATGATAGGAGTGAGTGCCACTGGTCTGTAATTGTTGAGGTTATTGATGGCAACGGAACAATGGAGGAAGCCTTCAAACAGGATGGAATAGTGGAATGGGATAAAGACCGATTGAAGATTCTGGTAAAGACTTCAGCCAACTGATCAGCACAGTCTTTAAGCACTCGGCCAGAGATACCATCAGGACTGGCAGCCTTTCTAGGGTCCACAGCCCTCATAATGCTCCTCACCTCCTGTTCTTCCACAGTGAGGTGGGGGCTACAATTAGCTGGTAGTTGTATTTTATCTGTCTCTGATGTCTCCACTTCAAAGCAAGCAAAGAAATGATTCAGTTCCTCTGCCAATGAAGCATCCCCCTCAGCAGGGATGACATTGGTCGGTTGATGGTTTGTAATTTGTTGAATCCCTCGACACACCTGCTCATGTTATTGCTATAAAAATTATCCTCAATCTTCCTCTTATACTCAGTCTTGGCCTTCTGAATAACTTTCTTCAGATTAGCTCTGGCAACCCTGTATCTTGCCCCATCACCAGACCTAAAGGCCTTGGTCCTGTCACGCAAGAGGCGCTGGACTTCCTTGGTCATCCAGGGTTTCTGATTGGAATAGATCCTAATATGTTTATCCACAGTGATAGTATCTGTGCAGTGTTTGATATAGCACAGAACAGTTGCAGTGTGTTCCTCTAGGTCAGGGTGGTAAAAGATGTCCCAATCTGTGTTCTCAAAACAATCCTGAAGTTGTTGGGAAGCATTTTCTGGCCAAGATTTCACTGTCTTTATTCCAGGCAGAGCCTGTCTCCTAAGAGGGATGTACACTGGTGCTAAAAGCAGTGACATATGTCTGATTGTCCCCAATGTGGTAATTGTATAACCTTATAGCCATGTTTAATATTGGCATATACTTTGTCCAATATGTTTGCTCCTCCAGTAGCACACTTAAGATGCTGATAGAATTTAAAAAAACCCACCCCCAGGGCCACCCCCCCCCCACAAACAAAAAAAAAAACAAAAAAAAAACACCAACCCAACCAACCCCCAAAAAAAAAACCCCCACAAAAAAAAAAAAAAAAAAAAACCCCCCCAACAACACCAAAAACAAAAACCCCAAAAACCCCAAAAAAACCCCCCACCCCCCCCAAAACCCCCCCCCCCCCCCCAAAACCCCAACAACCCCAAAAAAAACAAAAAACCCCAACCCCCCCCCCCCCCCCCCCCCCCCCCAACCCCCCCCCCAACCAAAAAAAAAAACAAAAAAAAAAAAAAAACAAAAAAAAAAAAAAAAAAAACCAAAAAAAACAACACCCCCCCCCCCCAAAAAAAAAAAAAACCCCCCCCCCCAAAAAAACAACCCAAACCCCCCCCCCCCCCCCCCCCCCCCCCCCCCCCCCCCCAACCCCCCCCCCCCCCCCCCCCCCCCCCCCCCCCCCCCCCCCCCCCAACCCAAACCCCCCCCCCCCCCAACCCCACCCCCCAGGAGCACTTCTTTAAATCAGCTTGATTAAAGTCCCCTGCTATGATATGCACAGCATCAGGATACTTATTCTGCTGATTACTAAGAATGTTATATAAGAATCCCAAAACTATGGTAGTATTGGCATCAGGTGGGACATAGACTGCAGTAATCAAAACCACGCTGAATTCCCGCAGAAGATATATGGGTTTATATTTAAGAGTCATATACTCCAGATCCATGGAGCAGTGGCTGTCTACAGTCTTTGTATTGATACTTGAAGATTAAATTTAATTCATCAAAAATGCACATTATAGTGGGATGTATTCCATTGCAATTGCTTTATTAATTTATTTTAAAAGTAGCAAACTAATTTAGCATTTATAGGTGTAACTGAATTTAACTGAGAACTGAATTGTCAGGCTTCCTATTTCTACCCATTTCCAATGATAAATAGGAATGCAAATTATTGTAATTGTTATTAGAACACTGAAATTTAGTGATGCTTTAATTTTTCCTATAATATTTCATATACACTTGGCTTTCTTATTGTTTTTTTAAATTCTGTATGCTTGTTTGGTAATGTTATTCAAACAAATAATGAATAATGGAAATAAACACTTCAGCACCAGTAAAATGAAATGTTCACATGATCACAGCTGACAAGTTAATAGGGTAGGCCCCATGAAAATGAAATGTATGAAGCTTTAGTCATAAGCTAAATCTTTGAATTTATTATTCAGTTTATGCTACTTTCTTTTTTAATATTACAGGTGCCTTGTATGAACAAAAACAAGGGGGGTGGGATGACACACGTATAAATGTTAAATTAGTGCTCAAAGCATATCACATATATTTGTATTTGTATCATGGATCTAATTACTCAGAATGATGGTGGTCTCCCCTTCATTAAAATTGTTCATGTAGAGGCTAGACAGCCATCTGAGATACTTTATTTTGGATTACTGCATTAAAAAGAGTTTCGCGTAATGGTCTAAATGGCTTTCTCAAACTGTTCTGTCAAAAAGACTTAGAGAAGCTCAGTCATTGATTTAAAATAAAAGTGACAATTTAAAAAAATTTATAAAACAAGTTTGGAAAAATATTTTGTTGGATTTTTTTTTTTAAAAAAAAGCTAACTAAACTCAGCAAGCTGGAGTGAAGTTACAGCATGCCTAGAATAGATTCAAAGATATTTAGTCACAAATTAAAGTGTCCTTTATTCAACTTGGAAGCATACTATTCATATATAACCTATTAATTTAGTAAATAAGACACTAAGAATAATTGCCCCAAGTAGATATTAAATCTTGTATTACTATGTATTGATGATCTTCTATTCAGTAAATATTGTATCTCAAATGAAATATCATACATTTTCCAGGCTACAATTAATTCATTAAAATAAATGATTAAACAAACTATAAACTTGATTTGACAATCAAATCACTTTCTGTCTCCTTCAGAATATCATCATAGGAAGCGGGTGCTAAAGTTGGAAAATAATTCGAGTAAGATGAAGAAACTATTCCTCCCTTGCATATTTGTGACGGAGAAGGAGCAACCTAGACTTATATATTTTAGACTTTAAACTTAAATCTAGACTTTAAATATATTAAATATATAAAGAAAAAAAATCCTCCAAATAAAATGTAATGATTCAAACAAGTAATGTCTGGTGGCAAAATTGGGTCATAGTGACCCTACTTTAGCCTTGTTAGAAGAAAGTGTTGGAGAACATCCTTGTTTTTTGCTTTACTTGAGGACTGACAAGCATACCAATCAGGATTGCAGTTAACAATGTGATTCATGCTACTCAAATCACTTGATGGAAACTCTTTTAAAATGGCTACTCCAGAAACGGTATCTAATGAAGAAAGGATAAGCGTCTGAAAAGAAAAATAGCCTGGAGAAAGGAAAATGCCTTTGAACATTGGCAGCCCTGGAGAGAACAGAGGCTTTTGAACATTGGCAAAGTAGTGTTGCTGCACATTACACAGTTGCCGTCTCACTGATTACACATTGGAGAAGGAACCTGCCTTCCAGGCAGGTCCAGTAGTTTCCACCAAGTCCTTTGCTGGTGCTTCCATTTCTATTGGTTAAATACTGAGGCAAAGAAAGTTTAACTGAATTATTCAAAAACCTCATTAGTAAATACCATTAAACTAAATACCATTAACATACTGCTATGGTAAGTTTTAAAATGAAAGTGTAAGCACTTATAGAACCAGAACTAATCATACACAGCTCCTAACGCAGTGCCTTGTGTATAGGAGCAACAACCAATATATTCCTGCTAAAACTATCTTTAGGTCCAGTTGATTTAAACTGGGAGAAACAGGCAAAAGGTGAGGGAATCATATAATATATATGCTTAAAAGAACTGAGGAAACCAGTATTCATTCTGTGAACTTTTGTTCAAGTAATTATTATTATTTTCTGTTACTTAATGAATCTAAACAAGCCTGAACAAGACAAGTTTATATTATAGTAAAATATTAACTGCCAGGCTAATCTAGTCAGCCTGTTTTAGCCTTGGTTTTCTGCTTCATTAAACTTCACTGAAGGTTACTTACAGTACTAAATGTATATATTGGTCAGTGTTCCAGACTTCATGCAATATTCCAGTAATTTACAATGTAAAAAAGAAAAGAAATAGTACTAGAATATCCAATTAATACTACCAGCAACTAAAAGAGAAAAACAAATTTAAAACCAAATCTTATTTGAAACTCATTTTTAAAATAAAATTGTTCAGTGTTATCCATAGTATTCTCTAATAGTCTTCTCTAATACCAAAGTTCAAATTATCAGTACTCTTTCATCAATTACAATGAATTACAACTTTTTGGGGGCTGATTGTTCTGGAAAAATCTACGTGATTACTAAATATCAATGTTGATTTGATGGCTCATAATCATCATGATAAGCTATATCTCATGAATGTATAAAATGTCAACCTAGTAAGGGTTGGCATCCAAATAAATGTATGATTCTGCCACAACTTTTGAACTGCATTGTATAATTGTATTGAGCTTATTTTTGAACAATGGATGCCGTATGCAAGCTTCCATCTTTAAGTAGAAGACACTGTTACAGATCAATACAGAAAACTTGATTTTAGAGCCTAGTTGGTATATGTATTTGTACACATATACAGCTTCACTACAAACTTGCTACACAAGCCTCATCTCTTTCGTACGTATGTAATTAAGTTGTCCTAAAAGAAAGAGTTTGTGTTATGGCATTGCTTTCATTCTGATGAAATCAACAAAAGCTTTCAAGTGCTTTTCCCTGGAGGACCTTTCTTCTTCCTGAAATTGTGGTCACAACTGAGCCCCAAATTTCTGTTGCTAAGAAAGACAGTTTAAGTGAGTATTGCCTCATTTTATAACATCTCTTACCATAATTGTTGAATGAAACACTACAGTTGTTAAGTTGATAAGACCCATGGTGGCACAGTGATTAAATTGCAGTCAGCAGGCTAACTGCTGACTGCCAGGGGTTCAATTCTCCCAGGCTTAGGGTTGACTCAGACTTTCATCCTTGCAAGGTTGGTAAAATGAAGACCCAAATTATTGGGGGCAATATGCTGACTGTAAACTGCTTAGGGACGATTGTAAAGCACTGTGAAGCGGTATATAAGTAAATGCAAGTGCTAATAGCACAATTGTTAACCTGGCTTCACCATTGACTTTGTCAGAGGGTCATAAAAGATGATCATGTGACACTGCAATAGTCATAAATATGAGTCAGTTACCAAGCACCTGAATTTGATCACATGACCATGGGGATGCTGCAATGGTTGTAGGTGTGAAAAATAGTAATAACTCACTTTTTTCAATGCCGTTGTAACTTCAAACGGTCACTAAATGAATTGTTCTAAGTCAAGGACTACTGGTATTAGATTTTCTGCCTAATTTTTTAAAAAGTATTTTAAGAAATGCAGTAGACCCACAATTAGCTACCAGACATGGTGTTAATTTTTCCTCCTATCATAAAGTTACAGATAGCTATTCTGAACATGCAGGAAAGCACTTCCTGAAAATGTTGCCTGCAATATGAAATGCTCTCACCGCTGAAATCCATTTTAAGTACTTGTTGAAGACCTATTTGTACACCCCTGTCTTTCCTAGATTCATTGACTTATCAATAAGATGCTGCCTGACTTCCAACAACATGGAACATTTTTTGTTCCCTCTTTTTAAAATGAACATTATTTTGTTTCAATTATTTTAATTTACTGTTAATATTCTGACTTTTAACAATATGAAACATTTTTGTTCCCTCTTTTTATTATTTTTAATAAAAATAATATCTTAATATTATTTTAACATTCTGATTGAGGTTTACCTTTGAGATTTGATATAATAGGAAGCAATATACAAATAATAATTGTAATAATAGTAATAATAGCCTGCCACCAAACAGGAAGTAAGGCTGCTTTCCTCCCCCTCCCCCTCCCCCCCATTCCTGATCCTGCCTTTCTGCCACCAACCCAGGCACCTACCATCACTAATGATGAGAAGAAATCAACAAAATTCTACACTGGATCGGTCATTGACCAGGTCAACAAGGACCATGTCAGATGTATGGTTCCTGGACATCTGCCAAACAATGGGCTACAGGACTCAGTTGCTACTACTGGGGAACCATGGCGTGCAATTGTAAAATGACTGGGACAAAAGCGCAAAATTGGGACAACCAAAGAAAACTGAGAAATCATCAAATATTACCATCAGGCAGAACCAACAGCCATGGGATTTCAAAAAAGAATGATGCAACTGTGAAAGTGTATATCTAAGTGGTTTAGCAAAAATACTGAAAGAAAAGATTGAAAACCACATCAAAGAAAACATAGAAAGAAAAAGACTACCTACCATTTGTGAAGTGCAAAGCAAACGAGTGAAAGATCTGTTAACTGCCATGAGCAACATTTTAACTTCCATCCCATCCAGCACACTATATGAAATCAACCAACTAATGTATAGCACAGCTGCCATTATAACTGCAGAACTGGGTTATAAAATGCCAAAAAAGACACCCACTGGAACACCAAAATGGAAAATTCGACTTGAATATAAAATAAAAAAAAACTATGACGGGGTGTCAGCAAGTTAAAGTACATGAAAGAAGGAAATCTAAAGAACAAAAAAGCTGAAAAATAGTACATACAAAATAATACAACCTGGAGGAAAAAAACAATAATGGAAATCACTTAGTTCTTTTAGAAGATAATAGCATGTAATAAACGTGTAATAGCAACAGTACAGAAAATTGAAAGATTCTAAGGATGAATAAAACAATATAATGAAAATGTCCAGTTCAGAAGAAACCAATACCTCTTCTACTATGAAAATCAAGTCCAAACTAACGTTCACCCATGTAAACAAAAAACTTTGAATTTCAGAAAGAACTGTGGGAAAACCTAGTGGAATACAACAAAACTGCCTCCTGTATCAAAGATATTCAACAAAACAAAATGGAAAATATTGTAATAACAACTGACATCATTGCAAAACAAACAAAGAAGGTCAAGAACTAGAGTGCACTCCAACTAGATCTGGACGAACTGTGTGGATACTGCTAAAACACCTGACCAGTCTCGATCATTGCATGGCCATTCAATTTAATGAAATGCTTCAAAATGCAGCAAGCAAAGAATGGTTAACAGTTGGCTGAACATACTTGATAATGAAAGATCCAGAAAAGAGCACAGAACCAAGCAACTACTGCCCAATTACTTGTCTGCAAACAATGTTCAAACTTTTTACAAGAATACTGGCAAATTCAATATTCAATGATCTGAGAGAAAACAGCTTGTATCCAGTAGAAAAAAAAGAAAATTATAAAAAATCAAGAGGAACAAAAGATCAGCTGCTCATTGACAAGATGGCATTAAAAAATGCAAAACAAAGAAAAACAAATTTGAATATGGCATGGATCGATTACAAGAAGGCATTTGACTCACTACCCCACAGCTGGATTAATGCCAGTCTGGAAAACTTTGGAATCAGGAAAAATATTTGTACATTTTTGAAAGCAAACATGCAAAAATGGAAAACAATTCTAACAGCAAATGGGGAGAACATTGGTGAAGTCAACATCAGAAGAGGAATCTTCCTAAGGGACTCATTTTCACCACTACTGTTCAACATCGCATTAATTCGACTGACAATAATCCTACAAAACACAAAATTGGGATGCCAAATCTCAAGCCAACATGACAAGATAAACCATCTACTATACATGGATGACTTAAAAATGTATGCAAACAGTCCCACAGAACTTGAATCAATACTCAACACAGTCCAACTGTTTAGCAATGACATCAGAATAAACTTTGGACTTGAAAAATGTGCCATATTATCCATGCAGCAAGGAAAAAATAGAAGGAATAGAACTGGGAAATGGAAGCATTGTGAAAGCATTAGCAAAAGATAATGGTTGCAAATACCTAGGCATATTGGAAGCAGATAACATCTTGAATGGAAAAGTCAAAGAGTCAATGCAAAAGGGATACATTAGGAGGGTCTGCCAAATATTAAAATCAAAATTGAATGCTGGAAACATAATTAAAGCCATCAATACATGGGCAGTTCCAGTGATGTGTTACCCAGCTAGAATCATCAACTGGACTTTGGCTGAACTGGAAAATTTGGACCAGAAAATATGTAAACTTTTGACTGTGTATCACGCTTTACATTCATAGTGATGTCGACAGGCTATACCTGCCAAGAAGAATCGGGGGTAGAGACCAATTGCAAGTCCATCAAACTGGAGAAGAAGAAAAAGCAAACTTTGTGAACCAAGTACAGAAAAATTGCTGCAGGCTGTGAAAATGGAGAACATTATTAAAACAACAGAAACAAAGGCAGAATATAAGGAAAAACAGCTAGATGACAGATTAAATAGATGGAAAACCAAAGCTTTGCATAGACAGCATTTGAAAAACATTGAAGGAAAATGTGATGACAACTTGACATGGGCATGGCTTAATATGGGAACCATCAAGAAAGAAATGGAAGGTTTAATACTTGCTGCTCAAGAACAAGCACTACAAACTAATGCCATGAAAGCGAAGATACAAAAATCCACCGACAATCCAAACTGTCGACTTTGCAACAACAAAGTTGAAACTGTTTCACATTTAATATGTGAGTGCTGCAAAATCATACAAACTGATTACAAAGCTAGACATGACCAAGTTGCTAAATTAATCCACTGGGCATTATGTAAAAAATATGACTTACCTGTATCTGAAAAGTTATGGGAACACTACATGGAAAAAATTGTCAAAAATGAGAAGATGAAGATCTTGTAGGACTTTCGTATACAGCATCAACAACATGCCCAATATCACAGTCATCAAAAACCAAAGTGTACGATTCATTGATATTGCTATACCAGGAGATGCCAGAGTCGAAGAAAAAGTACTAAAAAAAATCATGAAATATTGCAACCTGGTCATCGAAACCACCCAATTATGGATGAAACCTGTGACAGTGATACCTATGGTCATCGGGGCATTTGGCACCATGTCCAAGAATTTTACATAATACATCAAGAAATTGCAGCTTCCTGCAATAATCCCAGCAGAACTGCAAAAAACTGCACTACTCGGAACATCATATATTTTAAGAAAATACTTGGTCTATACCTAGGATGCTGGCAGCAACCCTTATCAACCATCAGTGCCAATTAATAATATTTGTGATACATTTTTAAATGTTCAGTTGACTGAGTTCCATGTTTAATGAATAAAGTATATTATAGCTATTGTTTTATTCAAGAAAGCTGAGCCATAAAATCAAAAAGCACATTCTCTTCCAGTCCCTGTTCTTCCATATTCATTGTTCCATTCAGATTAACATCATAGGTTCAAGAACTATAAGGTACAAGGAGTTTTTACATATCAACTCTCTTCATCATATCCCTAGACACTGGAGCATAGCTAATGAAATGACGTAAGTTTCCTGAGTGATATACCTATTTCCTCATTCAAATATAATTAACAGTAGGCTTCTTTGTTCTATGAAGATCAATGACTAATTGGGAAAGGAAAAACTAGTTCTAACTTTATGTTATCATGGAAGAAAGAGTTTAATGGAGGTGTAAAAGTCAAAAGTGGTGAGCAACTTGAAAAGGAGATAATTTGTTTTAAAGCGTCTTTATTCTTACTTCAGTTACCTTGATTAGCTACAATTTAAAATATAATTAACTTTCTGTGAAATGTGGCACTATTACCATTTTCACACTAATGTCAGGTGGTAGCCGTAAATAACTTCATAAATTGAATTTAAGTGGAAAGAAGCTATCTATAGATAGGTCTATCTATAGATTTACTTTCAAATGTGTGAAGACAGTACAGATGCATTTGAAGACTTCCTGGTGGACTATTGTCCCAAATTCCTGGCTTGGAAGGCATCATTCCATGACAATTATCCATCTTTTGGATAGCAACTAGTTTTGTTACATATTTGAGAACCATGTTTTAAGACTCAGTTGTAAATGTCTGAAGCATTGTTTGCATTTTAATTATGAAATAAATGTGTACTATATATCATGGTGGTTATTTATAGAATACATAATTCTAACAGAACAGTAACAGAGTAACAAAGTTAGAAGGGATTTTGGAGGTCTTACCATTTCAGGCAAAGGTTGTCCAATATCTTCTTAAAGTTTTTAAAAACCTCCAGTGTTGAAACACCCACAACTTCTGGAGGCAAATTGTACCACAGATTAATTGTTCTAACTGTCCGGAAATTTGCCCTTAGTTCTAAGTTGCTTCTCTCCTTGATTAGTTTCCATCCATTGCTATTTCCATCCAGTGATTAGTTTCCATCCATAATTCTACTAGTACAGCTATAAGGGAAAGCTATAAAGATGATAACAATTGACTTGTCCAGCATCTAGAACCACAACAATTAAAGTTATAGTAATTTTTGGAACCCAATCTAGTAACCCTACTGCAACAATACAAATGGATTTTTCTGGAATCAACAACCCATCAGACAGCAATTTAACAATCTTTGTGGTAGATCATGATTAATATGATCTATTTAAATGTATCTTTTGGCTAATCTCAAAAAGAATTCAGGAAAAAATACTGCTGTGAAAAAGACCTTAAAGTTTTTGTTTCTTTTCCCATTTTTGATTTTTTAAAATCAATTATCTTGTCACTGAGATCTTTAATCGATTTTTAAACTTTATTGCATCCTGTTTTTGATAGAAAGGGAAAACAGCATGTTCACGTTTACTGTAAAGATTACCAGGAATATACGGAAAGTCATTTGGTTCTCTGGTTCAAAAGGCAAAGAAGGAGAGAACATTTCCATTTATGGTGTAATCAGTTGCAGCTTATTTTGTATTGATCATCTACTTCCTTGTCTTGCATCTTGGCTGCTAGTATAGTTTGCAGAAATATGCTTTCTGGTGTAGCAAGATCAAAGACAAGCCAAGGGTTAAAGGTTATAAGGTTATAAGCTAAACAATTGATAATGCAAATTTAATTAAAGAGATAGTTTAAGAAGCAGATACCACTTTTAAGAGGCATGGCTAATTGTGCCAGAAACATGTTTCCAATATTCATCCTCTACAGATTGCATAGTTTATGATCAGCCTGTGAAATCTTTATCCTGATGGAACCATTGTCCACTGCCCAAGCTATTCTGTCAAGTTATTTCCAAAAACAGACCATTGATTTTGTACTTTGCAAGGTATTTCCTGGAATTGAACAAGAAATTCATCTTGGTTTGCAAAGGTCTTTAGTCCTATGTTTTACCCTTCTTCCATATAATTTGCTTCTTCTATGCAATTATAGGATTTGTATGGCCATATTATATAACATAACTCTGGGACTCAAACAACAAATAGGCAAGTAATGAAATGCAAACAATCTTGAAACATTTTCCTACCATTTAATCCATGCAACACTTTCTCAAGGTGGATAAAGATGTTATTGAAACTATTTTAAACAAAGTACCTGGTAAGCAACATATCGTATATGTTTTGTCTATATTGCTCATTTTTTCAGTCCTGGCACTTAAAAAGCTATATATAATTAATTGTTCCCATTGCCCATGTCAAGAAATTATTAGACAGTGTTGGATTATTTATAGACTTCTCAAAACTTTAGAAGATACTGGTATATGGAAAAGTCTCCTTGACATTTGTCAGGGTTGATAAAGTCAGTTACAATTCTCATATACTCACTAAAATGACAGTGTCCACATTCCTATAGACACATTTGGCCGAAGGGAGCTTTAAAAACAACTGAAGAAGTTTCTTATCACTTTCAAACCCAAAAGCATCGTTTGAAAAGACTTTTTCCATTTAATTTGTTCCTTCCCCACTTTTCACACAGTAAGGTATTAAATCATCTCATCACCTTCCAGATTTGTGTTGTGTAGGTTTTTGTCACAATGTTGCTTCCAAAAAAACCTAGATCACTAGGAGTTACTAATAAATGTATTCCATAGAGTGTTATTCCTGGTTATTCATTTTATTCTAATTACTTTATTTCTTTAAAAACACTTACTTTGCTTACAATTGTTTTATTGAATTTTCTTTTTCTTTTCAGATGATGAACATCTGTAACTGTATAGCTGTCAAAATAAATATAGTTAAGATTTGTGAAAGTCTGTGTAACATTTAAAAAAAGGAAAAACAATGTTCTTTTGCACATAAAATATATGTTCAATTTTTAGTGCTGATCTTATCATAAACAATAATTTTGAATGTTAAATTCATCTTTGAGTATAGATTTATTTGAACTTGGAAGTACAATGAGGCTAATTTATTTAAAGGCAAAGGAAAAAATGTAAATATCTAGAACTTTTTCCAGAGAGAAAATGTCCTTGTGAGCATCATTTTCACACACACACACACACACACACACATTTTTAGCCATTGTCTATCTACTGCAGGATGAAGGCCTCTTCTGCATGTTTCAACTAATATGATCCTGAGCTACCTTTTGCTAATTGGGCCTGCAATGCTTGCTGATGTCGTTGATCCATTTTGTTTTAGGTCTTTTTATGGATGCTTTTTATTAAGTGGGATCCATTCTAGACTGTCTTGGTCCACCTGCCATCAATTCTTCTTATTATATGACCAGTCCATTTCCATTTCAATTATTTTATTGTCTTGATGATACTGGATAATTTTGTTCATTCTCTTGTCCATGTGTTGGTCTTTTTATCTTGTCTTGTAATGCTGAGCATATATCTTTCCATGGCTCTTTGCACCACTCGTAGCTTTTGTATCAATTGTGAGATTAGTGTCAATGTTTCACTGGCATATATTAGAGCAGGTAGCACATACTGATGGAAAACTTTTCTCTTCAGGCATAGGGGGACATTGCTCTTGAAAATTATGCTTAGCTTGCATATGTGTGTGTGTGTGTGTGTGTGTGTGTGTGTGTGTGTAAAATACACCCACATACACCCACACATATATGGGGCATTCAGCAAGCTAAGCATATGTATATATAAATAACTCAGTTCAAAATTGCTTACCCTCAAAAAATGGTGCTCACAAGAAGGACCATGCTGATGGACTCTTGTCTTTATCAGTATGATGAGAAACAGTACAGTCAGCATGGGTAACTAGTGGCACAAATAACCCAGTCAACAGCTGTTATCTTGGGCAGGTGTTGACCTGGCTTCAGACAAAATCCTTATGGCGCATTTTTCCCCCTTACCCTGACCCCCTTTTCACTGCTATCAGGAGCAATACTATACAAATGTTATGTATTCTGATAGACCTTTTACTTCAATTAGATATGACATGAAATTATGAAAGCAACATAATAAGTAATTTTTTCCTGTTAAGCATGTCTTTTTCTATAATTTGAGATTGATTATTAAGAAGATGTTGATTTTGCACTAGAATATTACCCTAGGTTTAATTCTTGGAATTTTGTATATTCTGCACAAGTACTTTTTATAACCCAAACCTGTCAGTTTAGGCCTGTGTTGTCTGCAATTTCAAATGATTCCTTTCTCTTATACCAGGGCTTTCCAAACTTGGCAACTTTAAGGCTTGTGGACTTCAAGTCCCAGTATTCTCCAGTCAGCATGACTGGCAGATGAATTCTGGGAAATGAAGTCCACAAGTTTTAAAATGGACAAGTTTGGAGACCCCTGTCCTATAATTAGTCATGCAAATACCTGAATTTGCAATAAGAGTCATAAATCTTTTAGATTTAAACTCAACATCCATCAATGATGTAGTTACTGAAAGACCAAATTCTGCCAGTCTCTTGAAGGATAGACGGAAAGTTCTTCGCATAAACATTTTGTTTTCTAGCTAAGGGAACCGTGAATATTGGGGGAGTGCTATTAAAGTAAAACAGACTAGACTAATTCCAGTTTATTTGCTTGAGCCAATATGGTTTAACAGCCTGTCCCTACAATCTCTTAGGACAACAAGATTAGCTAGCAAATAGAACAGCCACAAAGATTTATGGTTTTCATATGTCAGAACTCTGAATTAAAAACAGCTTGCAGCAATGAAGAAACAAATGACATGCCAATGGCTAATCCACATCCTGAATAACATGATTGCCTTGATTCAGATATTAGTAAAAATTGCAGTGGCCTCCTTGATTCTAGAGAAACAGAAACATGAACTACAGTTTTTATTCTATGCACATGCATGCATTTAATGTTTCATATTTGTACTGAGGAGTCTACCATACTACATTATGTGATAGTGTTTATCATATGTAATCTATGATACCATTCATAATGGTGGGAAGTGGCTTAAAATGCCTCAGTATTAAATTTGAATTTAAATTCATTCCCAATGTACCGGAAAGACAATTTATAAGCATCAGAAATTCACTATTCCAAGCTATTATTCTTTATCCCAAATCTCACATTTTTTCTCTCAGCTTCTTTCCAACCATTGGACAATTGTTTAGCAATAATTTGTTGACTAAGTTGTATTTCAATGTGTGACTTCACCCATTAGCTGCATGGTTTAGTTAGTCCATTCATAAATCTATTCTAAAGTTAGTTGTGCTTCGTATTTTATGTTTTCCTAGAGAATAGGGGTTTCTTTATGCTAATCCAGTTTTGACAATAGTATCATTTTTGCAAGCCCAATATCATATATAAATATAAAGCAATATAAACTAAGTATATAGACTATTTTATTTGCATTACTGAATTTTTTTTCCAATTCCAGTTGCAAGTGAACCTTCCACTTTTGACAAGGAAGTGATTATATCAGCAAAGATTCAAAATTAAAGGTCTAAATTGGTTGAGAACAGTTTTTGTTTTTCAAGAAACTTTAGCAATATATTTTAAGCCTGTTTTGATATAAACAATGAAATCTCATATCCTGAATTATAAGGCCATCTGCACTCAGTTTATTCCTTCTCAAGAGAAGTAGTTCTATTTAGCTCTATTAAAATATTGTATGTTCCAGCATTGAAAACTCACTTTTCTTCTATGGGAATAAAAGCTTGTAGGAACAGTCTTTAATTAATGTTGCATATACTATGGCTATTTTTATAGCTATATTGGTGCAGTTATTCCATTTAAAAAGATTTTTTTGTTCATTTATTTTGCTTTTGTTATAAATGTAGGAATACTTATGGTACAACATCTCTTTAAATTTTGTTGTCACGACAAGATAATGCAACCTTTCCAGTAGTGTTCCCTATCTTTAATATATACCTACAGTTCGCAATCTAGACATTTCTCAGCCATTGCTGAGAAAAGAATATCAAGGAAACATTCAACTTACTCCTGTGTCACCTGAAATTTTCAATCCAGAATCAGATGCAAGAATAAAAGTGTGAAGCTTTGCATCATCATAGGATTGTATCTAATATTAAGCAAGAATTTAAAAATCCCTGTAAATTTTGTTCCAGGGTTTATCCAACAGTTAATCCATTGTTATCTTGGCTTTTTTATTCCCATTTGATTGTTTCTGTTGGAAGGAAAACTATCAGAAAGGTATATAGCATACTCTCTGTACTTATAGGAAGGTAGCAGCTAGTATGTGATGTGTTATGATGATTGAATGTCAAAATAGTTTTAAATGGCTATATATGATTCTGCCCACTTTGTTGTTTGGAAATGAGAGTTGGATATGGGTCAAATAAAACCTAACAGCATGTTGAATTCCATCGGAACGGGTTAAAACAAGAGCCCCAGAGCCAAATATTAATAAATACTGACTTGGTTTAGTTTTAATTTGTTTTAGAATCAGCACATGGATGATACAAGTTTCAAGCTCATTTATTCATTAAAACTTTGTGAGTTTTAGATCCAAAGAATATAAATACAACACCACGTTAGACAAGTTTGTGGCATTATATGGTATGTGGCAGGCCTCTCAGATAAGCAATCATTAATTCAAACTTGTTTTGTAGAGTCCAGTAATGTTCATACATTTCCAAAAAAAAATCTCCAAACTGGAAAGATTGTGAAAATGAGTTATTTCAAAAATGCTCAGTATTTCCTCATTTTATGTGTGTTGGAAAAAACACAGCAATCAAATACCGCAAGCACTTGTTTGTAATATTTCTAAATTTGCATGACTCTTCAGAATTTCCTTCACTATCCATGTAGTAATAAAGAGCAATACATATCTAGAGTAACATGCAACTTTCTGTATCCTATAAAGGTTATCTAATATTTCCAATATTCTAATATTTCTTATGAGGTTTTTACATCTCTTAAAAATTCAAGTTGCATTTGTGGAATTCTCAATATGAGCTTTTCAATGAGATGAAGGGTGACCACAATTCAGTCATAAAGCACACACTAGACATGTCAAAGATTCAAGTTCAGGCACTGCTATTGATTAAAAGAATCTTGTTGCTGTGATGCTTTAAGAAGACCTGAAAGGTAATTTTTTTCTCTATGGTAGCAGGGGTGCCAATCTTTCTGTATAATTAAATTACCATTCAGACTGCCAAATTCTCTTCGTTGTATTCATAATTAATTTTACAAAAGAATTTATTCTATTTTTCATTTTTATGTGTGAAGAGTTGGTGCTTTTTGACTATATTAAAAATATAGACACAAAATAAATTTGCTGTAGAATCAGATGACATTATAAATGTACACTTACTGTTGGTTCAATACTATTTCATATAAGTGTCTTTAATCCACTTAGCTTTTCTTAAGCTCTTATGATATGAAACAAAAGTTTACCAATGAGTTCTTGTGTCTGTATTTTGATATACATACTGTATACAAAATGTCTATTTTATATAAAAATACATTTTCTATGAAAAAGAAATGTCTTATAAACTTCCACTTGTTCCTGAAAAATATCAGTTTTCAAGGTATGTTTTTTTAGCATAAACACTTCTGAACATTTGTATATGCCAAATTTTGCACATTTCTAAGGCCAAAGAAAATACTTGACAACTGAAAATACTTAGCAGAAAACCTATAATCAAATGTACCCAATTTGATCTTATTTTATTGAATGCTGTGCTGTGATCTATCAGGTTTTTCTGATGTGTTCATTAAAATCCTGTCCAAACAAACTAAAGAGAAGATACTTCCAGAAAATCACAATGCCATTATCAAACTAGGAATCTTAATTATACTTAATGACAATCAATAAAACACTTAAATATATAAAAATGATATTGATCAGCTGTTGTACATCTTACATATAATGTGACAGAATTTGGTCATACTTAAAGAAATAGTCATTTGAATCTGAGAGTAAAAGGCTTAATTAGAATTGATCAGAGTGGCCAGGAAGTTTAATTAAGTGGGGATTTAGCACAGTGAGTGTTTATGAAAAATTGACAGTACAGTAAGGCATGCTTGGAGGCTATACCATCAGCAAAGTGGAGAGAAAATTTGTAAAAATTCCATATTCATAAAGACTTGTAAAATTATATGCACATGTTCTGTTATACTGTAATTTCTACTGAGGCATGAGAAGAGCTCTTAATAGCTCTTCTAATTCCATTTCCAGGATAAGTGAAAAAAAATATGTGCAATTTTTATCATCCAAGGTAACTGTTGCAATGTTGGTTTTTGCAGCTTGTAAAACTTGTATATTTATAATAGCAAAATAGTGCAATTGTGTATTTTTATCTTGTATAATTTATTTTATTTCAGAAATCCTATTTTTTAGCTCTACTCTGTAGGTTTTATTTAATAAGTTTTACTTAGTCTAGTTCATTTACATGTAATAAAGAATTTGTATTTGTGTTAAGGAAATTGAAGCTCAATCCTGCTGACTGGCAACAGGTTGGGAAAAGTTTCTATGCTGTAGAATTAACCAATGTGAACAAGCCAAGATTGGTGTTGATGTCTATCTTTTTTTTCTCAAGGGCGAAGCAAATGATGTTTTATGTAAAGCAACTGTTTTTGTCGCTTATTTTTAGTTGATAACTGGCTAGAAAAAGTTGAAAATAAGGATATTTGTCAAAAAAAGAAAACTCTATCGTCTTCTTTTCCTTTACTTTCCCTGTTCAGGTTAGGATTTATTTACTGAAGCACACAAGCTGATTTCCAAGTGTTAATCTGTGTTGCCTGTGGCAGAAAGAAGTTGAAGAATAACTGTCCTCAAGATAACTTTTCTTTTTCATCTTCTCACTGTTTCAGATATAGAATGCCTCTTAGGACTTCCTGATACTTTTCTGACAAAAGCCAAGCTGAGGCTTAAGCCACAAGCTAAGATAACTGTTGCCTCTGAATAGCCAGAAACTTGGCATTTTTCCTTCCCACAAATGTTCAGTAAAGGTCAAATGAACAGATTTAAAAGCATCAAGCACACATAAGCAAACAAAAGTTGCTAAAACTATTTTAAATGTTGTCAAGATCTTTTTAAAATATTTTAAAATTCCATGAACCGTATAATGAAGTTGATAAGAACATGTCATCCTCCATGGTCAGATTACAAACAAGAATCAACTCCATGTAGAACCAATCAATTATTAAAGTTTTCACATACAGGCAGAAAATTAATTCAAGAGACCCAGATAGAATTCCATGACATACTGTGTCCTTGAGATACATTGACCCTACCATATGCAGAATGATCATTCTGGCTGGGAATTTGAGAAAAAGGCATTTTAATCCAACTCAGTGATGTCATTCTGGGAATGGCTGATGAGGTGTCCTCTTTGCTGCGCTATCATAGATTGTATGATATATGTGATATACAATATATAGGATTATTGCCATTTGTTTAGCATGTGTATTCTATAATAATGAAGAATTTTCCAATATAAGATTTGAAATAAAGAGTGGGATTAAAAATACCAAAGATTTCTATTTTTTCTGGTTGAAAGTATATTGGAAACAAATAACTGCAACAACTAAAAGTGTATTGGAAAAAAATAACTGAGCCAATATGAAAATGTCAAACAGTTGTTATTGGAATAATAAAAATGTTATGGAAACAAATCCTTTGTATTTATGATGTAGCCAGTGGCCCTTTTTAATTATAGGATTATGGTATCAGAGAATGTTTTCTTATCTATATTCAATAACCCATTTAAAAAGAGAAGAGATTTTACACCTTTTTTTCTTTTATTCCTTTCATTTATTTTTATATGTATGCTGTAACAATCATTCTTATGAGGATTTAAACATTAATTTCAATTTAAATTCCAAGTAGCTTAGAGTTTACTGAAAGAAAGATTCTATCAGGAAGAGAGTACAAGTGGTACAATAGTTGAAGGGTTGGGTTGGCCTGTGGTCAGGAATTCCCAGGTTCGGCTCATCTTCAGCTATGGAAACTGAATGGATAACTTGAGGCTGGTCATTTCCTGTCAGCCCAGCCTATATTTTAGATTGTGGGGATAACATGAAGGGAGGTGTGCATATAAGCTGTCTTGGGCATCTGAAGAAAAAAGTTGCTAAAATTTTTTAAAGAAGATTTAAAAAAAAACACCAGTAATTTGAACTGTAAAAAAAACCTGGTCTTCACTGTTGAAGAGAATGAGAGTGATCTCCCATACATTCATGCTGGGAACTCTAGATGTCATGGATCTTACAGAACCTTAAGTCATATTTTGTTGCAAAAATGTTTAACAGATCCTATAAAATCTTGATACACTGCTTTATTGTGGCTGGAGTGGGGAGTTGTTCCTTGGAGAGGTAAGCAAAGAATGCTATGAGTATATTCCCAGCAGAGTCGCCCAAGGAGTAAAAATCAAGCAGGAAATGTATCAGGCAGAAGTAATACAGGAAGATGCATTAGGTAGACAATCATTTTATGACAAGGGCAAAGGCATCAATTTAAAGTGTACAAGAGAAGATAATGATGAACCATGCTTAATTTTATGAAGAAAAACACATGTATAGACAATATATAGTGTCAGATGATGGGCCTCACAGGTTAGATAACACTCAACACACTATCAAGGAAGACCTGAGGAATTTTCTGAGTGCTACTGGTACTTGTAAGATTGATAATTTAAAGACTTTGGGACATCTAGTGGCTGATATTTTATAAAATATTTATAAAAATTATACTATTTCTTGGAATGATTTGAAAACCAATTTCTCCCATTAAACATACATTTTTATTAAACTAACTAATCCTGACAGCAAGTGTTTGGTTTCATGATTATTTCAGAGAATAACTTCTGTTTAACTATTTGAGTTTTAAAAAGGAAGACAATTCTTACATGCAGAAAAATAAATTACTTGTTGAGACAAATGGAGAGAACTAGGTGGTAATTTCAACTCTTCTTATCAATATTCAAAAAAAAAACTGCTGTTCTGTGGAGATTTCCAGAAGAGGAACATGCTAATAGCTTATAAGTGAAAGCATAAAATAAAGAACTGAGCATTTGTTGGTCAGTAAAAATTTAAA
The DNA here is from genome assembly GCF_049901715.1 of Pseudonaja textilis. Classification (NCBI taxonomy): domain Eukaryota; kingdom Metazoa; phylum Chordata; class Lepidosauria; order Squamata; family Elapidae; genus Pseudonaja; species Pseudonaja textilis. The sequence goes on from NC_141996.1 coordinate 48,897,250, forward strand.
GAAATAAGGTTAATATATTTCTTTTCTATCTAGGCATACAAAACATTTAGTAACAAATAGGTCTAACAAATTTATTTAGTGGTTCTTGGGGGAGGAATAGTTTAAACCTACAAGGTTTATTTTCAGCAAATCAAGAGCAAACAAGAAATGTGAAAACTGTTTATTCAACTCAAGGAAGCCTAGCCAATGGGAAGAATGTCCAGAAATATTCAGCTATGACTAAATGATGCACCAATATTAATAGTAGACAAACAATTTTGTTTGCATTATGATTGCTCATTAACCAAGAAAAATATAATGGAAAACTGTCAGAGTTCCTAAAATAAATGGTGCTCTTGTTAAAAAAGGCAATCAAATAGAATCAGTTAACATGGTATTTTTTTTAAAAAAAAACACAATATACTAGATATTTTCTTGACAACTGAACTGTTGAAAGAGTCACACAAGCATCTCATACACTGTGAATAAAGACAGGGTGCATAATTTTCATGATACAACTCAATGCATGTTCAGTGTCAGTGTAAAGGAGTAATTGGAAGCTAGACTTTAAAAGCCACAAATACTGAAGTACATACATATGTATGCACATAATAACCCATTGTACTAGTTTGTTCCAGGAAAATAGTAAAGAAAATAGTATAGTAAGATGCAAGAAATAGAAAGCAATAGAAATTAATGAAAGAAAAAGAAATAGCTAAATCTACTATACACTGAGATACACATGTATACTATGGCCTGCCTTCCCATCCTTGCAAGCAATCCATATTTCCACATTTCCATATACCATTCTGTTCTTCAAACTTCCCACCCCTCCCTTTTAATATATATACTATTCATTTCAATTCCATATTTTTACACTGCACTGTCATTGCCAAATTTCTAAAAATACTCTGTCCAGCCTTTCCTCGCTTCAGTTAAAACCAAGTAATTTAATCATTTTTATTTTTAATTCCATGGAATCTTCTGTTCCGCAGCCTTCATCTACTTCCAAATTGTTTGTTTCTATCAAAACTGTTGTACGATTGCTACACCATTTTTAATGTTAATTGCTTTCTACATATTTAACTACATTCTTATAGTACTTTATACATTTCTCTGTATACATGTGATATAACATCTTTTATCAATTATACAAATGCTTATTTATAAATCCACAACTTATTTGTTATACTTTTTATTAGCATAACTCCACACATTTCTCTGAAATATTGTAATGTATTTTTTTCTTCCTGTTTCATGTACCTCCAGATCAGTGGTGGGATTCAAAATTTTTTATTACTGGTTCTGTGGGCATGGCTAGGTGGGCATGGCCATGTGATTGGGTAGGCATGGCTTTTTTGCAGCACCACCCCCCTCGTCTCATTTTTTGGGCCTTCCTGCCCTCAGAGGATCCTCTCGGGGGGCATTTGCTCCCAGAATGCTCCTTTGGGAATCATGAAGAAAAAAATAGGAGGGACATGCAGCACGCTTCCATGCTCCATTTTGGGGCCTTCCTGGCATCAGGGAAACCTCTAGGGGGGCATTTTTGCTGGCGCCCAGGAAGGCAAAAAATGGAGAGGGGCTGTGCCCCCTCCTTTCATTTTTTGCCTTCCTGGGCCTCAGGGAAGTATCCTGGGTGAATCAGTAAGAAGCAAGGGGAATCTCGGCACAGCTGTTCCTATGATTGTCAGGAGGTTAAAAAAAAGAAATACCTTAAGGAGTGACTGGGCGGGCAAGCATTGGGCGGACGGTGTCAGCAAGCATTGGGCATCAGGCAGGCAGGGCAAGAAAGTGAGTGGCAACCAGGTGACTGGGTTGGGGGCATGGCCAGCCAGAAGTTACTACCGGTTCGGCGACCCACGCCAAATTCTTGCTACCAATTCGCCCGTACTGGTGCAAACCAGCTGAACACCACCACTGCTCCAGATTCTTTTATGTCTACTTTCTATCTATTCTGTTAAGAAATCAATTTACTTTCTAATACCTTTTTCATATAAGATCCAAAATTTCTCTCCTGGAAACATTCTATGTTAACTCTACTTTCCTACTTCTTCTCCTTTTCTTTCACAGCCATATCTTTTTTACAAAATCCACTCCTGACACTATAACAATCATCTGCCCTTCTCTTAGAATTTCTCATTGTCCTTGCATCTTTTACAAATTCTCTTCACCTTTTATCCTAAACAAACAAATTCATCATATGTGATTTATATTCATTTTTCATTCACTCATTTTGTTTGTAATTCTTTACCATATAATAATAATCTTCATGCCATCATTTGATAGGCTTTTAGATGTTGGCTTCTGCTAAATATCATGGTTTTAGTTAATTGAAATGAGTCCTTGATACAGTGCTTGATAGGAATACAGAGAAATTGTAGACCTGTAGTTTAGAATTATATTTTATACTTGTATGCATTTCTGTGTTTTTAAAAGAAAACTGAAGTGAATTAAATGAAATTATATTAAAAGATTCTATATTTATAGAAGCAATGTTTTCTTTGAAAAGGTTGGTAAAAACATGTTTTGTTTCATCAAATTAATTGATATTTCTCTTTGCAGTTTCCTTCCACTTTTTAAATTGCCATCAATATTCTAGTTTTTTGAGATCCCTAATTTAAGGATCATTCTCAGAACATCATACTCAAGGATAAAGTAATCTATGAACGCTCTTGCTGTCAAACCATCTCCTAAAAGAATCACTATTCTTTAATATCAGCCATGTTTTAGCTCACTTCATAACTCATTCAAATGGCTTAAAGCAAAGTCCTTCATAATTCTCCTTGAGAAAAACAACATTGAAAAAACAAATTCCAAATAATTTTGTCTTAATATGTGTGTGTGTGTGTGTGTGTGTGTGTATGAAAAATTTATTTATTTTTATTTTTATTTATTTTGATTTGTCAATCGCTTACAAAATAATAGGTATAAGTATATACATAGTTATGAATACATGAAATGGGTACATATAAGAAAAATAAAAGAAACAATAGGACAGGGATGGTAGGCACGTTAGTGCGCTTATGCATGCCCCCTACAGACCTCTTAGGAAAGGGGTGAGGTCAATAGTAGAAGTTAAGGTTAAAGTTAAAGAGGTTAAGGTTAAAGTTTTTGGGGTTGGGGGAAGAAACCACAGAGTCAGTTAGAGTATTTCAGACATTGACATTCTGTTGCTGAAGTCGTATTTCCTACAATCAAGTTTGGTGAGGGACAGCCAACAATGAAAGAATAATACAGAATTTATTCCAGACATTTCTTGGGTTAAAAGCTCAGATATCTTTCAGAGTTATTATAAATGCCAGCTGGATCACATACACCCTTCTTATCAGTTTCCTTTTAATTATGTGACTTCAAAGGCATTGCGTACTGTTGGGCCTTTCTGTTTGAACACCACTAAGTCAACATGGATATTATCTTACCTCACAGTACTTTTAAACTTCTACTTCAAAATTCAGCATTTTGGGTAGTCTGGTATAGCGAAGCAGAAAGTAAATTGCTGCTGATTAATACAGGTTAAAACAGAATATATTTAGTAGACCTTTTCTACTTCATGCTCATAATTATGATGACTATTAAAACAAGAAGAGTAACTAATTTTCATGAAATAAATTCATGGATTCAAAATTACTAATGTTCATATACTATCATTTAATAAACATTGTAAAGTTCATTAAAATAATTTTACACATAAGGTAAAGGTTCCCCTCTCACATATGTGCTAGTCGTTTCCACCTCTAGGGGGCGGTGCTCATCTCTGTTACAAAGCCGAAGAGCCAGCGCTGTCTGAAGATGTCTCCGTCGTCATGTGGTCAGCATGACTAAATGCCAAAGGCGGACAAAGTGGTCCCTATTTTTCTACTTGCATTTTTATTCTTCTCCTTAACCTTTTAGGATTTCAGTGGATCCATTATTGCCATACAGTAATTGATCTAACTGTTCAGTTCTTCCAAGATCAGTTTATAAATGTTCTTATAGAACCTCCATCTAATCTGGATTAAGGTTCCTTTTGTCATTTGAAGTCATCCCCTTAAAAGTCACCTATTCTCACTCACAAATTATATATCTTTTAAGGTAGAAATAAGAATAGAGTTGGATATCATGTACATATAGTTCTGCAGTAAAATAGTTTCATGTTCAAAAACTGATTATATTTCTAGACTACTGACTTAGATATGCAGTGTATTAGTATTTCATTGTCGACATATATGTTGCTATTCCATACTTTTTCACAACTGCTTCTACACAGTCTTAACAGATTTCCATTTTTAATATATCTAAACAATAAATCACCATAAAGGTACACAGTACTGCTGACCTTGTCACCTATTATTGTTTGGTTAGCCCTTGTGGTATAGAGACCCCAACTACAATTCTTATTCAAGCTCTACTCCTGTCTGCAAGTTGATAATTTGGCAGCCAATATCTTTTGCCATTTGTTTCATCTAGATCACAGGTGTCCAAACTTTGGGCTTGCCTGAGCCACATTGATTGAAAAGGAATTGATTTGGGCAGCATATAAATATATATAATATACTTAGTGCATATAAATTACATAATAATGTTAAATGTTTATGATCTTGGGGGCTGCATTACTAGCTGTTCAGGGCCACATGCAGCCTACGGGTTGCGAGTTGGGCATACCTAATCTACATCTTAAATTATTAATCCATACAAATACTATTAAAAATGAACTGAAACAGACTATAGTAATACAATATGTCTGTCTTCTATGTTTAATAGCACATTTTAAGCTGTTTGTATTTTTTTCTGAACTGATTAGAATATGAACAATGCTATGAGACATTATTTCTGAAAGCCAGTTATTGTAAACATAATAAATGCTTCCTCTCTGCTTGTGAATTTTTTTTTTGAAGCATCTGGGGTGCCACACTTAAAGTATGCTGTAAAGAGACATTGGAGACAACCCAGAATAAAATAAAATAAAAATGCCATTGCTGCATCTGGAGTGCATCATAATAGAAGAAGTTGTAATCATATATAAAAACCCTTTTAATTGATCAAGGCTTAATTCTCTTGAAGGCTGAATTTTTCTTCAAATCAGCCTCAACACCAATGACTACCCGGGTATGTTTTTGCCAAGATTAAGTTATTAAAAAGCCAGATAAAACCATTGACCTGGTATGTTGTAGTTCTCAGAAATACTTTTCATTTTTAAAGTTAAACATGGGCCTCTACTCTGAAGTAGATTGACTTTGACTGGGATACATGGTCTTGATTAAAATCTCACTAGTGCTCACTACTTCTGGGAACTCCTTAATCAGGTCATGAATAATTTTTCATTTAGAATGTCTGCGTAGAAATGGCTCATTTGTGCATGCATGTAAACTAAAACTGTTTTCCTTAATTCTGAGAATATAGGGAAGATATGTATCTTATTTTAACCAGAAAGGAAAAGTGATCATTTCAGGAAAATGAAACATTTAAAAGATAAATTGTTTGACAAACAAAAACATAAAATGATTCTAATATATGCTCTTTATACCACAATTGACCTGAAATGTGTAGAGCATGTTGATATTACTTTATTTGCTTTTTATTTTCTTCAGCAAAATCTGATACGGAGTCAGAATGCTTTTCCAATGAAACTTTTCTGATGTCCAAATTCTAAAAGCTGATATGCTTTCCCCAAGGAATACTTTCTCCAAACATTCCATAGCAGAATTGAAATAAGTTAGATACCCAATAAAAATAATATCCTATTTAAAGTGAACTTCCAAGCTGAGGTATACATATGTAACTAAACTAATCCCTCTATTCTATTGTCATCCCTAGCAAGACAAACTAAAAAGTTTTCTTGCCTGAAACCAAGCAACAAATATCTCTCTCTAAGCAAAGTCACTTGATACAGAAATTTCAGCAGTTTTATTATTTCTTTGCTCATAATTGAAAGAGACTGCTTTCCAATTTGTGGTGATATACTTCCTTGACAAAAAGTAGTTATTCATTTTATAACTAATATGCATCTTCAAGCATATTAGTCCATATGTACAATGAAAAAAAATTACAAAACAAAATTGATGTGAGATTAAAACAAACTAAATATACAGTATATTATTTGTTGAAATACTTACTGAAATTTTAATATACTGAAATACTGGGAAGCCGCTTTTAAAACTTTAAAATGCAGGAAAGCAGGTATATAGGTAGATATATAGAGACATACTGAACATACATAAATATAGAATAATATATTGCTGAACATACAGCAACATTGTTGTCAAATAATTTTCTTTCAGAAAGGAATCCTGAATCCTGAGACATCCAAAAGACCTGTCCATTTGCCATCCATTTCATCCCAGGATTCAGGAATGTAAGAAAAGGATTCTGCTTGTTGCTCTCAGTGTAATGGAATGTTAATATTAAAACATATATTTTAATAAATAACTACTTTCAAGCTCTCCATGCTTTTTGGAAATAAATACTAGAACCTTCTCCTATTCAAGCACTAGACCAGCTATGAGTGCAATGGCAATTAAACACAATCCAATGTCCTTCTAGTACCTAGCCTTAAGTAATATACTTGAATAATTACAGATTCTGAATTATCATCAGAATTGATTGTATATGCAAACTATTATAGTTTGTAATCCTGAACCCCAGCAGACCATAGATAACTGGTGCCAAATTATCTCTGCTCTCAAGAAGCAGTTGACATGCCAGCCTTAGCTAATGGAAAGGGCTTTGTGCCATGTAAGTCACTTGAGCTTTCAACCAATGTACTGGATCTAAAAGTCATCCAAATTGGAAGACTTTAGAGAAACTGTAAGCCATTTGCAACAAAACTGAATGCTATCTTCTGATCAGAGTTTAATTTGGCCTTCATTCCCTCACCAGCTTCAGATTTCACTTCAGCATGTTCATTGATCTAAGCATTTAGGTCAAAATAAGAACTTGATAAAATTCACAAACTTTATAACGATCAACTCATTCTAAATTTCTGTATAACTTTCTGCTTCATTCATATTGTAGGGTTGAAATGTGGTCTACTCTGGAATTCTCCTTCATACAGTAATGTAATCTTAACTTCAATAAACCTGGAAAGAGGTAGAAAAGGAATCCATTGTCAACCATAAGGAACACTATCAAAGAGCCCGTGAAAAACTGAGTTTCAACAAAGATTGTTAATTGATGAACTTTGGATTATCATCATAAAATGAAATATTTAAAAACAGATAAAATATTTTAAATAGTTATTTAAATCACCAGAGTTCAGAAACACTTTTTTTTTAGCAAAACAAATTAAACACAGCTATGTAATTCAGGGCACCTAAAAATGGGCCTTCTGATGAGACATATATATACAACCAGTTAATACTTCTTTCTTTTAAATATGTAGTTTAAATTTCAGTTGAAAGACTCGCATGATTAATATCAGATTGCATATCACTTCATAACTATTTCTATAATTTACATGCATTTTAAAAGCAATGCACTAAAGATAACATGGATGAAACATATATTTATTTATTTGAAGAAAAAATATTTTTTCCAAGAAACATCAGAAATACTGCACTGCCATCTATTGATGCAGATTGTAGTATTTTACATTATCTAAAAAATGGCATGTGAAAAAGCCAACGTGATGATTCCCCAAAAAGCAAAATATAACATAATCTTTATAATAAAATTATAAGGCATTGTATCCAAACTGATTTATCTCAAAAATATATTAATTTTAATTGGTCTATAGAAAACTATAGAACTATAGAAAAAATATATTTCCAAAAATATATTTCCACTTCTTCAAAGAAAATTTACAATATGGATGATATGTACAAATATTAATCATTTACAATACAAGCCAGACTCCAAAATATTATATACGTATGTATGTTTTTCCTTTTTTTATTACAATGCAACCAGTGTTCATGTTCTTTACTGAAAACAGACCTAATTTTAAGGAGCTTGCAATTCAGGTGTTGGGTTACAGCCAGCAAACTGTTGCTCTAAGGGAAATGTATTAATTGTCTAAGCCAAAATATTAATGGAAAAAGTTAATTTTAATTAAAATAGCATTCTAAAGTAGGAAGGATGTCAGAAAGTGGCTGATACTTATGGGAAAGCTTATTTAAAATTGTATAGCTGATTGATAGGAAATATCATTGTGGTTGTACCTCTTCATTTCTGTTATAAATATAGGAAAAATGTAATAAATGTATTTTATGTGATTATGTTCTTTATCACAGTACTTATTCATTCATTATTTATATCTCACCTTTATTATTTTTATGAGTACTGTGGTGAACATACTTAATACTCCTTCCTATTTCCTCAAAACAACCCTGTGAGGTGACTTAGCTGGCAACTGTTGAATGACGTGTTGACTAACTGAGACATGTAGCCTGGCCAAATTATAGAATATAGTAGAACTTAAAAGACAGCTCCATATTGTTTTATTTTATTTGTTTCTGTTTGTTTATTTAACTTTATTATAGCTACCCATTCCAATAAGATCGCAGTGATTTCCGAGGTCTAATACTAATTAAAACAATTAAAACTTAGGCAAAACAAAACAGCCTGCATTAAAAACAAGCATTAGAACACAACCCAATGAGGTGTTCTCAAAAACATTAACCCGAGGGACCAAAAAAAGGTTTTAAGGGCTTTGTAAAGGGGATGCTTTCTGCTACAAAGGCAACTTATTTGCATGCATGATTAATTGATTCAGGGCATCACCATTTGCATTGCTTCAGGGGCTTCTTGGCTCATTTCCAGTAATCAGAAAATACAGAAATCTCTTACTGTAAGGAAGTCAAGTATCCTTTTTTGAAGAATCTATTAGAAAAGCATGTTAGTAGTAAGATTCATAAACTCTGTTTTTTCAAAGAGTTTGACTGCCATCTTGTGCCCAAAAAATGAAATTCCATGGCAGAAAATTAAACAGACATGCATTGTCATCACATCTCAAAAATGTCTGTTTTGCACCAAAGGGTAGCCAATCCAATATTTTATATATATAGCCATGCAATTACTATATAGGTATAAAAGCTTGAATAAGCACAATGGTTGGAAAAGCATAACTGAAAGGATAAACACTTTAGAGTTGACAAGGCTAGTCAGAATAAATACATTAGCAAACGAGGCAGTGCCTTTAGCAGAGGTGTGAAACACAAGGCCCACGGGCTGCATCCAGCCTGCGATGTGGTCGGATCTGGCCTGCAGAGCCATCCTGGAAAATGTAAGGGGCCAGCCCGCATTGCTTTGGCCCAGTCTACCCAATGAGAAGAGGAAACATTGGGCCAGCATGGCTTCAGCCCTATCTACTCAATGCAAAGACAAAACATGCCAGCAGTTTGGGGAGTGACATCAAGCTGGCCACGCCCACCCAGTTGGTCACACCCACTCAGGGCCACACCCACCTGGCCCCCAGAGGTCAACCATAGCCCTGATGCAGCCCTCAATGAAATTGAGTTTGACACCCTTGACCTACACCAACAGAAATTTCTTCATTATGTGTGGAGATGGAAGAAAAAAATAGCTTCTGGGACCATTTATACATTACCAATTGTGATAAAGTCCCTGTCATAAAAATTGCACAGGCTAATTTTCACATGCATGTGCAAATTTAAAAACAGAGGCATAATATCTCATTAATGTACAGCCAAGTGATCTGAGTTTTTGTTTGGTCTGCTGTTCATACACTATTTATGCATCATTCTCATTTGTTCTGTGTCTTTCATTCTCTCTAGACTAGAACAAGGCCAGAAATTATATCCAATGTCCTCTACAGGTAGTCCTTAACTTATGACCACAGTTGAGTGTAACATTTCTGTTGCTAAGAATTTTAAAAAAATATTTGTTAAAGAATTTTGCCCCATTTTTCAACTTTCTTGCCATAGTTGTTTACTGAATCACTGCATTAGTTAAGTTAGTGACATGATCATAAATTAAATCTGTTTCCCCATTAACTTTGGTTGTCAGAAGGTCACAAAAGGTGATCACATGACTCTGGAACACCACACCATATGAATCAGTTGCCAAGCATCTGAATTTTTTACATGACCACGGGGTTGCTGCAATGGTCATAAGTGTGAAAAAAAGATATTACTCACTTTTTCAATGCTGTTGTAACTTTAAACAGTCACTAAAAACTGTTGTAAGTGGAGGACTATCAGTATTGTCTTCTAAGGTCAAGTAAAATATCTTTAAAAATAATATTGGTAATATTTAATAACCATCAATTGTACTCTCATACTATACCCAAGAAATACACAATCAAATTAGTTCTAAAATAGTTTTTTATTTTTGAACACATGAAACAGAATCATAGCTCTATACGTTCATAGGAATTCTCCAGATTATATGATGATAATTACTACAATGAGATAAAATAAAATATAAAATAAAGGACGCCGAAGAATCAAGAAATTAGACCATGTATTTTACTTCAACTGCAATTCAAAGTCACAAGATGGGAAATGTAACTTGAATCCATTGTTTCTATAAATTAGTAATTAAGGAAAAACTATTTTCCCAAAAATTTTCAGGGAAACTCAAAAGGCTATGTACTCTTTGGACCATTTCAATTGGTCCTAATACATCTATTTAAATAAGATTTTTAAATAACTAGTTTGATGCACTGATTATAGATAAAGTAAAGTATCAGACTCAGAAAATCAATACACTGAGATCTAGCCATACCTTAGGGACCAAATCATCTGAGTAAGTCTGGGCTAGTCATTTTCTCAGCCCTATGAAGAAGGCCATGGCAAATCCCTTTCAAAAATTATTTTCAAGGAAATCTTGGGAACGTGTTCAGACAGTTGCCAAGAGTGAAAACTAAGCCAAAGGCACACACACATACACAAAAGATTCTTATGGAGATTACAGCATTACTAAATTCTATGAATATCAAACTCAAGTTTATCCTAAATGCATCTTTCTGAAACACCTTTAAAACTTTCTAGCATCTTGAAGTTCCATTTGGAAGACAAGCTTCATTCAGTTTTGTAAGTGTGTCTCTTGAACTAAACTGATAGATTATGTTGTAGCTGTGGACCTTATGCATGAAAAAAAATCTACCTTCTCTTTGTGTGTGTCTATGTGTTTAACTTATGGAACTATTTGGGAAACCTATTTTGCTATTATAGTAATTTAATAGATATTTGCAATTTTCTTTAAAACACAAAAATATAAGAATAGTTGAAAGTGCAACTTGCTATTGCATTCCCATTTGAAGAATGAATCCAAAATTCTAGTTTTAAATCCCACTCACTTATATCCACATTTGTGTCTTTCCAAAGATTTATTTGTTTTCCAAAATTTAAACTGCCTTTCAGAACAATTCTAGTCTAAAATATGTTACATGCTTTACTCTAAAACAAAACTTACTAAGCTCCTGAAATGTCATCAATTATATGACCATTTATATATGAAACACATTTCAGGCCTGTGTGCATTGTGGGAAAGCATCAGACCATGAAAGTGTAATATTATTAAGTACACAAAACTTACTCAGACATTTTAAAAGTTTATGGTATGCTTCTAAGACATCTGGCTTAGCAGATCGAAGGATGCAGAAGAAAGTTACATTTGCCAATAGTATTAAGAGGAAAAAGATATCTAAATATTTTGATTGTTTTCAATTAAAATCTGTGACAAATTAATGATGCATTATAGTGTTGATGATGATATAATTGTTTTATTAAGTCACACATTTACAAGGACCTTCATAAACCATTCAGGGCTTCACCACAAAGAATGCATTCATCTCAAATGAATGCTATTACCCTTCTATGGTCCATCATGTACCATACATTCTGTTTTATAATCAGATTGTGCCCTCAAGCATTAACATTTAACAAAATAAAAAAATAATAATATTTATTTCACAGACAATATCAATGTGGTTACTAAGAGTCACATAACCAATAAATCAATTTTACTTCTTATAAATACTTTAATTTTTTTTAAAAAACCATGTTTTTCAATAAAAGCCAGTAAACTCTGAATGATGGAGTAAGATTAGTTAGCAATTATTATTATGCTTTAGTAAAATATAGGCAGTTTTCTTTAATTTAATAATGGATCTGCCTAACTAGATTCGAATGGTTTAGTTATATGCCTATCAGTATGGATTTTATACATGAATGCGTATATCTTATGATGTATTGATATTTGTCATTTATTTTGCCTATTTCTTATTATATAGCAAAGAACACAGGATTACTTTAACAGATTATGATATACAATAGTCACCATATATTCTGCTTTAGTAACACATTTGACTAAGTGTTCCATGGAATGATTGTTGACAAGTGGCAACATATCAGTTGGATAATATAACTGCTTAGTGGACTTATAATTGATCAGATTAAAACACTGAGTAATGCTTTATATCAGCCTGGACATGAACCTTGAGTGGAAAACTTGAAAGCCATGTCCTTGTCATTCTTGCTATAATTGATTTGGATGAATGTTAAGTAGGTTTAACAAATAAGCAGAGTTATGAAATAAATTTAAATGATGCAATAATAAAGATTCAAAAAATTATTGACAGGTTGGATCAAAATATAGATATACTTAATTCTGTTCACATCTATTTGTTTATTTACAGTCCAAGAACGGTCATAAAATGTCATATACAAAATATCATTAATCCATTACATATGCAGCAATATACAGCATATATAATAAGAGAAAGAAACCCTATAAAATTAATTTAATTCATTGAGGGCATCAAACAGTTTCTATAAGCTAAAGCTATAAATAAAAATGTTATTATTGCCTTCAAACACTTGGGTCTTGCTCATTTAATAGGAACACTCCAAACTCCAGCTAACGAATAGAGTTTATCAGATTAAAGAGTGGATGTATCAGGTCTGATTGCCAATTAGAGTACAATGATCACAAAAGGATATATGAAGCACACTCAACCTCAAAATTAGTGCATCTGCCAGATTACATGTCACTATCAACTCACCTTCTATGTTTCATTTCGTTACAAGCAAACACCTGCGTTCAATTTGACTATAGTGCACTGTAACGGAACACCCATTATCTTCTGGTCACTGGTCTCCTGTTTATTTAGAAGTAGACAGTAAACTGTAAAAAGATTGTTTTTTTTTCTTTTTTACAAGTTCATTGATGGAATAGTAAAGCATAGACATCTTAGATGAAAGACAGAAAAACAGAAAACAGATAAATATATAGATTTGCCCAGTGTTAATCATGCCCTTATTTAACATAAATGTGACTTGCCCATTTTAATCACGTATTTGAGAGTCATTCAAATGCTCATGTTTCCGTTAGAACACTTTGTCACAATGCTGATTGTAATCTGTCAGATTTAGAATGTTGGAAAATTTGAGCATTACCAGCACCTTTGACTAATAGTTTTGGCAAGAATCCAATCCTAGCAGGTTTGTTAGAGGATAGAGCAGAAACCCCAATAATCAATTTCAACCAAGAAAGTATTTCAACTGTTAAGTCCATTGAGAAATGCTATTCATCAGGTATTCAAAATATATATTTGTTATAATTAGATGTTTTCTAAAATATTTCTAAATCTTAATTCCATTGTCATGTTTGCCTTTACCATAATTTAATTGGATTTTCTATTTTATTTAATTGCCATTGGCAAACACAAATGTAGCACATAATATATTTACCAACCATTTGTGAAGTGAAATCTGTCTATTAATTTATAATTACACAATATCTAATTAAATAAAAAAATTGATAACAGCAATACTAGCTCTAATCCTAAAGCCTAGATTCCCTTTTATTCCTTGGCAAAGGAAACAATGTTAGATGATTAGCTCTTATTTCTATTAAATTTAACAGAAACTCAGTAAGTAAAAATTTCTTTGGGTTTTAAAAATTGAAATGCTTCCATTTCCATACCTCACATTCACTGTTTTTCACTCAAAAGTCTCAATTAAAAAGCTGCCTAGGGATATAAGATCTAAGCCCCAGAGCTCACTATAACAGCATTGCCCAAAAAGCATTAAGAGTTGTTAACCTAATTTTGCAAAGCTTCTTCTCCAGTAACACTGTACTGCAAACCAGGGTATACAAAACCTTCGCAAGACTAATTCTCGAATACAGCTCATCTGCATGGAATCCACACTGTATAATGGACATTAATACAATTGAGCGAGTCCAGAAATATTTCACAAGAAGAGTACTCCACTCCTCTACTTGCAATAGAATACCTTATGCTACCAGGCTTGAAATTTTGGACCTGGACAATCTAGAATACACTGCCTATGATCTGATCTAAGCTTAGTACACAAAATTGCCTGCTACAACGCCCTGCCTGTCAATGACTACTTCAGCTTCAACCACAATAATACATGGGCAAACAATAGATACAAACTCAATGTAAACCACTCCAAACTCGATTGCAGAAAATACAACTTCAGCAACAGAGTGTTTGTGTTTGATAGGAGTACCTTATAGCAATTTTTCTATCGAAGTGATTTCTTTACTTAAGAACCTATGCCAACAGATCCAGTTATATATTCTGAAGGATCTAAACTGACAACATCTATATACTAAAACCCTTGTGTCTGTTTGATTGTTTGTAATCTTCAATTGGGTGAGAAACAGAGTACATTATAGGGCTACAATTTTTGAATCAATGCATCTTAAATGAGCTAACTTACAGAATGCATCCAAAATTCAGGACTCAGGGCTTGCATGGGAATGAGATTTGGGGAAAATGTGGTTTGCACCCACATGCATCCTGCCCAATGTATCCTGCCCAGTGCCAGTATTTTAAAATCAATGGGAAACTAGCAGGAAATATGGCAGGAGGGAGGGAGGAATAATAGGAGGGAAGGAAGGTGTCAGGCACAAGAAATCAGGAACAAAAGTCATTCAAATGAGTACAAGTTTAGTCCATGCGGGCCCACTACAAGAATAGTGGGTAGATAAGGGTCAACACAATTCAAGGAAAACTGGGCTTGTATCTTCAGAGTGTACATTAAGAAAGATGTTTTAAAAGGGATAGGCTATGTCTGCCCATGGTCATTTTGTTTTTTTGTTTAGGTAAGAAAATATATCTCACTAACTCAACAAGTCATGGCTTGTCTAGTAAATAAACTATTCTTGATAAAATAAGTTGCTATATTAACCACTATTACTTTTTCTGGATGTGTTATGTGTTAGTTTGATCATTCACAGTAGATGTAAACTGAGGTAAGTAGGGGGAAATGTCTAGGTTATGTTTTTCCGTTCTCATCCAAACTATAATTTATTTTTTAAATTGTTCACTTTGTTATTATTCAGGGTTTCAGACATATCACATTTGTGTTCATATGTTGCTTTGTTTTCTTTATCTCACTCAGTTTAATTTGGAAAGATGAAGCAGAAAAGTCAAAATTTAGCAACAAGGCTTGATTGATTTTCCAGTGGAAGAACATTCTGATTTTTGTTTCTTGATTATGTAGATGATGGATTCCCTACTTGAACAGTTCCTGGACTAAAACAGATGGCCCTCGTGGTAATATTCAAACAAACCATATTTCACCTTATTTACATATGTGACACATTGTAAGACTACTGCTTTATTATGCCAGTAGTATACATTAATCCTAATTTGCTGTAAAGAGTATGATGAGAACAAAATATTTTTTGTTTCATAGCAACATTTTTATTAATAGCCCTATGCATTTTAATGACTCTAGTAGTAATCTTTCTTTTCTTAAAAATACAGTCTGCATATCCAAAATATGTTTTAGAAATATAATTAATATGGTTCCCCTATCTATCAGTGTGCATATTAATATTCCAAACAACTGAACACGCTAATGGGAATCTTTTTCAATGCTGCATTTAAGGCTTATTTTAATAAACAAGTTGCATATACTGAATGATGATTCATTAAGGTGGTGTCAAAGTTAGGTACAAAAGTAGGAAGAGGTGGAAACGCCATGCAGCAACAATGCCTTTGTTCTAAACTAGGACATTGGAAAATGACGTTCATGTTCAAAATTAACATGGGAAATTACAATCAAAAATAACTAAAGGTCAATGTTGTGTAAGTATAGTGAATTAACAGCTGAACTGTCATTAATAAAAATGTAATCCACTAGAAGTTCATCAGCTAGGCCACATTTTTTTTACTTATTTAACAACCAAAACTTCTTTCACAAATGGCTTCTTTTGAAAAATATTCTGTTGTTGTGTGAGTATTTCTATCTTAAAACGATGTTCTCAGTGACAGCATATAGTACAAGGTACTTTAAGCGTAGAATGAATATTGATTGCTATCTATCTATTTTATACATACATACATACATACATACATACATACGTACGTACATACATACATACATGTTTTCTTAAGTTTTTGCGGGTATCTATATGTATGGTATTCAACTTTGTTCAGGTATTTTCCCACGTCATTATAGTTGTGCTTTTAAAGTTGTAGTGACGTTTCGGCAGAATCTCATCTGCCATCATCAGGCTTGTGTATTGTGTTCGTCTGTTGCCTTCCATCCTTCTGAGGTGGGTAAAATGAGGACCCAGATTGTTGGGGGCAATATGCTGACTCTGTAAACCACTTTGAAAGGGCTGCAAAGCACTATAAAGTGGTATATAACTCTAAGTGCTATTGCTACTGCTATTGTCAGAGCTTATAATTGTTCTTTTTTAACATATCATAAAACATTCTCTCCCCAACTAACTAAATGGAAAGGTAAAAATGAAACTGAGCCGGAGAGAGAAAACAGTCCAATGTGTCTTTCAGATATTTTGGCTATAAAAAAAGAATTGCTGATTATCCCCACAGTGAAGATTTTTGTGTAGCTAGTTCTCCCTTCTAAGAAACTGCAGATCTAGATGATTATTAAATGATGACATTGGTTGTCTATGGAAAGATTCTTAGTCATCCAGGTCATGGTTGTCCCAAAAGTGGTTTTTTAAAAAAGCAACTGGGCTTTGTTTTTTCCTTGAAGACATTTTGCTTCTCATCCAAGAAGCTTCTTCAGCTCTGAAGCTTTTGGATAAGAAGCAAAACATTTTCAAGGAAAAAAATAAAGTCCAGTAGCCTTTTGAAAAATAGCACTTTGGGGCTGTCCTTGCTGGTGTCCTTGAACATACAACATATTGGCAAAAAAAATCCGAAAATAAAATACAAGCTGAATAGTCAAGATCTTGTTGATGATCCAAGCTCTGTAAAGGACCTTGGAATACTCACCTCTAATGATCTAAGTGCTAAAGCCCACTGCAACTACATAGCCAAAAAGGCATTAAGAGTTGTTAACCTAATCTTACGTAGCTTTTTCTCTGGTAATATCACACTACTAACTAGAGCATACAAAACATTTGCTAGACCAATACTCGAATACAGCTCATCAGTCTGGAACCCACATTACATATCTGATATTAGCACAATTGAGAAAGTCCAGAAATATTTCACAAGAAGAGTTCTCCACTCCTCTACTCGTTGTAGAATACCTTATGCCACCAGACTTGAAATTCTAGAACTAGAAAACCTTGAATTACGCCGTCTTCGGTCTGATTTAAGCATGGTATATAAAATCATACATTGCAATGTCCTACCTGTCAATGAATACTTCAGCTTCAACCATAACAACACAAGAGCACACAACAGATACAAACTCAAGGTTAACCGCACCAAGCTTGATTGCAGGAAATACGACTTCAGCAACAGAGTGGTCAATGTCTGGAATACTCTACCCGACTCTGTAGTTTCTTCCCCAAACCCCAAAAACTTTAACCTTAGACTGTGTACTATTGACCTCACCCCTTTCCTAAGAGGTCTGTAGGGGGGCGTGCATAAGCACACCAACGTGCCTACCATCCCTGTCCTATTGTTTCTTTTATTTTTCTTTCATTTTTCTTATATGTACTCATTTCATGTATTCATAATTATGTATACACTTTTACTTATTATCTCGTAAACAATTGACAAATAAATAAAATAAAATAAAATAAAATAAGTTATCAGGGACATCTTTCCTGACAAGGTTTAAGAACCTGTAAACAGAGGGACCATGCATATGGGGATTCTTTTAAAATCCACAGTGATCCAGCTGCACATGGCTGGTTTTTATGTATGTTCGTGGTATTCCCAATAAGAGGCCTTACCTTCAGCTCTGATTCTGATAGAATTAATTTCAAATACTTTGGAACAGAATCATCCAGTAACATTTCTGTAGTAACAATAAGTGTATGTTCAACATATAAGCTGTCAAGTGTTTTCTAAAAATGTAATAATAAATGCTGGATTCAACATGTGAATGTAGATTGTACACAGCCTCTGCTGAGTCAGGGCAAAATAGATAACATTCATGAAGTGGTAACATTGCACAGCCAAACATCTGTGTTGTTCTGTCAAGTGAAGAAGATAAATCTTACTAGGTTTGGTGCAACATCTAAATTGCAATCTACAAAGATAAAAAGGAAGTAATAAAATTATGCAATAATGTAACATAGCCAATTTTTTCACATTTTGACTTATTTTTTATTAACAATATCTGTACACACAAATTATCCAGAAGTAATGATGCTTATTTCCGGACAAACTGCAATCTTATATTCATTTGCAAAAAATAAGTAGAGTGTCCTGATCATTTCTTTTAAATTAAAATTATTTATATATTTATTTATTAAATTAGTTTGCTGCCCAACTAGTCACAAGGCAGCTCTGGACAGCTTACAAGGTTAAAACAAATAGAACTATACAAAGGTAGATAGATAGATAGATAGATAGATAGATAGATAGATAGATAGATAGATAGATAGATAGATTATGCAATAAAATGTGGATTATAATTGAAATTATGGTAAAAAGATGGAGGGATAGAGGGAACAGCCTGGGCAGGGGTTGAGGTGAGATCTACTACTGGTCCATCAATCACCTCCAATGTGATATTCTCCAATTGGGGACTCAATCCAACTGGCAGAGCAAGGTCTTCAAGTTGTTATGGAAAGTTAGGAATGTAGGAGATCTCACTGGGCGGGGGGCGGGGGGGGGCGGGCAAGGTGTTCCAAAGGGCAGAACCAAGGCTCTTCTGCTGGATCATGCCAGTGAGAATTCCTTAACTAAAACTTAATTACTGTTCATATTCTATGAAACTAATAGTATAGTTCCATATATAGTTTCATTTACGCACAAGGCTAGAAAGTGGGAGACCATGAATTCCAACACCACTTTAGCTATGAAAGCCAGTTGGGTGAACTTGGGCCAGTGACTTTGTCTCAGCCTAACTCACCTCACAGGGTTGTTATGAGGAAAATAGGTGGAGTAAGTTATGTTGGATATGTTCCCCACCTTGAACTACTTGTATAAATAACAAAGGTGGGTTACAAATAAATAAAATAAAATAAAATGTGTCTTTTATAAATATAGTTACAGATTAAGAAATAACAATATAAGTCCAGACTAATTTACCAAAATAATCAAATATGTTAGTATTTGAGATGTTGAAATAATATATTTCAGAATGAGAAAAAGAACCATTGTCATTTAAACAGTCAGTCATACCTTAGTTCCAAATATACTACAGAAACTTTTTTCAACCTCTTCTTTTTACTTTATTCCATTTTCTTTCCATGAGCTCCCAAAACAGGTAATAATAAATGCTGGAGATGAAAGGCTGGAGATGGAAGATTCTAGATCCAATCTTTCCATGTGAATTTCCTTAAATTATTGTAGGATCTAAGCCAGTATACAGGAAACCATAACAACTTAAATTGTGTTTGGATTTTTTATCTCATCTGCTTTTCCCATATGCCAAGTAATATGATTGACATATGTCATGCCAGACAGTTGAAGACTCATACCATCTGTGCAGCCAGGTGTTCTATATTATGCCAAATAGCTTTAAGCGGCCACACATATGTGAGGTGGAATTGCAAAATTAGTTTTCCATCCTTCAAAAAAATTCCTGTTTCAGGGCCATGCCAAATAAATTTTGAAACCGACAACACTTTATATCTTTCGTATTTCTTTTCACAATCCTTGTATGTACAATGGTATGACTAGATATCCCCCTTCAATTTCCCCCATAACAAAAAGCCTATGATATGAATGATGGGCCAAAATCAGTAAGTAAGTTTCAGTGACTGAGATGAATTTTGAAGCTGGGTCTTCACAGTCTTAGCTGATCCCCTTAACCACTACACCATGGGTAACCAATTACTGGGCTGCAATGAGTGAAGAATTATCTTAGACACATATAAAACATATAATACAGTTTTATAAGATGATGATGGTAACCTTTCAGTCATGTCCAACTCTCAGCAATTCTTTGGGCCAAGTCTCTCCATGACAGTTTTATAATATTAAATCACACAATAATGTTAATATTTTATGACCTTGTGGGGCTGCATTACTAGCTATCCAGGGCCAAATATGGACAATGTGCTCTGGGTTGGACATGTCTGCACTACACAATACCAGCTTATGTCAACAATATAGCTGGAGAACAGGTGGTAACTAGTTCTTACCTGTGAGAGTGGAGAGGGGGCAGGTCAGGAGAAAATAGCTGAGCTACCAACAAGTACAGCAATTGTCAGGATTGGACTTCCAACAATTAGGCAGAATTTGTTAACATGCTTGTTATAACACTCAGAAGATACTACCAAATATATTTATTCAGGCAGAATCTAATTGTTCAGAGCAAGAAAAGTCCATTTGCTTCTTTGCAAAATGGAACTCTGAAGAAAATTGGAATAAGCTCTGGGTTGCATTATATAAAATCACATATTCTTTTTATCTTTATGTGTGATAGGATTGGCATACATTACACTGTACCAGACAGATGGACCAAAACATCAAATACTCTGCAACCTGATGTCTCACATGATCTCAAAAGTAGAACACAAGGCATCTAACTGGATTTAATAGTCCAATAGTCTATCCACTTATGTCTTAAGATGATCCTCATTTACTGAGGCCCATCTTGCATTTGTTAGATGATAGATTGATTGGTGTTTCTTGAGATGGAAGGAAATTTTGAGATTAGATAGAAGTGGGATAAAAATGGGCTTCATACCTCCAGTCTCAGTTCACAATATCAGGCCTCTCTAGTGCTGATTTAGGATAGTTATCATTAAAAACAAATGCAGACAAATGTATAACATTCAGAAACATTGATCCCACTTTTAATCAATAAAAGCAACCTTTTACATAACTGTATTGAGAAAAATTCAATAGTGCTGAATTTAGGTTGCATTTTATTCATAAACTGTAGATAGTAATTGGTTTATGTTGAGGTAATTTCCCGTTAGGAGAATGAGCGCATACAGGGAGACGTATAGAGAATAGTGTTTGAATAATACACACCCAGCATACAGAAACACTGTACAGTAAATGTAGGGTTTTACTTCCAGAAAGGTTTAAGCAAAGTCCAAAATAGGCAGTCCAAAGTCATTCACAGGTAAATCAGTCAGTTTTTCAATCCAGGGATAATTCAGTAACAAAGTCCAGTGTCAAAAACAATTCAGTATCAGACTTACATTAAATCCAGAAATATCAGTCAGTTAGGAAAAATGGAGGAACAGCAATACTTTCCAACAGAAGGAAACAGAGATACACTCACACTCTCTTCTGAGACTCAGAGTAAGACTAAAACAACCCAGGTTTCTGGCTCCATCTTATGGCCGTTTGAGTAACCACACCAAATTGCAGTTTTTAGCATGCTCTTAAAGAGACAGTATTAAAATGTCTATCCTGGTTTATATATTTCTAACCCAAATACCTGTTAGGTGACTCATATTCCTAACAGTTTACATTAGGCATTTAAATGTGTTTGAGTTTTTAATCCATCTAAATCTATTTTTATAATATAATATAATTTCTACATTTGATATTCTCTTCTTAAGTTATCTAAATATCCAAAAGAGATAATCTCAAAAATTAAAAAATATGTACAGGATCAGTATTAAAAATATAGATTGACAAACTAGTTCTGCAGAAAAGCAGTTCCAGTTTTTCAATTTCCTTAGCAGCAAATATGAACTTTGTGTTTGTAATGGTGGCACATGTACTAAAATTAATATGGTATCAATTTAATGTTAACTATTTAAACATTTGCATCCTTAGAACAAAGTATTCCCTTGGTAACCAATGCAAACATCTATGTGTTGCTAACTACTGAAATGAAAACTGAATTCGGAGAAAAAGTTTGGACTATTTTTTAAATTTACTAACCAAAATTAGAAAATTCATCAGACAAATAAGTATAGATTAAGGTTTTTAAAATCCACTTTTCAATTGCCCTGCTACTTTCAAGGGATAGTTAAAATCTTCTTGCAAACTGTTCTATAACAGCAAGGGACATAATGCTAAATGTGTATATATGTTTTAGTTTGATTTTTAATTTGTTATAGTCAGAAAATCGTGTACACAATATACAAATATGTTTGAAAATACAAACATTATTTTAAAATTACAATTAATATCACAGTCTATTGTTTTCTTTTAATGGAATGGAATCTAAAACAAAGTGTTGCTCCTTTGTTGTTATTTGGGAAAAACTTGCCACATTACATTATTTGTAACTGGATTCTTCTGATGTAAAATGATGTTTTTTTTATTTTTTTTCTCTATCACTGCAAATCTTTCCTTCAAAACAGTCACACTCTATATCTTTGAGTCTTGAACTAAGGACAAATGAGAAGCACATCTTCAATGAACTTGATTCATATGTTTTTTTTAATACCAGTAAAATTGTTTACAAGAAATCAACTCTGAAGATATAAACATTATATATGCATCCTACTTCCTCCTATGTTTACTTCCGCAGATGCAATAAAAATCAATGGATTTTTTCCCTTCTCTCCCTAGATCTGGCTCAAACATTGTCAAACTGAGTTTTGTTATGGTAGGTTCTCCTGCTGCACAAATTTTATCCCACTATGTACAGTTTTTGGACAATTATTCTGCTGATAGATTGACAAATAATCAGAGTCCTGAACCTCTTTTCATACTTCCATTGCCTTGGATAGAACAAAAAAACCTATATAAGTGATAAGCAAAAATGACCATGCTTGTGCTTTCTTAGTGACTGTTTCTTACATTTACTAAAAACAAGTATTATTTTCATTAGTTTGAAGAAGAGTATCATTTATTCATTACATCAAAGTGATTTTCAATAGTTTCATTAGTGGCAGCATCATTTTTTTCATCATTTTTTGTGACATTATTTTGACAGAATTAAAAAAAACAAATTCAGATCTTGTTAATCCTTTCTCTGTACGGTCTTTTTCTCCTTTTCCTTTTATTAAAATACTGAATTAAATGGAATGAAAAAACAAGATTAAAAAATGCTGAAAGAAGGTAATACAGACAACTTTCCTATTGCTGTCCAAAACAACATGCTAAGATATCTATTGAAGTCTTGAGAGATAAAAATAAATAGAGATCTGCCTTATTTTATTCCAACAATGATAATCCTTGAGATATATTGGGCTGCAACACAATAATTGGCTTCCAATCACTCACTGAGATCCATAATCAAGTAGAAATTTGAAAGTCAATCTCCTCGTGAAAACATATACCATAACTGCCATATTGGAGAATTTCACAATATTTTTTTTTGTCTCTTAGTAATTTAGATCCATTATTTTAATCAGCTTTCTCTATCTAAAGAACTGCCATCATGTGTATGTAGTTTACTGGAACTGTAGTCAAAAAGTCTGTGAAAAATATGAAGTGATGAATCAGTCTCTTGTGATTATGTTAATACAGAAAATACAGTGTGTATACAAAACGTTGTGTGTATACGTTGGAACAGACCAGGTAGAGTTGGCCTCAAATCTCTTTATCAGCTACAAAGTTTAGCGAGTTGCCTTGACCCTTAGAAAGTTATTTTCAATCATACTAACAAACTTCCCACAATTCTGTGCTACTCCAGTCTCCTTAGAGGCAAAGTAAGATAAAGAAACAATACATTTCAACCTATAATTTCAATTACATGTTAGAATATTAAAGAAAGTGAAGACAAGACATAATAGGGTGACAGTGGTTATTACTCTTCAAATGTTTTAAAAACTCACTGCATTAAAATAAAGTATAGTCGAAGAATCATTTATGCCCTGTTGCCATTTTCATCTTAGGAAATAAGTTATACTTTTCTGTCACCTGTACTCATTTTTATATCCACTTTTTTTTTTTTTACAATCCTCCCTGGTTTGGAATAATCACTTTTATTTTGTTTTTCTGCCAAATATCAGTTTCAAGGTACCTTTATTGCAGATTGCCACAAATGTTGTTCAAGCTATGGCCATTGGTTCTTCAAATCAGAACCAATACCTGAGTCCACTGCAATTTTCTGTTAAATTACAGAAAAAAAGTTCTTTTTCCAAATTGCCATAGGAGCTGAAGCATGCCTGTCTTTCACTAGTTCAGACCAAGATGGGAGTTGTAGTCCAGCATCTTGTTCCATCCCACTGTACAAGCTACTCTCGTCAGAATCCCATTAAATTTGGTAGGATTTATCCCCAAACAAGAATAATTTTATTTATCCCATTCTAAAGTTTAATATAATTATATTGACATAATAGTTTAATAGTAATGTATGCTTTTATTTATATAAATTAATAATACATTAAATATATAAAACTCACTTTTTAGAATCTGCTTATGTAGTTTATGTGGTTTATGGGGATAAGATAATTTGAATTTAGATAATAGCATATAATTATATGCTCTAATGAGACATAAAAAGCAGTTTTAAGATAGGTTAGGCTATGCCAGGTTCCTGTGGGGTCTTTTGTTTGCCAGAAAACTATCATCACTGCATCAAATCCCGAGTGGAACATGTTGCTGCTAATATTTCTGAAGGTCTGGTTACTGCACGTGTACCAACATTAGCTTTTCCAGAATGACAAATCCTTATAACAGCTCTTATTAAACATAAGCTGAAACAAATATATATTCATTCTTGTTTGCACCCACTTCCTTTTAAATTATTTCTCTATGGCTTAAGAAGTGAGGAAGTGGAATGACTGCCTGAAACACACCAAGCAAAATATTGCATTGCTGAATACTTTGCATCAGGGCAGATAAGGTCAATAGATATATTGCAAACCCATCTCAAGTTTTCAGCTGGAAGGCAAACGGTTTCCTGTTCTACCTACTCAAATATTGAGCTTGCCTTCTAGTACTATGACTAATGAGAGATGAAAATATCATATATATCATATATATATTATAATCTTAATGCATTTCACGTAATACCAAATGCTAATTAATTGCACACATTTTCAACTGACGAAATCTGGACAGTAGGGATTGGCTCTCTGGTTGCTAAGCCTTTCTTCAGTCTCTTGCATGCACAGTCCTTGTCTCCCAATCAGACTGAACCTACAGAACATTTTGCATTTGCAGAGCATTGGGAAAACCATACTCTTTGGTTCTTGCTCCAGCACAACATAAAGGAGAATTGTTGGTCTGGCAGGTGGCAGGAGTGTCCCTCCTAAATCAGGGCTGCCTAACTCCCAGCCCATGGGCTGGATGCGTCATGTACTGGCCACGCCCCACCCCCAGTTTAGCAAAGGGGAAGAAAGTCCTGATATGTCACATGATGCTGCCATGATGACATGAGTTTGACACCTGTGCTATGGATGAATATCCTTAAACCAGATTGTGGTGGAAAGTTTGACCATTATTACAAACTAAACCACATTCCTAATCTTTCTTTTCATATATGGAAAAGACACTTGAAATTCAGTTTATTTTTTAAAACTAAAGTGAAAAGGGATAGTAGCCTGGCAATCACTCACAATTCTTTTGTTCTACAGTTATAATTTCAGAAATCCATAGTATCCTGATAGTATAATTTTAATCTGTAAATATATTTTCATGTCAAATTGCTACAAGAAAGTCAAACTAATCTATCCTATGTAATGTGTGTGTGTGTGTGTGTGTGTGTGTGTGTGTGTTTGGAAAGTGAAACAGTATTTGCTGTGTGAGCAAGAAGGAGACAGCAAGGAGCTTGGGTGTGGCTTAGCTCAACTGTTCTGTACTAAAACTGGTTGCTGCTGTGAAACTGAAACTGAAACTGAAACTCTTCTCCTCTGCTTGTGTTTTGTATCTGGAACAGATTTCTTTTCAGATGCGGGGGAGGAGTAGAACTCCTTAGCATCAGAGCATGTTAATAATAAATACTAATGTTCTGATGGTCATTTCGAAAAATCCTTTCTTAGTGAGCACCTAGAAGCCATACGTGCCAAACTTCAAGTTTGTAGGCTTTACAGTTCTGGAACGTCATAGTAGTTGTGCTTTTAAAGTTGTAGCGACGTTTCAGCAGAATCTCATCTGCCATCATCAGGCTTCTGTATAGTGTTCATCTGTAAGTCAGGCTTTTATAGAAGCTGGAAAGCAGGTTAGTGGGGTGGGGAAGAAGGAATGGAGATTTTACAGTAACCTTGCCTTACCATGCCCACCAAGCCATGCCCACCAAGCCACACCACACACACCAAGTCACACCAGGCCCACCAAGCCACGCCCACAGAACCAGTAGTAAAAAAAATTGAATATCACCACTGATCAGATCATATTAATATAAGGCAATTGGAAGTTGGAACAGAGTTCTTTTCAGGTGGGGAGGGAGAATAGAACTCCTTAGCATCAGAGAATGTTAATTACTTTTTTGTTCAGGTGGTGAGAGACTTTGTCAGTGACAGACTAATAAATGCAAATACATTGTAGAGAAAAATATAAAAAATGATGTTTTGTATGACTAAAGTACTGTATATTCCTTTTATTATATCAGACAAGATAAAGTGCAGTACTTCTTTATATAATTAACTTATTATCATCTATAACTGAAGATATGATGGGAGTCTTTAATATTATAGATTAAATATTTGTAAACCAATTAACAAACAGTGCATATAATAAAAGCTATTAATCATGATAATTAAATAGAACCCTGGTTTTGGAAGGCAGCATGCTACTGACTATCAGCTGCCATAAATAAGACAGGAATGCATTATTGTCTCTTGACCTATTTGTTCATTTTCTAGTTGGCAGCCATGAAAATCAAGCTGCTGAACTGAATAGACCGTTAATCTTGTCCAGTGGGGCTCTTTATGATCTTATTATTTACTTCCTGCATTTTGAGTTGCCTACAATTTCATACACTATGGTACGACAAATTTGTTATTTAACTATGTACATAGTTATTCAGTTTGTAGTCCAATTTTGGAAGCTGTTCCAAAAATTTATCAGTTCAACCAAAGGTTCAATTTAAAGTTAGATTTGCAAATCTGAAATTTAAACCTTGGCCTTTTAGGTTGGTTATCTTTGGAAATCTAGCTAGGGCACACCAAGCAGACCCAAACTTCCATTAATATCTTTAAATTTATGGTTTTTATGGTGTGCCTTTTTTTAGACGTATTTTTTAGATTTTTGTGGGTTTTCTCTAGAAAAAAAGATTATTTCAAAATGCAAGCAGATTAATAAAAAAAACAGGAGTTTGCTATTATTTTAATTTGTGGTTAACTACCCAAAGAACTATGAAGTATTTAATTTTTAAACAAAATTGTATAAAATATGCAGATATAGTAGCTCTTTATATTGTACTTAATTGGAGGAAGTGTCAGTTTGTGAATTCATATTGAAATGGAAAAGAAAGATTTAGGATAAGAACTACAGATTTGGAAAGCATAAATGGAAAACAATAACTAAAGTTATTAGCACACTTGAGAAAGTCGAGAAATATTTCACAAGAATTCTCCATTCCTCTACTCATTGTATAATACCTTATGCCACCCGACTTAAAATTCTAGACCTAGAAAACCTTGAATTATGTTTGTCTTCGCTCTGATCTAAGTATGGTATATAAAATCATACATTGCAATGACTTACCTGTCAATTATTACTTCAGCTTCAACCATAACAACACAAGAGCACACAATAGATACAAACTCAAGGTTAACCACACCAAACTTGATTGCAGGAAATACGACTTCAGCAACAGAGTGGTCAATGTCTGGAATACTCTATCTGACTCTGTGGTTTTTTCCCCAAACCCCAAAAACTTTAACCTTAGACTGTCTACTATTGACCTCACCCCTTTTCTAAGAGGTCTGTAGGGGGTGTGCATAAGCGCACCAACGTGCCTACCGTCCCTGTCCTATTGTTTCTTTTATTCTTCTTATATGTACCCATTTCATGTATTCATAACTATGTATGTACTTATACCTATTATCTTGTAAGTGATTGACAAATCAAAATAAATAAATGAAAAATAAATAAAGTTCACAGTCCGCCATTCTTCTTTAAAAAAATTAAAGGTTTTCCCTGTCCAATCGTGGCTGACTCAAGGGTGCAGAGCTCATCTCCAATTCTCAGCCAATGGAATCTATTTTGTCTGAGAGATGTTTCCTTCATCATATGGCCAGCATGAAAATACGGAACACAGTAACCTGTCCTGCTGAAGAGGTGCATGCTTTCAAACTGCTAGGCTAGCAGGAGCTAAGGCAAGTAATGGGAGCTCCCCCCATCATGCAGAGCTAGGGTCTTGAACTCAGCCTGTCCAGCTTTCCAAGCTCAATATCTTAATCATTGAGCTACCATGCCCCGATTCTTCTTATATTCTACTAAATATTTTAAAACATGCCTCCATACAGGAATCAAAAGAAACTTAGATCAAACATTATTTAAGATTCACTATATTTCTCAGAAAGAATTGAGGTTGGAAAAACATGATAAGTGCCTTTTATTGTTAAAAGGGGAAGTTGTGAACATGACAAGTTTGTCAAATTTCTGGAAAAAATTTTTTTCAAAAAATCTAGATTTTGTTCTAATTAATTTAGAAGGATTCACACTTTAGCATTGAGTGCTATAGATTCTTTTTGAAGTTGCCAGGTTCTAATTCAAAATTTGGTCAACAAGTGCAATTAACAATCTCAAGTCTAATCTAAACTCAGAAAATGTACACATTTGATGCACACACTCCACCCACCAAAATCAAGGCATCTAAGGGAATCTCTTTTTGCAGGCTTATAATCCAAATGCTATGAAACAAAAGAGGGGGGGAAAATAGAACTGGATGATTTTTTAAAAAAACTAGGATAATAATCTTACTAATACATTGTAATTTTTATGGTGGCCATCTGGAATGGAAAACAAAATAAGGGAGTGGAAGGCTCTCACCAAAGCTGGTTGTCCCTCTTTTCATCTCTCAACTAGAGTTTGACCAAATAAAAGTAACAATTAAAGAAATTAAACCTAATACAATTAATCTGACTGAATTATCTGTATCCTATTACATCTCTGACTGATGACCAAATATTGCAATGTTTCCTAGTTTTTGAAAGGATCATTGCACATATTTAATTCCTCAATATAATTGTCAGTAGGCTACTGTCTAAAATACAATACAAAATTAGTTGTCTTTTTCCTCAGCTAACCTTTTTGAATTGCCCAGAACATGATTTAATGTGCTTTGCAAGCAAATGACTGCATAGTGCCAGTATTCTTGCAAACAGGCAGGCAAAGTACATGCCAAACTTTCATTGGCATACAACATTACACACACACACACACACACACACACACACACACACACACATATATATATAAAATCTATACAAGGCTTGATGATGTGTGATTTTTTTCCCCAAACAATCAGGACCAGTAGGTACATGTATGTATGCAAATGTGCATATGTACGCAGAGACACATTGAATATTTACTAAGCTATTAGTGACCTTGAGCAAACATTTTAATTAATACCTAAATCATTCCATGCAATTCCTTTTTGTCATCAAAATCATGTTACATCATGTTACATAATACTTTTATGCTGGTCTATGGCCATAATAAACTTTTGATTGATACAACATAATTTATGAGGATTATCCTCAAGGAAAAGCTGCCCACATATTTATATGGATAAAACCCCAAAATCTGAAATAAAAACTCAAGCATAACAATATGTGCATTGGAGTGTTGTTTATTTCAACCGCAAATTGATTTTTGTAGGAAAGAAACAGCTGGTCCATGTGATTCATATGATGAATCAATCAGCATTTATTTATTTTTATTTTATTTTATTTAGGATTTTTTAATTGCACATGATGACTCAAGGTGGCTTACAAATTTGAATAATAGGAATACCACCTATACTTATATACCACTTCATAGTGCTTTTCAACCCTCTCTAAGTGGTTTACAGAGTCAGCATGTTGTCCCCAACAAGCTGGGTCCTCATTTCACCCACCTCATATACATACATGTATACATTTGTATACATTCATACACAAACACACATATTTATATCATCTATATTTATATCTCTATTTATCTATCATCTATCTATCTCAAGAAGCTGACTTTCTGGATGATAAAATTCGAGAAATAACTTTCCATTGTATCCAGCAGGTTTTAAACTCAACAGAAGAAGGGGGCTATAAATAATATCCAAGACCAATGCATTTTATTGCACTTTGATTTCCCACCATTATCATTTTTGAAGTGTTAGACCTTGTTAAATCAATGTTCCATGAACCATACACCCTACAAATCTTTTGAAAAGAATTTTCCCAATGAGGTTGAACAATGGAATACAAATTTGGCCTTTCAGAATCTGAGAGGACTCCAAAATGAGTTCTCTATAAATAGAATACATAAAGGCTAAATGAAGATGGTCTTAATTACAGTCACTTTCTTCTATAAGATTCTTACTGTTCAGATTTCTGGAATGGTTTTATAAAAAATAATCACTGGCAGTGTCAGGTACACAACATTTGTTCAGCATGTCCTAACTAGCTGTTGGACAAGATAGAGCTTGGGACTTTAAGGTCACTGCTGTCATTTCCACTACTGCCTCACAAAAATGCAAGAAACTAAGTATAGTTTGGGGCATATTAGGTGGGTATTTCCACAATCACAATATTTCCAGGAGGTACCAGGCTGGAGAAGGCTAGCTTAATGATTACAATTTTAATATTATGATATTATAACTTGCCAACTACCTTTAAAGAGAGATTTATATCAATTTTGTGAAGGAGAAAAAAGAAAATTTGAGGAAGATAAATGCTTTGTCCATTTATACTTTCTTTTTCAGCATGGTCCAAGTTAATCTATAGGAAATAAATTAATTAGGATTTAACCAAGAAAACACTTTCTAGATGCTGAAACATTATTTTCAAACATAGGCAATAATACATCTCATACAGTACCTAGAAAAAAGGGGGGGAAACATGAAACTAATGGGCATAATCTGTCTAAAATCACTTTTTGCATTATTTCAATTTGGAAAAAAATAGGAATGAATCAACATAATCTGGGCTCAATTGTAGTCACAAATTGAGGACTACCTGTAGTAGGATTTATCATTTGAGCACTCCATTCATGAGAGCTAGAAGGCTCCAGTGTTGGGAAAGGCAGAAGGAAAGACAAGCAAAGGACAGCTAATAGCAAGATGGATGGACTCCGTTAAAGTCGATATGAGTGCACTGTTGGAAGACCTAAAAGATCAGGTTAGGGACAGATCATTGTGGAGAAAATCTATAAATAAATCTATAATTTTATAAATTATAGATTTATTTATAAATTTATAAATAAATCTATAAATAACTTTATGACACGTAAATAGTATCATCATTGCTTATCCTTCGTTAAAGCTGGATTTTGCAGCCTTTTTGTGTCAATGTGTATGTTGGCAAACCACATTGTAAGTGATAACACAAATGACTGTGATACAGCTATGACCAATAGCAAAATATCCTTTTTCTTGGTGAAAATAATAAACTTATTTCTAAAATTTCCTTGACAACCCCTTCCTTTTTATTTATGTCTACTTTTCTGAGCAGATAGTACATTTTCTAACAAAGTACTGTTTTTGTTTCCTATGAATACATGTCACTGATGTGAAATTATTGGATGATTGATTGCTGTTAAAAATCCAGATATGGTAATGAACATAAGTATGTCTATTTAGACTGCTATCTTTACATCAGGTTCTCAACTTAAAGAAAACAAGCAAAGGGAGAACCCTTTCAGGCTGGTAGGAAGTAGAATCTTAAATTATACAAATTTAAATAAAGATCATCTGGATAAAATAGATAAAGCCTGAAAAACCATCTGTTTTTAGTTTGATCATTAATTAAGCATCGCAAGAATTTAATAGTTTTAGATTATCAGGAATATTGCAGTTCAAGTTGAAAATTGAAAGTATTTTCAATTGCAAACATTGAAGATGAGCTGGATGACAATGTGAGACAACTTGCAGAACGCAAATAAATCTCACTATTGGCAGCCATAGGAGAACACTAAATTCCTGTTACCAATTCTTTATTATTGAATGTTATGCTAAAACTTCAACTAAATCATTCCTAATCCCGTACATTCTATAAAATACTTGCTAGTACAATTGACTCAGAGAAACAGATCATTTGAACATTCTAAAAAGATGCTTTTAAAGTAATCATCAAATTACAACCTGAATCATCATCTGCATCATATGTTGCTATAAATTTATTCTGCTTATGATTCATGGCAGTGTTTACAGCATTCAGAAAAACGGACTGAATCTTCACTTCGAACTACGAGCCTTGGAGAATAAACAAGTATATTAGCACTCAAGTGTTTAATATTAAAAGTAGCTGCAATCCATTTTTTTTTTCAATATTATAAACATGTGGACACCTGTTCATTAGAAACTAGAAACATTTTACTTGTTAACTGTTTGTTTATGAAGTTTGTCAAAAGGAAGTCAGGTAATTCACAGAACTTTACAGATAATGTGCAATGAGATTGATATAAATAATATAGTAATCAAATAAGTTACAGTTTAAATTAATACTAAACGTAATAAGATAAAATGTATTGAATCTGTTGCTCATTATAATGAAACCCTAAATGCTTCAAGAACCATGTTTTAAACCTGCTGCTAGAAGCCCCTGAGAATGGGAGCCATTCTTGCTGCAGCCAGCAATTATTCCAAAAGACAGGAGTTATTACTCCTGCCTTACTTCTTAGTAACTAGAACCTTTATAAGGTGCTGCCAGATTGGAAGGATAGAAACTAAATGGGACAGGTGGTCCCTAAGATATCTGGGCTACTACAAATATTACTATTGAATAATCATATACTAGAATGTGGTTTAAATAAAGATCATAGAGGAAATACACAGGCTGATTGTGTCAAGTCAGTGCCATTTAACTCAGTGACAACTGATTGCTGACAACAGCAGTTGAGCACTGAATTATGAAGTACATGTAGCATGGTCCAGCTAAATTCTGTCCCGCTAGTCTAGTGTAGCATTGCTGTATGATTGAGAATGTATGAAGTTGCTTCTTCTATTATTTTTTACTATCGTTTTTCATGTAACTTTCCAGTTTACTTTAAAAGATATTCATCAGAATTATCAACGTTATGGTTGGTACTCTGCTAGTCCCATTAATATGGAACTTTCTATTTACTATACGTTGTGAAAAAGTATCGCAAGTATTGTGATAATTCAGTTCAAAAGGTTTATGCATTTTAAGATTAAAAACAAGGTAGCAACAACAAAACATTGTGTCCTTGTTTTCTGAAATAGCAGCAAGACTGTATAACTCCATATAAATTTCAATCAGAGAACATCTCTTGGTTTCCAGTCTTTATGTACCTATTATAATGTATAATAAAGTGTAGAGTGTTGCTCAAAATTCCTTGCCTGTTATAAAAACATCATAAAAAGATCTATAACTCAAAAGAGTAAGGACTAATTTTCAGCTCTGTATAATTGCTTGCCAACAAGCATTTTTTTGCTTCTTTTTCTCAAGATGTCTGGATGTGATATGACTTCAGAGACAGGATACAGTAGCTGATGGGCCATTTGTCTTATTTAGAAAATTAATCTTAAATACCAATTCTGTCCATCAATCTGTCTTGTTGGGTGGTGGCTTGTTTTGTTTCATAACACATTCTGATAGGCTAC
Organism: Pseudonaja textilis; assembly: GCF_049901715.1. NCBI lineage: Eukaryota > Metazoa > Chordata > Lepidosauria > Squamata > Elapidae > Pseudonaja > Pseudonaja textilis. The sequence goes on from NC_141996.1 coordinate 48,931,107, forward strand.
AGTGATAGGAATGGCTTTAAGGTTAGGCTTACATAATTGGTACTTTTGTTGTTGGTACATAGCAGAAAGAAGCATTTGCTGCCTCACAGATTCTGCAAGCAGATTATTTTTAAGACTACTACAATTGTTCTTTTTGTGGCCTTTTGCTTTCTTTTTCATACATATGGTATAGCTACCATTCTGCTTGTTAGTTTGTCTTGAAATTTTTTAGAAAAAAGACAAAAATGTGAAGAACCCTTTGCTTTTCTTCTACAACTAAATTGTTACTAGCTTGTAAGCAGCAACAAGAGATGTGGGCACTATCATTACATAGCAGTGGCATTATAGGTGCACGGATGGCAAGGAATGTTCAAGTGAGACAGAACAAAAGAACAGTGTAAGCAGGAATGAGGTAGGAATCAAGACAATGCTTTGGAAAGATTCAATTTGGCGTGTAATTAAACTTATGTTTCTTTTCAATTAAGAAAAATTGTGTTTCTCAGCCCCAAGTTCTGAATTGCCTGGAATATTTTCTAAATAATCACTGAGGGGAGTGAAAAAAAATCAAGTCTATCTTTTCAATTCATGGCATACTACTTCATTATTATTAGCTTATTTTTCAATTTTTTTGAGTTCACAGATAGGATTCTTTCTTGTAAATATTTTATGGCCCTGTCAAATACTGTTTCAGTCAATTACAAGAAAATTAAATAAACAAATATCCTGATTCTTATTTGGTGGTTTTTGTTAGAGTTTGAAAAAAGCTATGACTGAACTTTGAACAATGTCATTTGGTTTATTCAAGCATAAGAAGAATAAACAACTCAAATGCTCTTGCAGGAAATGATGAAATGCTGATATCAGGATCCAAGGAAGAAAAACAACTGTGGCCAAAAGAACCATTATTACCATACTTATATATCATATGTTAATTAGAAATATGAAGGAATTGCCAATTGAATGTAGTGGCAACTTAATCAGTCATGTAAAGAAACAGAAGGCACAGTAAACTCACTGAAAAGATATGAAAGAAATACTCTGGACTAAATGCTAGTGTGAACAGAATGCTAAGATTCTGTATACTGGAATAAGCAAAGACCAATTAGTGAAAATGCTATTGAGTTACCCAAAAAGAAATACTCTATACTCTATGTATTAAAATTCAAATATAAGTAAGAAAATGTAATAAAGAAGAACAACCACCACGGGGGGAAAGGGAAGAAGGGGGAAGATTGAACTCAGAGACTGATGCTCAAATTGCCCAATTGCTATCAGATTGACTCTTGTAATAGCACAATACCCTAATCCTACCATCCTGTACAGGTAAGCCAGTTAATTATTGTACCCAAACAATTACAGCCCAGTTTGCATCAAACAAAGGTTACTGTCACCAGAACAGATGGCTAGAAGGCAGACCAGACAGAACATTGGGTTAGGAGCATTCCCTTCCTGCTTTCTTATTAAAACAGCCCGTCTTTTCCCATTCATTAGAGACTTGGGATATCAGAGTGGACCAAGAAGGTTCTACTCAGGAAGGAATTTTTTTAAGAAGCTGGCTTTTTGAAATCCATTCTGCGGTGCTGATTTTTTTGTTTTGTTTATTTTTAATGTTAATGGGAGTTGCCAATGAAATAGTGTAAATAATATCCTGGATGTAATTTCTTCATTTAAAAGGTTTACCTTGAAGGAAAAAGCAAAGTTTTTCATCCTGCAAAAAAAAAAATTACCTACTTTCTGTTTGAATTCTTAAAAAGATGGAGGTGGTTTCATGTTATGCTTTGCAAGCACATCTAGATACAGCCTATCTGTGGATAGAAAATGAGAAAAATTGGTTATTTTAAAATTTATTTTATTTTTTATGAGAGCAAACTCATTTGGATTAGAAAATCAGTATGTAGAGTTGACCATACATAAAATTTGTCCTGACCCTAAATGTTTGGCTCTTTGGAAAACTCATGTTATTTATTTGTTTGTTTGTTTGTTTGTTTGTTTATTGAATTTATATTGCTGCCTATTTGCCTATGGTGACTCAAGGTGGCTTACAAAATATAAAAACCACATTTAAAACAATAAAAACTAACAAAAAGAATCAAATAAATTAATATAGTACAATATAACAAAATCAACCCCCCCACTTCCCTCCCCCCACCCTGGCAACAGCAGATCACACAAGCCATTTAATGGGCTCCATCCTGTTCTGGGTTCCCCAGGCCCACAGGCAGAACCAGGTCTTCAGCGCCTTCCAGAAGAGTATCAGAGTGAGGGCTGTTCTAATCCCTGGGGGAATGATGTTGCACAGAGAGAGAGTCCCACCAGGTGTATCTCCCTCAGGGATGGGACCCACAACATTCCCTGCCTCTCCACTATAATGGGTTGGGTAGATGTGACTGGCAAGAGACAGTCCCTCAGATAACCTGGTCCCAAGCCATGAAGGGCTTTAAAGATGACAACCAGCACCTTGAATTGCACCCGGAAGCAAATCATCAACCAATTCAGCTCCCACAGGAGAGGTGATACATGTGCACACTGGGTTTGCCCCAAACCATTTCATCTTGCACCAACTGGAGCTTGTGGATGCTCTTCAAGAGCAGCCCCCTGTACAGAAAGTTGCAATAGTCAAGAAGGAAGTGACTAGGGCATGTGTGACTGTGAGTAGGGACTGTTGGTCCAGGAAAGGACATGCATACAACTCACAGTTACACAAAGGCCCGCCTGGCCATGACCACCACTTGCTTTTTGAGCAAAAGTCATGAGTCCAGGAAAACCCCTAGATTACACACAGGGTCTGTTTGGGGGTAGTGCCACCCCATTCAAGACCAAAGATGTTGTGGTTAGCCGGCAGCAGGTGCGGATGGCTGAGGAGAGCGAGGACTCGGGTGAGGGGCCAGGACCATTAGGGAGTGGACTGCTGCCTTCAGAGATTGTGGGGGCTGGCAGCAGGGATGAGGAGGTTCCCGAGGAGCCTGTGCCAAGTGCGCATGTGCACAGGGCTGCTCGCAGGAAAGAGCAGCTGCAGCAGCATGGGTGACTGGGGAGTAAGGCTGCAAGGTAATGGCCCCTCCTTCAAGAAGATAAAAGCCAGCTTTGAAGCGAACATGCTTTGTAGGAAGCAAAGACATTTTGAAACTTGAGCCTCATGGACATTGCAGTATCTTAAGTTGGTATTTGAAGACTCTTGTGTTGTAAAATATCTCTAGGTAACCTTGTCTGTTATTCTTGGCAACCTCACACAGTTTTGGTGAGGCTTGTGCTTATCAAAGTTAATTAGTTGCAGCAGCCTCTTAATAGAGATTCATAAGAATCATTAAAAGGTTTCTGTTCCCTTTGGTTCATGTTTGTTTTATTGGAAAAGGGTTTGGGTCAGAACAAAAGATGGCAATTCTCCCTGAGCCAACGAACTCCATATCCAGAGCCACTCAATCTTCCAAGGGTTTAGTTTCAACCTGTGCTCCCCATCCAGCCCTAACAGCCTCTGGACTGGGAGGGAGGACAAGGTATCACTTAACTCACCACGGGCTAAGAGATATAGGTGATATCATCAGCATATTGGTGAGACCTCAGTCAATGGTGATCGATGATCTTACCCAGTGGCTTCATATAAATGTTGAACAGGAGAGGAAAGAGTACTGAGCCCTGCAGCACCTAGTAAAGCAGTGGGAAAGGGCTGGATCTCTCCCCTCCTATCAACACTGACTGACAGTGGCCTCAGAGGAAGGAAGTGAACCAGGACAGCACAAGGCCTCCCACTCCCATCTCCCGAAGCCACCCCAGGAGAATACCATGGTTGATGGTATTGAAAGCTGCTGAGAGGTCAAGTAGAGCAAGGATGGAGGCATTACCTTTATCCCGCTCTCGCCAGAGATCATCCAAAAGTGCAACCAATGCCATTTCTGTCCCAACGGTATACTGCCATTGTTCAGGAAGTCTTGATGGATGGTCACATGAAGGCATGATGGAATGAGTTTTAATTCAGTATAAAAGAATATGCATATTTTTTCATATGCTTTGCATTTTTCTCATCAAGCAGAGTTCTAATTTTATTATCAAGTTTTTAATCTTATTTTTAGTTTAGTCATTATTCCAAGATAATTATACCATAATGTTAATTTTCTACGGTTATTGAGTACATTAGTGGTATTTTCATCTGAAGATCTGTTTTAATGATCTGCATGTTAAATACAAGTATTCCTCATTTCATAATCCTAACTGGGATCAGCAACTTTGTCGCTAAGCAAAGTGGTCATTAAGCAAAACATCACAGGACTGTCTTGCTTAGCAATGGAAGTTCTGGCAACCCTGTTGCAGTCTTAAGCAAAATATTATAAGACTGAAACTTACAACCTCCTTCTGGTTTCCCCAATTACTTTGCTTGTGGGAAGGTCACAAATGGAGATCAACTGACCATTGGATGCTGCAACTGTTGTAAATGCACAATGGTTGCCAGTCACATTACATGACCACAGGGATGCTGCAACTATCATAAATCACTTTTTAAAGTACCGCCATTACTTAGAACAGTTGCTAAATGAATGGTTTTTAAGCAAGGACTACCTGTATAATTATCCATTATATAATCCAATTATAATAAAACTATATATTACAGACCTGCTTATCCAACGGGCATCTTTATCCTGCATTCATCAGCCCATCTAGTCAGATCAAATTGTGTCAACTACATTTATGTCCAAACTCTGTGGAATTCTCACCTAATGAAGCAATAGAGGTGAACATTTTCAGTGGCTGTGCCTCCCACACAGACAAATTGATTACCTCAATTTGTTGTCTGCATTTAAGTTTTCTGTTTGTAAACTTCTCATATTTTATTAACATGTGGGAAGTAGGCTTTTAGGTCTAATCTAAAAGCATTTTTTTCAACACATACACATAAAACGATTTCCATTACAGTTCTAGGATTAGCAAGTTTACTAGTAAGTTTCTTTATGTGGTTGTAATATGAAGGAACAGTGGTTATATATGTTTCATTTAAGATTAGAGTTTCACTTAAAAGTCAACCTAAAATCTTTATTGGGAGGATAAAGACCTAGGTCCAGGATAATTGAAAGCAAACTATTTACACCTCCATCATAAAGAATAACTCATCTTGCACAAGCTGCATCTATTAGAACTGCAATACTTTTTAAGATAGAATCATAGTTTTTGGTCATGTATAGTTTGTATAAAATCCCAAAGTTTCATATTTTGGAATTCATAAAGATGTGCCTTGGTGGCAGTTTGTTCATAAAACGTTTTGAGTTCTCCCTTGTACTGATTGATAATTAAATATTTCCTCCTCATATTGGTGTGACTGTGTTGCCTTAGAATTTTCCAAATTCAGGGAGTGGGAAATCTGGGACAGCACAAACCATTTTAACTTCTTGTTTTTGTCAAGTACATAGACGGTAAAAGAGCCAATTGGGCTGATTCTGTTTTACTATATTTTGGAACCACCCATCACCCTCACAGAGGGAGTTTTTCTCACAAGTGCAGGATCTGCTTTTTTCAGATCAACTGAATGTTGGTCCTTTGATTTCAACAAGAATTTACCAACCTGGCTTAGCACCAAGCCTGACCTCATGGACTGAGAGAGAGGAAGAGAAACTGGCAAAGTCACCCAGCCAGCTTTCAAGACTAAGGTAGGACTAGAATTCACATACTCCTGCTTTCTTTCTAGCCTGGGGCCTTAATCACTAGAACAAACTTGGTCTTATTGGATCAAGAATAGTGGTATCTCTAATTCCTGCTCTCAAATATGATTGTGAAATCATACTGCAGAAACACACTTCATTAGAATCTTTCTTTTTAGTTAATACCTTATCATTACGCTGTATTATATTGTACATAATCAATGGATATGCATTTGTGACAGCATTAGAGGCCACTTAGGTTAAAATATCAACCAAAATACATGGATTGCATGACATGATTTTAAAGATTAAATAATCTTAGAATTTAACTCATACATATTTTACTTTCTAACCAAGTCAGTCCTGATACAAATATGTTAGGAAACCATTCAGTGTTGAAACTTTATTTGCTTTTTACATTAGCAAAGAATGTCAAAATTAGAATGTAAAGTACATTCATATTTTTGCAAGGATTAAAGGTTTAGAGAATATGGCTTTGGTTGTTTCTTAGACAAACTGGAACCAGTCCAAAGAACTGATCAGATACTTGGAATCAATGGCTATGTGAAAATAGGATCTGTTTAGAACGTCAGCCAACTGAGAACTGCAATTGGGATGATAAAATCTTATTCTGCATTTCACAAAGAAAAAGGAAAAGAAAATGAGTTTTGTTTTCTTTTTCCATTTTTCAAAAATTCCCCTTTGCTTCATAATTCTATGTTCAGGTTCAGGTTCCAAGCTTATATTTACATAGCACTCAGCAATGAAAGGGCAAAAATGTTTTACTCTCTGTATATAAGCATATATTGAAGATATTTGAAGATGTTTTCTTCTCATCCAAGAAGCTTCTTTAGTTCTGACTGGATGGTATGGAATTTTATCCCCATCTTCAATGTTAGTTCTTTTTTGGTGGTGTGTGAATATGGCTTTTTCAACAACTATTTTCCATCATCAAAAATGCCTGATCCTAAACTTTTTAAAATGAAATACTTATTTGCTTGATTTTTAGCTACATAAATAATGTTTTTATCATTGGTAACATACCTCTTTCAGCCTTTTACAGCTCTGAAGTCATCCTACAACACCATTTCTGGATCGTGCTGAACTTTTCCAATTCCTTGTCAATCAGAATGCTGCAAGTTGTTTTTCAGGAATCTGAACTAAACTACTGTCCCAGCTGGGGAGAAGTGAGTTGTTCACATGGAATGGCCCAAGTCCAATCTCAAGAAGGAAGTTAGTCTCCTGTTCCTCCCAGGTTGCATGGAGGTCTGATAATTTATATAATTTCTGGAATACTTCTCAGCCAGTGTTATTAATCTATAATGGCTGTACATTTTTCAAGACCGCAAGCACACCCTGAGGAACATATGTAGCTCAAAATTTAGAGACCTGACTCAGTGTGAACATTTCCCATAGATTACATCAGGCTCTTACAATTTCTAAATAAATGCACCTTGCCTAGCCTGGCTTCTGCTCTTCTTTCTTCATGACCACCATCTGAGTTTATTAATTACATCTGGCTTAGGAACAAGGTTGCCAAATAGAGTGAAAATAATGTGCTTCACTTCTGTCTACATAGTTTTTTCTGGTTTAAGATAAGAGTGGGGGACATAGTCTTTGGCTATGAACTAGGAAGGACCAAATTATAGTCATAAAAGTGATGCAAGCAATAGGGAGGTCTTGCAATAAATACATTAAAGACCTCTCTTCTGCTTCAGTTTACCATTCCCTCCACATGTTGCTTTCTGATGCCCTTTCCGTTTCATAAGTTACCAGAAAATTACAGGGACTTACATGTTTTACTAAAGATCTAAATTGTGTTTTTGAATTAAGGCACATCTGTTTCTTAAAATACAACTTTCAGTTCTTTGTATCAAGAAGCAACAGGTGAAATATTCAACCTTGGACTCCTAATCTATTAACATTTGCACATTAAAGTTAGGGAACCAAACCTAAGCAGAAAATTTAATAACCCCTGACTCATTAGAATCATGATGCAGCCTCCTAGGGGACCTATAAATATGGCTATGCTGGGTTATAAACCTAGTCTAGCCTTAAAATATGATTAATAGCTAATTATTACTAAGTCCCTGCATGCTATGCTACATAACTTAGATGGGCAGACTTTGGGGGGTATTATTGGTAATAATAGTTTAAGATTTAGAAACATGACTTGGAATCATCATCCATTTCTTTAAAATTGGTAATTTCGTGTTATTAGTCTGCACAAAGGTATGAAAGCAAGCAAAATTTTGAGGCTGCTATTCCTGTTTTGTCCTGACTTTATGCCTTCCAAAGCAGGGGTCGCCAAACTTTTGGACCTCAGAGACCACCAAACTCATAATTTTAGATCCCAGGGACCACTAACTGGTTCTGTGGGTGTGGCCTAATTTGTGGGTGTGGTTTGGTGGTCATGTGACTGTCTGGGCATGGCTTGTATGTAAATATTATAAATATTGATATAAATATTGATTTTTTAAAAAAAAATTGTGGTAATTAACTCACAACACACCATGCATGTAAATATTGAATTTGTTTATTTAAAAAAAGAAAAACTTTTACCCAAAATCAGGCAAAGCAGGCAGGCAGATTGAATTGCTCACAGAATCACAGATTCATTCAGAGATCTGTCTATCTGCCATTGGCTAGCTCAATCTGTCACATAAAATTTGCTTCCAAGCAAACTCACAAAATTAACTCACAACACACCATGTATGTAAATATTGAATTTTTTATTTTTTTAAAAAGAGCAACTTTTACCCAAAATCAGGCAAAGCAGGCAGATTGAGTTGCTCACAGAATCATTCAGTGATCTGTCTATCTGCCATCGGCTAGCTCAGTCTCTCAAATTTGCTTGCCATGAGTCTGCACTGAATTTGCTTGCAAGCAAACCTTCAGTCCTAAGGGAGGTTCGGCTGTGAGCTGAAGATCTAAAGACTAGCTGGAAAGCAAGAAACCCAACCATTTCCTGCTTCCTAGCTAATCTAAATCTCCCTGCACAGCAGAACAGATGATAGTCAGAAAAAGGAAAAATAGCAATTTAGCAGGAAAGTTTAGTGGGCAAGGGGGGTTCCCATGAGCCATGTGGGCAGGGCAGCCTTGTGTTTCTGTGCAGCCTGGATTATTTTATTTGTGGGGGTGCTCTGGGGGTGAGATTTCTCTGCGGCCCACCAAAATTTCCTCATGGCCCACCAGTTGGTGACCACTGTTCCATAGAATCTGGACAGACAGACAGACAGACAGACATAGAAATCAACACTACTAAGTGGTCCAGAAAAAGAAATATGATAATTCAACATTGTATAGATAATCATAGTCTGCTCAACCATAAGCCTTTCTTAGAACAACATGTTTAGAATTACACTGTTGTTGAGAGGAGAGGTAATTGCTCAGGGTAAAATCTCTTTAGAACAAGAATAAGCATGACTGTTCCTTGCTGTAAAAGCAAAGACGAATTGCAGCAGCCTCATACATTTACTGTATATTGCTGAAGACCAACCCCAAATATATTAATTTGAAAGTGAAGCTTTTAAATTCATATGAGCAAATGAACATGTGATTTATTGAATATTGATAGGATTGTAGCTTACATTCTCTGTTCCTAGCAGGTTAGACTGGAACAAATTAAACATTCTCATATAAGAATGCTGTCAGATCTACATATTTGCCATTCTTCAATGGAAGAAGGGAGGGATGTTGGATTTGTTACACTTGGTTCCTTTTCCTCCCTATGTATCCTAGGTATCCTATTTCTTGCCTTGTCTTTTTGTATAACCTTTCACCTGATTTATAACCATTGCTTGGCACCTCAAATGCCTGGAAAATTATCACCTCTTGGGGAATGTTGAGGGAGGGAGAGCTATGTGGATTGCAACGCTGGAAGATGGCCCTGAGAAACTCTTATCTGTTTCTCAGAGAGGCCAGTACAACAACATCTTCACACCTGCAGATTGGTGGAATCCACATCGAACTGTTGGGAGGGGTGTCTAATTTCCTTCATCCTAGTTGTATGCCCTGAGGGACCTCAGAGCCTCCTTTGAATTCTGACTTGCTTTCACCCCTTTTCAATAAAAGGTTCCTTTTGAAATACAAAGTTTTCAAGAGTCTATACTTGTTAGAAAGACATTTCTGATAACAAATTTTAATGATAGAAGATATTATGAACTAATTTTAGTGATTGCTATTACTGTATATTGAATCCTCTATATAATTAAATCAATATTCTTGTGCCTCTTTCTCATCCAAGCAATGGAATTTCTTTTAAACAACTGTCTTTTGGTTTAGTAATAGACCAGTTTGAACATTATATGAGAAATGAAAGGTTACATTGGAGTGTTATCATAACATGTCCTAAATACAGATATGCTTATTTTTATATATAAGTTCACAGCTACACTAACCCCTTAATGAGTATACATTGCAAATTATTTATACCTTATTATTGCATTAAATTGTTTGCCGACAAAAGATTTATGAAAACTTTTTAAAATACTAAAAATATAACAGTAATAAAATGATTATTCACAAGAAAATAAATTGCTGTGATGACAAATTAATCATGAGCAAAGAAATAAAAATGCTATTCATAATGAAATGTTTAAGATGGAATCCTTCCTATTCTAAAATGAGACAATCAGAAAATAAACTATCAAGCTATCTCAGAAACTGGAGATTAATCTTTCTGCAGGTAGGAAAGAACATTATATTATTTTTGACTCAACTTGTATGGCCATTCATCATGACTAAACGAATCTGAGCAGCTTACGATAGTTAAAAACAATCCAATTAAAACAACTCAAGAGCCAATATACAAACATAAAACATTGAAAATCACTTTAAAACCAAGCTAACCATGGACTATTTCCAGACTACCATTCCCTGTGCTACTTGGTGACGCCATCTTTTCTGTTTCCTAAATATCCCATCCTTGCATCTGTGTTGCACCAATTCTAACGTAAGCCTTGTAAAAATTCCTCACCATTGCAAGAACCCCATGTATGGTGGCAGAATAAGTCTTCATGCCTGTGCAATGAAAATTAGCAATTTCATTTTCTTCTTACTGTCCAATAAAGGTATATTTATTTAATGTCCTTAAAGGACAAGTAATTATTTGAGGTATATGTACAAATAATACTTACAATTTTATATGACTTTTTCTTTTGGTAATGTATTTGTTCTTTGATGATAAGCACATGTGGCTATTATGCCAGGAAAATCTTGGTTTATTTTTTCATGTAGCTGTATTTATAGTGTGTGACAACTTGGTGGACAAACAGTACACTACCTATATTACTTAATCAAGTACATGTGTGAACTAGAACTTAAAAACACTACCCAACTACCAACTTCTGCTAACATTACAACTCACAGCTATCAGGTATATTTATCTGGATCTCTAACTTTTAAGAATCCCGGTATTTTATTGTAGCCATGGTGATACTTGGCATACACTTTATTGTACTGAATGTGTTTACTGAAACTTTCTTCTGGTTTCATAATACAGATTTTTTAACACATAGTCACATGACAAAATTGAAAGCTGTACTTAGATGAATAAAGGAAAAATATAGATACCAACAAGTGGTCAACAGATAAGATGAAGAAATCCTTTAAATAATTCCTTTAAGTTGCTTTTATTTATTTTACTTCAGTTAAGAAAAACTATAGTTTTATAAAAAGAAGCAAAGAATTTTCTTTAAACAAAAGTTTAATACAAACCAAATATTAAAAATGCTGAGAAAAAAACTTAATGCAGTGTCCATAAAATTAATAAAACCATTTTACTCTGATTAAAATGTATCCTTTCAAAAATGCTAAACAAATATAACTAATGAAAACAACTTATAAATAATGTATACTAAATACTTGTAAAAATGTTTTTCTCTTCTATATTGACTGATGTTATATCTGCTTGGAGTTTGGACTGACAAATTTTGATGGAATGTAAATTGATACGCAGATTATTAGTAAGACTTCATACATCCTGTTTAGTAAAAGAGACAGATGTCTTGTGACAAAACTGCAGAATTTGCCCAGTGATAACGTATGAATTTAAAGAATATAATCTATGCCTCAAAACAACTTTTACAATCAGAGCCATGTTTTAAAATAAAAATAAAAGTCTGCAAAACAGAACAACTTATTCCCAATGTGAATAAACACACACATATAACATTGTATAAACATTTTTGATAATTACAAAACTACCACCATCATTTTATTTAGGCACCCTTTAAAATAAATGAATTTTAGGAGTTTCTCTACAATTTCTAAGAAAAACATACACCTACACAACCTACTTCAGCATCTAACACTAAAATATTACAGTAAATAACTAAAAAGATTATTTCTTAAAAATGTGAAGACTAAGTCTCTGGGCTGTAGGATTTTTTTTATCCTTTACAAGTTTGGAGACAGTACCTCAACCATAGAGGGACAAATCTGACACTGGATCTGTGTGTTTTGATTTTTATGTCTAGCGTCTTCTGAGGTTGAAAAATTATAATCTTGGAAAGTTCCCAAAGGGAGGATCATCATTTGAACCAGGAATAGATCTTGTAATGCTCCAGTGTTTGTGAAATTCAGAAGTCACCCTCATAGAGTTCATAGGCACCATCAAAACAGCATTTGTTTGCAAATTCACAGGACAATTTTATTTCCCTTGGTATCTCTCTGGATGATTTGTTGATGCTAAATGCTTAGTAGTGAAACCATTTCTGAAACCAGTTTCACTTTCTTAAAATTGATTATGTCTGTCATCCTCTGATAATAGTTTCCTTGCTTCCTGATGTGAATGAATACTAGGTTAAATACCTGTGCCTTTTTTGTGGTGAAATTCAAAACACCACCCTTATGGTACAAATGCATGGATTGGCACATAATGGGAGGATTCATTTATGATCAGTTTGGACATTGGTATGGGTTGCATGGTATGAATATGGGATTGATATGGGATTGATATGGGATTGAAAAATTCTATTTAATCTTGTGTGTACTCATTTCATTTGATCACATTACCTATTATGCAGAACTCACAGTATAGCAATTAATGACTTTACTAATATTGTCACAGTACAGTTGGGGATTGCTTTTTAGGAGGAAAATTCATGGTTTTATCCATTTTAAAACAGAGAGAAAATCAAATTAATTCATTATTATATTGGACTGTTGCCATGTTAGAATTTTTAGGACATATGACAAATCTTTTGTATAAAATCATACAGAAACTGTTAGAACCTTATTCTGATATAGATTTCTTTACCAATAAATTCTATATACTATATATTCTATATTTTATCAGAGATTGCCATTACCATCAGCTTTCACTATATTATTGAAATCCTTTTAAATCCAAAGTAATTCATCTGATAGTTTCCAAAATTTATTCTCCTCTTTCAAATCATAAACGCACACTTGAGAAACACAATCAGTTAAAATGAAGAACAAATAAATTTGCCTATGTTTGAAAAAGCATGGTTAAATAATTTGTACATAGATTGTGTGTGTGTGTGTGTGTGTGTGTGTGTAGTTACTTATTGTTTCAGAGCTGCTATCTATATTCTGACTAAAGTATACCTCATTACTTCATGTGTTAGTTATTTATGTTGCATATCTTGAGAAAAAATGACCTCAAAAGAATTTTAATTAAATACCATTTAAAGTAAAACAGTACCAGGCAATTTATTCATAAAATTATTACTAAATAATCTTTCACTGCAGAAGGTGTATCCAAGATGACTTACAACAGATAAAACAGGACCCATTTAGCATTTAATTTCACCAGCTTATATATTGAATTTGATGGTTTTCAGAATTTGGCTTTTATTTATTTAATGTTCTTGACTATTCTTTTTCAGGTTGACTTTTAAAAGTTAAACTTATCTATTTTATCCATGGGCAAGATAATGATCTAACAAATAAAAACATGTAATAAGTTAAATGAATAAATAAGGAATAGCTAATGAATATGGAAGAATCAGCCAATGAAAAAAAATTAATGAAAAAGTCAAGAATTTGTATTTGTTTTCTAGTAATATTGCCATTCCCAAATTCCTTAATAAATTGCAATGGTTATATAACTTAACATTATTATTTTCTTTTTGCAAAAGTTCAAATATTTATTAAACAATAATAAAAGATTTGCATCAATTAATTTTTGTTTTCTTCCTTCATAAAAGATAACAGCCAGTTTTTCCTTCTTTTATTTATTTTTTAATCCCAACACTGGAGACCATGACAGAAGGAAATAACATTTATTAGAGATTTAACTTTGCTGTTTGAAAATCTATTTTAGAAAGAAGTAATCTTTTATGGGGTAGTCACTGCTAAATTTAGATGTATCTTTGAAAATGTTTCTGACCATAAACGATTGACTCTAGGGCAGTACATTGGACTGGATTACTAATGAGCTGTTTTCAGCCTGGATTTGAGTTTTCCTTTTCTGACATTTTCTTTTTTAAAAATTATCCATGGAACTCAATTCCTTTTTATGTATGTTGAGTGATGTCGCTGCTGGTTTTGCTGTTCACTGAAAACTTTAAAGGGGCACAGAAAGTGCTGCAGAAGCAGGAGAATTACATTGCATTTATTGTACATTTACATGAGGCTTGTTTTTATCAACTTATTGACCATTTGTGAAAGGAGAACAAGTCATTCTGCCTCTATACAAATTGTAGGTGTTGAGCAGATATCAAAGGACATAAAAGAATATAAATATCCCACTTGTACTGTAAGTTGAAGATTAATTTTTGTTTGATTTTCTCTACATCCATTATCATATGCTGAAATCATAATTTATTTTGGTTGGTTCTAAGTCATTTTCTTCTTTGATGCTTAAGTGAAGCAAACTGTGATTCAAAGACGTGAAAGGGAGAAGCAGCAAGAGTACTAATTGTAATAAGATACTGAAAAACGGAGCAGGAGAGACCATCTTTTCTGATTATGCAATTCCTCAAAATATCTGCTGTGAACTGGGTTTTATCAAAATGCCATTTTTCCCCCAAAATTCATGTTTCTCATTGACTAACAGTATTAAATTCTTCATTGTTTTTTTTTTTTTGGTACTTTCTGGGAGCTATTTGAGCTTGAATCATTATGCATTTTTGTGGATATATAGTAATAATTTATGCTCCTCTCAAAGTATAAGAATATGTAGCCAAATAGAATCTTGTCTTGAAACTCTTGATCCTTTCTGTTCATAGCAAGTCTTTTCTTCTGTCTTCTTATTAGGATTGCGCAACTTTATATGGCTAGTCAGGAATCAGTACACTGGGACTATATATTGAATGGCCATGTCCTGTTGCACAATCTACAACTGTCAGCAACATAGAGCTGAATTATGGGAGGAAAAATCCCACAAAGGATGAGTAATATATTTAGGCTTAGTGCACTGCATATTTAATTCAGGAACCATAAATTCAGTACATATTTTATTAATGTATGTATTCAATTTGTATACATGTTCATCTCACCTAAATGCTTCTAAAGGGCTACAGCAGGAAAAATTGAACAAATCCATAAAAATGTAAAACAAACTATATAGAAATATATAAAATACCAGAAACCACTTAGAAAATTAAAACAATCACTTCCACTTTTGCACTGCATTCAACATAGATATTGTAAGAGCTCTCTACTATTGCCAGACTTCCAGACATAGCAACAAAAGCATTCATGGCCTTCTCAAAGACTAGTAGGGTCAGGGCCAATCAAAGTTCCAGGAGAATGATGTTCCACAGGATAGATGTCATGGCAGAAAAGGGTCTCTTCCTGAGTATTCCCCAGATGAACCCATAGATAAGATCCATAACATGTCTCTCTGGAAAGGAACATACAACTGGCAACAGACAGTTTTTCAAATAACCCAGTTCTGTGACATATAGTATTTTATAGGTCATAGGCAACACCATGAATTGCATCCAGAAACACACTGACAATTAATGGCACTTGTGGACAGAGATGTGATTGAGGAAGTATGGAACAACCCACGCCACCTTATTTTGCACCAGCTGCAGCTTCTGAATGCTCTTCAAGGACAATCCTTATATACTTCTACATAACAATTCATCCCAAACAAAATATTTTGGAATAAAGTTGCTTGAATTTAGACACTTTAACGAAACATTTTCTTGATGGGATGACCATCTGTAATGTGTAGGGGAAATCACTAATGTCACAGGTTTGAAACAATTCTAGCCTAAAACCATAAATAGATGATGCCAGCTAATGTGTTTTAAATAATATGAAATGTTATATAACAATCATTATTAAAAAGTATAACTTCCTCATCCTTAAAATCTAACGTGCTGTCCCAGCCAGTCTATGGGAATTGGATAGTTACTTAGGAATTATGAGCTGTCCCCTTAAGGGGATGCATCATGGTAAATGTAGTTAAAGGTATCCTGGGAAATGTAGTTCATGGCACGTGACCACATCTGTAAACCTGACTGGTCACTAGTTTGACCCTCGAGGGGTTAGGGGAAGTCTTCCTCATTCTTTGTCTGAACTCTCTAACTCATGGTACCTTCCTTCTATCACTATGAGATGGATTAGGAGATAACCATCTTTTACTACAAGGCATCAGATATACAAAGGATTGGTCATAAAAGAAGAATGTCAGAAATGTGAATTATGAGGATACCTGATGAACCAATAAATGTTCTTTGTTATGGACGTCTTGTTGAGTTATCTCTCTGCATCTGTACAGTTTATGAATACACCTCTGTACAAGATACAGAAAATCTAATCTAAAATAAGATTTTAAAAAAGAATTATAAAGAAAAACAAATTGGTGACAAAAAGAAATCAATGAAATCTTCTCTATATGCACATATACACTATATACATACAAACTTTGATAAAGCTGTTTTATTTGAAAGAAAAAGAAAGCATTAATCAGTATTTTATTATGGCACATTTGTAAACTAATAGTAAGAAATTTCTATTCTTTATTATTATTAGCTTTTCAGCCAGACTCATTTTCCACACTCCTAAGTATCATGATCCAATGAGAACATTTTTTTTACTTTTCCAATGTTTTGCAATGACAAACCTGGCAGCTAACAACAGGAAATACAACAATTTCTTATGTCACATTAGTATTTGTGTTAGGAAAAACAGATTTTGTGATTTTTTTCCAATTTCTTCATAAACTTCATAAACTCAATCAAAATTCTCGCTAGCTGGGTATTGCCAACAGCTTTACAGATTAGGTTGGACAGGTCATAAGCAAATAGGCACATATTATGCCTTCCCATCTCAATTTATAATATAGTAATGTTAGTGAACACTAGCAACATTTTAACATAAGATCATAATAAATACCATGGACTTATTTTTTTAAAAATAGATTCTATCTTGAATTTTCCCAAAAATGTATTCCTTCAGCTTTTGTTTTGCCCCTTCCAGTTAACAACTGACACAACATTTCTTTTCTCTCAGCAATTTATAGCTTTGAAGTTAGGAGCAGTGTACAAATTAGGAAGTCCATCAGATAAAGATCTCCTAGAGCAGAGGTGTCAAACTCATGTCATCACGGTGGCATCACCTGACCTATTGGGACTTTTTTCCCCCTTTGCTAAACAGGACATGGGTGCGGCCAGCACGTGACACATCCGGCCTGTAGGCCAGGAGCTTGACAGCCCTGTCCTAGAAATTTGACTTAAAATATTGACAATAGAGTTACTATTCCACATGAATTAATAGTTTTCTAAACTACTTTAAATACATAACTCAATACACTCATTCAAACATTTACTATGACATGAGCAATCTAGATAATCGCCTTGCCAATTTCCATTGACATAAAATATGAGATACATGTTTGTTATATTTAAATAACAAAAAGCTGCCTATGATGATTTTTAATAAATTTTCATTTATAGTCAGTAATAATGGGATAATTGGAACAATATTTGATTTTTATGATTGCTTACAGAATACAAGATACCATGACTGATTGGATTCACATAAATCATTTTTCAGATTTGACTATGTTGTGAACGCAATCCATGCAGGGTAATATTAGATGTTTTTGGAGTATGAAAGTATTTATAAAAGATCTCAAACATGTAGCAAAAATAAATGTTATTTTGGGACTATGCAATAATTTCATAATCAGGCTCAAATGTTTCTTTATAAATTGCAGAAATTCTAGTATCCAATTTATGGCAATCCATTTAGCTGAAGCAGGAAAAAATTCCTTGGCCAATTATGCAATACATAAAAACAGCTTAAAGTAGGAAAGAAACAGGCTGATGTTGACGTTTCTGATAAATCTAGATTTGTCATGATTGTTTTTTACCATGGCTATGAGTTGGATAGCTGGATTACAGCCCAGTTTCCTTTCTTGTCATGGATTTTCCTTTGCTGCTATAAATAGCATGAATGATGAGATGCAGACACCATTTTGGAAATTGTTTCACAATTCCTCAATCTCTGTATATTTCAGGTATCATCCAAGAATATAGGTTATGTAAGAAATTTTGTCAGTCAATGGCACCAATACAGAATTGTTAGAGACTTTCAGTCTGGGAGATATTAAGAGCTGTGTGTCTATTATGACTTAGAATTGTAGACTATCCTAGATTTGGTACAATTGTTCTTTAGTTAATTTCAAAGTCTTAGTTATAGCCTACAGTATATTTCTGTTTAAAATTTTAAAAGAGTATTCTTTTTTCCTGATCCACTAAGACTTTATTTAGATATTGTCCCACTCTTAATACATAATCAAAAGTCTAACAGACTAATAAGCTTAGCTTCTAACTAACAAGTTGCAACCCTCCATTTTGGATTGCAGCAAAGCAATTTCTACTTCTCTTTTAGATTTAACTACAATAAACTCTTAATTTATACCAAATCAGGCTATAGCATCAGAGATGGAAGGGACGAGTTGTTTTTAAATATTCTCATCCTTAAAATCTAAAATACAGATCAATTTTGACTAATCCAAATTTGTTTATTCTTTAGGTAAAAGCCATGTCATCAAAATATATTAAATGAGTTATTTTGTGGACAGAAGTATGGCTGTTCTTCCATTTTACATGATTGTAAGGCTTGCATTGCGAATTTTCAGGTTCTTGGTAATGAACTATGATTCCGTAATAATATATCAAGGTATCTGGAATCAATGTAATAGAATGAATGTTTCACTATATACAGCACTTGAAGATACAGGTAGTCCTCTACTTATTATGATTATGATTATTATTACTACTACTACTACCATTATTGTCAGAGAACAACATGTGTACAGTGAGATTGGCTGAGCCTCCCATCATGCACCCCTCCCAACATAAGTCCCTAACCCAGTCCCAATCTTATTACACTATGTGACCTTGTTGTACAATGTGCCAGCCCAAGTCTATCATACTTATCATACTTATGTTGACATGAAATTATTATCCATTCAGAAGTCTGACATCCCACGGGAAGAAACTGTTCTTCAGCCTGTTGGTGCGGCTGGCTATGCCTCTATATCTCCTACCTGATGGTAGGAGAGTGAAGAAGTGCTGACTGGGGTGTGAGTCATCCCTGAGAATTTTCCTCAGTCTTCTAAGGCAGCGAGCCCTAGCGATGTCATCTAGTGGTATCAGCGAACAGCCCACGATGTTTTGTGCTGTGCTCACCACCCTCTGTAATGTCTTTCTATTCACGGCTGTCAAGCCAGCATACCACACCGTAATGCAATATGAGAGGAAGCTTTCTATTGTGGACTGGTAAAAGGAGATCATCAGTCATTGTTCCACTTTATTCTTTCACAAGACCCTAAAGAAATGGAGCCTCTGTTGGGCCTTTCTGGCAACCTGGGTTGTGTTGATTTTCCAGGTAAGGTCTTTGCTGAGGTAGACTCCCAGGAATTTAAAGGAGGAAATCCTCTCCATACAGCCCCCATTGATGTAAAGTGGGGCAGGTTCCTCTCTCTTCTTCCGAACCACAACTGAGCCCAAAGTTTCTGTTGCTAAGTGAGACAGTTGTTAAGTGGGCTTTGCCCCATTTTATAATCTTTCTTGACACAGTTGTTAAGTGAATCTGTCAATCCCAATAACTTTGTCAGAATGTTGCAAAAGATGAACACTTGGGATGTGGCAACGATATAAATATGAACCCATTGCTAAATGTCCAAACTTTGACCATGTGACCATGGAGATGCTGCAATGGTCTTAAGTGTTTGAAATGGTCATAACTTACTTTTTTCAGTGACACTGTAACTTCGAACAGTCACTAAACAAATGGTTGTAAGCCGAGGAGTACCTGTACATTTTGTTTGATGATATGTTCTTGATCAGTTTTTGCACTGAAAAAAATAAATTGGGAGAAAAAGCACAGATCATGATAATTGTTCAAGGAAATATGCTCTGGAAATGTCTGATGAACAACTTCTTCTACATTATGTAAACCCATTAGTTATCCATCCCTTGGATACATCAGCAGAATGATAGTGTATATTTTCTACAGAAGATTATACAGAATTTGAACTGCTGCAGCATTTTTAAAAATGGACAGGGAATTTCATCTGAAGTGAACTTTTTGCTGCCACTGAACTTGTACTTGGTGTTATCTGTTTTTTTCAATTTCATCAGTAAAATATTCATAATGTAAACATTGGATATTTCAAGGAAGCGATGTGGAAGGTGGAGTATGCAGACTGACATTGTTTCTTATTCTTCTATATGGTAGAATTTGAGTTCTATATGGTAGAATTTATTGATGGTCTGTAGCTCCTTAACTTCTAAGACTCATGGCTTTATTATATATTTCATTTAATCCAATTTTTCCTTGAATAATTCACTTGTATAATAATGTGCCTTGAAATGTTGGAACGAAACAAACTAGATGTCATAAATAAATAAATTTTCATGAACTGATATAAAGTTAGAAACTTACACTGAAACAGATAGCTCTCTGGCATGCTACATATGGAATATTTAAAAGGCCTGGGCCTAATTTAAAATGTAGTTTTTAAAAATTAGATGAACAACTCCCCAAGTTTCATTTGGCTGCTCGTTGCATCTTGGGATAAGGTGCAGGCTGTTCTTTCCTTCCCTCCTCTTCACTTCCTCCTCCTCTTTCCTGTCAAATTGCAAATAATATGTGAAACAAATTAATGTTGGCTCTGTACTTCAAATTACTTATCCACATTTCCCATAAACAAGACAGATTATTCAACATTGACCCTGTTCAAATGAAGCTTTTTAAAGTTCCATTTATAACAACAGGAAGGAACACGTGCTTAAGTTTCTCCTCCCCAAAATAATCAGCTGGGTTTAATGATGGTGGGATAATACTAAGGATTAGATTTCAATTAAGTTTTTTCTCCATGCAACATATTCATGGGCTGAGTTTAAGGCTGTTAACGCTGATAAAGATACTTTGAAGCAATTTTTATTTAACAAAGGCAGTAGGGACAATGTACATAGAATTCTGCATCTGTTTCTAACCCCTCAAATTTGTAATATGCAGAACTGATTTTTAATATTCATGAATATCCTGATAGAGAGGTCTAGTTAAAAAAACTAAAATGTTTGAAGTCATTGTATGTTACAGCTCAATGGATCTGTTTTTGTAGTCGTCTGGGACTGTCTCTTCTTATTGCTGCCAAAGTATAAATAAAATTCATGTTTACACAGCAGTAACCTCCTTGTGCCAAAAAGGCTTTCCCCAGGGTTTATAACTGTAATTGCTTTTCTCCTCCTCATTGCCAGGCTCTGTTCTGTCACTCTCACATATTGTCCTTGATTGTTTAAAAAAATGTCTGGAAAAATTAAACAAAACCCAGAAGTAGCCCTTCACAAAATGTCCAGTTATGCTGAGACAGGAGCAAAAAAGAAAAAGAGCAACACACAGGGAAATTTTGACCTTTTTGTTATGTGACCATTTCTTTTTTTTCCTAACACTTTATTGGGTTTTTTCATTTATACATAATACCATTACTAATTGAACAATACTGTGAACAAGATATATATACATTTATACATCCTATCCAATCTTTCAATACACACTACTTCCATACCCTCATAACTATTATATACATTATTTACATTTTCTATTCTTATGTCTATTATCAATCCAGATATACCATGTTTCTCATATTGCATTGTATTCCATGTCAACTTTCTCTTTTAGTTCCATAGTTAATTTGTCCATTTCCATGCAGTACCATGCGTAGGAAATTCTAGCTGCTGTTACTACATGTAATGTAAGATATTTTATCTTCCTGTTATAGTTTCTTTTTATTGTTCCTAAGAGGAATAGTTCTGGGATGAAATCAATTTTATTTTCAATTATTTCCTCTAACCACATATGAATCACTTTCCAATATTTCTTCGCTTCAGGGTATGACCACCAAGAATGAAAGAAGGTACTTTGTTGATATCCACACTTCCAGCAATTTAGTTTTAGGTTTGGGTATATCTTAGCCAATCGTGAAGGCCAGTGTGGGATTCAAATATTTTTTACTACCAGTTCTGTGGCCGTCACTTGGTGGGCGTGGCAGAGGAAGGATACTGTAAAATCTCCAGTCAGAGGTGGTATTTGCCGGATCTCCGAACTACTCAAAATTTCCACTAACGTTTCTCCAGAAGTGATCAGAACCTGTTGAATACCACCTCTGGTGAAGGTCCCATATACCAACGATAGAACATTTTGTGTTGGTTTTCCTTGTAAGCCACTGATTTTGTTATTTTATAATTGGTATTCCAAATCTTTTTCCACTGTTCTAAATCAATAGTATGTCCAAAATTTCTAGCCCATGCAATCATTGATCCTTTTACAATCTCCTCTGCTCTATCCCATTCTAATAAGTGTTTATATGTTTTAGATAATAATTTTTCATCTGGGCCAATCAAAATTTTATCTAATGTTTGTAATTCATTGTCTATTCCAAATTCCTCACTGTCTTTTTTATATCTTATTTGTATTTGCATACAGGTTATGTGACCATTTCTTGTGTCAGATGAACCCTTTCTCCCTCCCTCTCTCCAATAGACTTATTCTTTGTAGGTAAGAGCTCTCCTTCACCTTATGCAGAGGTCTTCGGTAAATGTAATCACAAGTGGAAAACTCTTTCTTCCTGTCTTCTACATCAGAGGTGTCCAATCGGTGGCCCATGGGCAACATGCAGCCTTGGACTAGCAAAGCTGCCCTACAACACCCTCCCCAAAATAAAGGAAGTTTGTTATTTGTGTTTATTAACTACATTATATAGTTTACATGTGATCCAGGACAATTCTCTCCACTCAATGCAACCCAAGAAAGCCAAAAGTTTGGATGCACTTGCTCTAGATTTTACATTCTACTTCCCCTTTTTTGTCCTAATTACTCACACTATACATAATTTTGTCCTTTTATGGTTTTCTCCAGTACACATAGTTGAATCAGACTTCTTCTTTTCAATTTCAACTAACTTTTTCCTACTTTTTAATCATATATATTGTTTTTATTTTATCTTGTTTCAGTTTTTCATCTCTGATTATCCTATTCTTGTAATGTCATTCCTCATAGATTCTGCTCTTGAAAGCTCATTTTTCATCACCCCTTTTATGTTCCTTTTTTTCATTCTATGCAATATGCATTTTTAATTATTTTTGTCATTAGCTGTCCTGTTGACTATGAGGGTTTCTCAGTTTGCTGTTAATAACTTTATTATAATTTAATCCCAGCCAAAATGAGTTATCGCTTAATATCATACTTAAATTTTGTTACCATTTAAACAGCTGTATTTCCAAAGCCATTATAAACATCAGACACTGTGTCAAAGCTGTCAGTACTTTAAACATCATAATAACGTATGATGTTTCTTAAAATCATGCCCCTTATTAACAAAAAAATGTAGCTATCTAGCACTATCCATTCATGTAGTAGTTCTCATATAAGCTTAATTGTCAAGTCATTAAGATTATTTCAAGAGAGAAAACACAGTAGTTTGGAACAATTACAATTTCAATTTACTCCTAGCCAAACCAGAAACTACTAGTCTATGTAAAAAAATACAGTTGTGAAATGCCATGTAATCCTAAAACCACTTAACTGATATAAATGATTCAAAGGGATTTACTTCTGGGATGCACTGAGGATTTTTTTGTTCATATTGTCTCTCTTCTAAATACTTCAAAAAATCTCAAATCTTAAAACAGACCAAATATAAATGTACAGAGCTGAATTTCTGTACTGCAGATTTATTTGATTTGTCATTAAAATTTGAGATAATTCTTCAGAAATTCTACACAGATCTATGTCAATGAATAATTCATAATGTGGTTTTAAAAATTCTCCTGTGATGTTATTTTCAACTGTAATCAAAGAGGGTGTTTCTCTCAAAAATAATTCCCATACATGGAAAACACAAGAGATAAAAATGAGGCTAAGGATCATATTTTTCACTGACTTCTATATATAGACATGTTCCCCCTTTGGGTCAACTCATTTACTTTCCTAGCATGCCTTTTCTAGGATTCTGAAGCAGGGAAAATCACAGTAAGATTATATTATTTAACTTTAGACTGCACAAGAAAATCTACTACATACCTAGCGCATTCAACTTCTCATTGCTTTTTGGAAGCAGAAATATGTGCCTGAGGAATTATCATGGATAACTTAAAGCTCATGGAAGATACGAGCCCTCCCAGTGATGGGTAAACTTTAGGTTTAAAGATTCAGGTTCAAATCTATGATCAGTCATTAAAAGGATAACTATCAATAACTTTTCTTGCAATGTTATTGCAAAAATAAACTTTCTGTCTAAATATAAATATGGGTGTGGAAGAATAGTGTTTCTCCCCTTCTTTAAAAAAATAGTTGTTATCATATGCTTGCTAACCTGGAAGTCCATTCATGCTTATAGATATATAACATTTCATTCTGGACATTAATTAAACCAGCATTTGAAATAGTGGCAGCTGGTGTTCACTGAGATTGGTGATTAAAGACAAAGCACAATAAAAAGACAAACCAGTTGATTTTTGTTCTAACTTTATTATAGTCACATTACAAATACTTAAGCAATTAAGTATATTTTCTTATGGATGAATTGCATAAGATATTATATAAAATAATATTCTATAAAATATATTCCATTGGAATATATTCCAATTAGGAATATATATTTAAAGGTTACTTTGGCTCAGGAAGATAATATGCTGTTTCTTTATTAGAAAAAGAAAAGGAAAGAAGAGAAGGAAAATGGAAGCAAAAGGAGGATGGCCTTTCTACAATCCTTTCCATTCCAGAATATGTAGACAAGTCTTAGAGATAAAATGGTTCAGAAGCATGTGCTAGGATCATACATACTTGTATGA
This sequence comes from Pseudonaja textilis, assembly GCF_049901715.1. Lineage (NCBI taxonomy): Eukaryota > Metazoa > Chordata > Lepidosauria > Squamata > Elapidae > Pseudonaja > Pseudonaja textilis. The sequence goes on from NC_141996.1 coordinate 48,956,002, forward strand.
TCTATCCCTACTCAAAGCCTTAGCTTCTCGACTTCTCTTTGGGTAGGGCTACCTCATGTCATCCTTTATCTCTTAATAGACTTTACCTGGCAGGTATCACCTTAAAATCATATGTTGTCTGGATTTTTGAGTATGTCTTCCTGAAATTCAGCTCTGTTACTTTAATTAGCTTATCAGTACCCTGCAGTAGGCTTGTCTTGCTACCTGAAATTGACAAGACTTTAATCAATTACACATTGAAGGCTTTTGCCTCTTATTCTAGCACAACCTTGACATTGAAAAAAAGAAACAGTTTTTCTGATGCTGGAAAAGGTAATTTCATGCACAAATAGGACTAAGTACTGAGTGGGGGAGTTATTCCACTGTAATTTTTGATGCAGAGAAAGTTAACAGTTAACTTTTCCAACCATTTGTCCTCCTTTTCAATTTCAATTGTCCTCCTTTGCCTGTTCATATATCTAGTGACCCTGCCTTTTAGGGTATGCAATGGCACACTTTCAGTCTCTTGGAAGGTGTACAGAGAACTTCCCCTGTGATTAGCTCTAAACTGGATGGCTGGCAGAAAGATCAGTCTGCTGATTCTGTACTCATCTTTAATTGATAGGGAAGAAGACCCAAAACCACAGGTTTAAAGACAGGACTTTGCCTAATCTAGGTCTGTATTAAAGGATACAGGGTCTAGACAGCTAAGAACTTATTACAATGAGTACAAAAATATGCTTCTTGAATTGATCTCAGCTGAAGACCACCAGGACACATCCATGTCATTTAACTACCAACAGGGTGCAGTGGTTTGCCATTGCCTTCTTCCTGGATATTTTTCAATATCTCAGTCCAGCCAATATCCTAGGGATTATATGGCAACCTCCATTGAGACTATGTCCAGGTTTGAGCTTTCTTACCTCAATATAAATATCACTGAAGTAAATACAGCAAACTGCTGTGATATTACAATAAAGAATTAAATAAGATGATATTTTAGATCACATGTCATGCAATTTATAAAAAAAAACATTTATTTATGACAATCTTATTTCTTCCACAGTGCTGTTAGAGTCAAACCGTGGCAGTATTAAGACATACTGAACAAGCTGGTGGTGATGAAGGTAGTCCATAGTTTTCCACAAGAACAGAATACAGACCTAGGAACTAGTTTTGAGCCAAGAAACCTCCTACTTTTTGCTAGGAATTGTCTTAGCTGCCTCTTTGCATGTTCCTGAATACCAGCTTCTGTTGCATACATTTAACCTTTATTTCTGCTCTCTCTCTCTCTCTCTCTCTCTCTCTCTCTCTCTCTCTCTCTCTCTCTCTCTCTTGTATGTATTTCAGCATGAAGATAATTTAAAAAAAAACTTCCTTTGCTAAAGTTCTCTTTTTTAAAAAAAGAAAGTGAACATTGTTTCCCAACTCTCTTTTATTTTTGTTTTCACAAATAAAAATAGGCCACTTCTAAAACTCAAAACAATTAACCAAACAGCCTTCCTCCTGTCAACATTCAGGGTTTTTCTTCTCCCACTAAAACATTGTAAAGAGATATTGTTCGAGACAGGTATTCTCCTGTCTACATCCCTGAATTTCAGAGTCAGATAAAACAAATCCTGTTCTGTGTCTCTTCTCACCACAGTGCAGTAGAGAATTCCTCCATATAGAACAAAGTTTGTTTTTTCATATGAATCGGAACCAAATGCAACTATCAGTAAACTATGCCCACCTACACATCCAGATACCAGCCTGTTAATTCACTGCAGTAAAGGACTTTTCTGCTTTATTCACTTCCTGATTCTTTTTCTTCATTGTTTGTTGATAGGTGGTAATAATTACTTTCATTTCTTCCCCAAATACTTTAAATAGGGGAAATGTTCCTGTAAGTCTTTGTAGGGAGAAATTGGCTTATGAATTCCACAAGGGAAAAAAAACTCACCATACAATTATAAGCAAACCAACTGGCAGAAGGACAATCTAGTAGTATATTACCCTTTTTTCAAAGGAATCTTATGAGGATGACTGTTGTAGAGCGATGGTAAGGAAGAGGCATGAGACCAGAGCGTACAACTAACAGGCTTTATTGCAAAGAATAAAGGGTTGTCGCGTCTGCTTGCTAACTTCCACAGACATAACACCCCTTTCCCCCAGCTGGGAACATGCGTAGTCCTGTAGATACGAGGGTTGTCTTCGCTGGCGACCAGAATGTCGCAGTTCGGGTGAACTGTCGGCCGGTGTCAAGTCCTGGTCTTCGGAACGTGCCTCGGCAGTCGTCGGGGCGTGGGTTTGCCCCGGCGTAGTGTCCTGTGGTGCTGATGAAAACCCCTGCTCAGGTTGGCCCGGCTGAGTCTCGAGGTCCGGCTGGTCAACTGGGTCGCTCGGTGGTTGGAGTGGTGACTCTGGCCGGAAACTCGGGTTCTCCCGCCAGTCCTCTCGCTCGTCAGGGAAAACCAGGTTCCGCAGGGGATCCGCGTCAGGCACTGGTGAGGCGTCGTTGGCGCTGGCAGGTTGACATGGGTTGGCATCTGTCGCGCCCTTCCGCCGCCTTCTGAGTTGATCCACGTGTCTCCGCCACAAACGTCCTTCCTCTAGGAGGATCCTGTAGGACCTGGGACCTGTGACTGACACGACTTGTCCTGGCACCCACAACGGATCCCCCGCGTAGTTCCTGGCGTATACCAGGTCTTGTGGGGCGAAGTCTCTGACCAGACTGTCGGACCCTAAGGGGGTGTCTGGGCAGTAGTGGGGGTGTAGCCTGTCCAGGGTGGTTCTAAGGCGTCTCCCCATGAGAAGTTTGGCAGGAGATTTGTTGGTGGTGGTGCAGGGCGTTGTGTGCTGGCTGAGCAGGAAACGAGACAGTTTAGAGTGCCAATCCTCCTGGCCAAACCTGGCGAGTGCCTCCTTGGCTGACCTAACTGCTCTCTCTGCCATCCCGTTGCTAGCGGGATGGAATGGTGCTGTAAGGACGTGTCTGATGCCCAAGTTAGCAGTGTACATGCTGAATTCACACGATGTGAACTGTGGGCCATTGTCTGAAACCAGCGTGTCAGGAAGCCCGTGGGTGACAAATAGACGGGTTAGGGCCTTAACTATCGTCTGGGTGGTGGTTGTGGGAAGTAAGACTACATCAATCCACTTGGAGTATGAATCCACGACCACCAAGAAGGTCCTGCCATGTACAGGCGCAGCCAGGTCGACGTGCAAGCGGGACCAAGGGGCGTTTGCACTCTCCCATCTGGTGGGCGTGGCAGCTGGAGGGGCAGCCCTGATTTGTTGGCAAGGCTGGCAAGAGCTTACCCAGTTGGCGATTTGAGCATCCATGCCGGGCCACCAGACGTAGCTGCGGGCCAGGGCCTTCATTCTTATGATGCCCGGATGACCCTCGTGAAGCACCTTCAGGATGGGCACTCGAAGGGAGGCTGGGATGACCACTCTTGTTCCCCACAATAGACAACCTTGCAACTTTGACAGTTCCTGCTGGCGGGTTTTAAAGGGGACAAAATCAGTTGTACATTGAGTTTCCGGCCACCCCCTTCCCACCCAGTCCAGAACCTGGGCGATGATTTTGTCCTTCTTTGAGTGCGCCGCGATGTCCTCGGCTGTCACTGGGAGCTTGAGTTCGTTGACCTCAAAAATGGCGTGGATAGGCGCTGGGTCTTCGACTGGGACTGGCAGGGGGCAGCGACTAAGGGCATCGGCGTGGCTCAAGTTCTTACCGGGACGATGCACTAACTTGAATGAGTAAGCGGCCAGAAACAGGGTCCATCTGGTCATTCTGGGTGAAAGTACCTGCGGGGTTTGCTTATCTCCAGACAGAAGTCCTAAAAGAGGTTTGTGGTCAGTCACTAACTCAAAGTGGTGGCCAAACAAGAATTCGTGGAACTTCTTAACTGCAGCCACTGCAGCCAAGGCCTCTTTATCGATTTGGCTGTAGTTCCTCTCAGTTGGAGAAAGGGTCCTAGAAAAGAAAGCAATTGGTGCCTCGGAACCGTTGGGGAGTCTGTGGCTCAGGACAGCCCCAATGCCAAAAGGGGATGCGTCAGCAGCCAGGACCAGGGGAAGACGTTGATCGAATTGAACTAGAACCGCTTCTGATTTGACTGACTTGAAAGCATGGGTTTCCTTGGGTCCCCAGTGCCAGGGCGAGTCTTTATCTAGTAGCCTATATAATGGTTCAGCGACCGATGCCTTGTGCGGGAGGAATGAGGCGTAAAAGTTCAAGAGTCCCAGGAAAACTTGAAGTTCAGTCTTGTTGGTGGGTGTGGGTGCCTCATGGATGGCCTTCACCTTGGACTCAATGGGGTGGATGCCAGAGGCGTCTATTCTATAACCCAGAAAGTCCACCTGCCTAGTGGCGATGGCACACTTCTCCCTCTTAAGTTTAAGGCCATGCTGTCTAAACCTCTCCAGCACTGTCCTGACTCTCTGAATGAGCTGGGGTCGGTTCGTGGCTGAGACTAAGATGTCATCAAAGTAGGGGACCACTCCTGGGAGACCCTGGAGAATCCTCTCCATGAGTGACTGGAAAATGCCTGGGGCCACGCTGACCCCGAATTGGAGGCGCCTACACTTGAATGCCCCCCTGTGCGTGACTATGGTTTGTAATTCCGCTGTCTGCTCATCGACAGGGAACTGTTGGTATGCCTGGGACATGTCTAACTTGGCGAAAATGGTGCCGGGTTCGAAAGTGTGTAACAGATGCTGAATAACGGGTACAGGGTATGCGCTGACCTGCAGATAGCGGTTGAGCGTGGTTTTGTAATCCGCACAGATTCTCAAACTGCCATCTTTCTTAAGTGGGGTGACTATGGGGGTCTCCCATTTAGCGAAATCAGTGGGTTCTAGCACTCCTTGCTTAAGTAGTTTCTCTAGTTCTGCGTCCAATTTGGGACGGATGGCAAAAGGTACCCTACGTGGTTTTAAACGAAGAGGGGTTGCCTGGGGGTCTACTGAAAATGATATGGGGGTGCCCGAATAGCAACCCAGCTCATTGCTAAATACATCGGAAAAATCAGAAAATAGTGTATCTACATCAGAAGTTGAGACAGCATGGATTCCGGTTACACTAAGGCCGAGAGAAGGAAACCAATCAAGTCCCAATAGACTAGGGAGGGTACCATTAACAACCACTAGAGGCAGATGGCCTTTAAAGGCTTGGAATTGAACAAGGAACTTGCCTTTCCCGAGGACAGGAATGTTCTTGCCCTGATAGTCCCGCAGCGTCAAGTGGCATCTTTGTAGCTGTTTCCTTGACAGTCTGGGCTGGATCCTCTTCAGGGTATCCCAGGAGATGATTGAGAGCGCGGATCCCGTGTCCACCTCCATCCTGCAGGGTTTACCTTCTAGGAAAACAGAGATTTTAATTTTATCAGGGGTTTGGGAAGTATGGTTAGCGTGGTAGCAGGTATAGCAGTCCTCCACTTGCCTTTGGGAGTTAGGAGGTGGTGGAGGCCTTTGAGGTAAAGATCGCCCTGCTTGGCAGACTCTAGCAATGTGACCCTTCTTTTGGCAGTTCAGGCAGATGGCGTTTCTGAACCTGCAGGATGCCCTAGGGTGGGAGCCTCCACAGGTTAGGCACATGGGAGGTTGTTTGGGGGTGAAGTTGTTTCTCTGCCCTGCTCCTACCTGTGAAGGCTTCTGATGTTTAAGGAGGTTAATGTCAGATGTGTCTGTGGGGTCATCTTCGCTGATTACTTCTTCAGAATGGACAGTTGGCGTGCTGGGTTTAGATTGAGTGCCCTGAATTTCAGCTGCTGACTGGGCCGAGAGCTCAGCAGCCAGGGCTTCCTCCATGGCTAAGGCTAGAGTCAAGTCCTCCTTTGCCAGTAAACGCCTCTGGAGTCTCAGGTCTCTCACCCCACAGACGATCTGGTCCAACAGCATGTCTTCCAAATATTCTTTGAATCCGCACTGTAAAGCGGCTGTTCTCAGGGCGGCCATGTATTCGTTGATCGACTCCCCCTCTGCCTGTTTCCTGACCCTGAAGGCATACCTTCTGGCTATTTGGGACGGTTTGGGTGAATAGTGATTTGAAAGTATTTCCTGTAGCTCGTCCCATGGGACGCTTCTGATGGCGTGGGGTGCGGCTAACGCTGTAGCGGTGTCGAAGACGGCGGCTCCGCAGTAACTCAGGAAATAGGACTTCTTCCTATGCTCCGCAGCGTTGGCTAAACCGATGGCGTCAAGAAAATGGCTGAATCGATTTTTGTAGGAGTCCCATGTTTCCTCGTTTGGTTTGAATGGAGGGAATGCTGAAGAAAAGAACAGGTTCGTCTTCTTCAATCGCTATTTGAATTTGCGCTCTTAAAAGAACGCGTCTGCGGCTGTCTCTCTGGGCTGCGTAGCTCTTTTTGAAAATCGCGCTCTTGGTGAGCATGGGCGGCCTCGGCTGCGGCGCCTGTGGCTCGTTTCAGCGAATCAGCTCAAACAATATCAGTTTGAATTTCGCGCTCTTTGCGAGTGTGGGGCGGCTGCGGCTACAGCGCCCATGGCTTCACTCTCCATGACTTACAGCTCTTTGAATAAACGCGTCTGGTTAGCCTTCGACCATCCCATCCTCGTCGCCAGTGTTGTAGAGCGATGGTAAGGAAGAGGCATGAGACCAGAGCGTACAACTAACAGGCTTTATTGCAAAGAATAAAGGGTTGTCACGTCTGCTTGCTAACTTGCAGACCAGCGGGCGACCACGGCTGGCTCTGCTCGACAGCCGGCTTATATAGCCGGCTGTCAAACGGAGCCAACCAATGGGAGCTGCTGGTGCTCCCGCTCAAACAGCGGACCTGGTTGGGGACCCCAACCAGTTCCACAGACATAACAATGACTATTATTGCATGACTAATATATCTTTCAGTTAATAGAGTAAAATCAAATTGGAGATAGAAGGAACATGGTTTTTTTAACAATTCAGTAGAACAGACAAATGAGTAGATATTAGTGTAAAGTGGAGTTAAGGAATATGATCAAACATGTGGCTTTTGCCAAAATAAAATAAAACTGTGTGTACTGTTCTGTCTACAGTAGTTCCTGGAGAGACATTTTTATTTGAAGCCGGGCACCTTATTTTCTTCTTTCAAGTACTACAAATTTATCTTCTTATTTGATAGAAGTGCTAGTTTGGGCTTCCTTTTAATGCTTTCTGTGTTCCCCAGCATGCTTTTGATTTTACAAGTTTCCTGCAAGGGTATCTCTGTGATTCTCTACAATAGTAGAGGCCTGTAAAAATAATTATTGGATATCTATGGGATTAGATCCCTGATTGCAACTAAATCAACTTTTGCTATTAAATATAGTTTTGGGGGAAACAAATGGATTTCCATCCAAAATTGTCCTTGGGATCTTGTTCTGAAAGTTCACATCTTTCCCATCTAACTTTGAAGAAGTCCTGGAAAATTAAATCTTAATATAATACAATTTTCAAATTTTGATTCTGTGAAACATGTGCTTTGCATAAATATAGCATAAAATACAATAAAACAAAATCACAATAAAGTAGAAATATAAAAAGAGTGCTAGATACAAAGAACGCAAAACAAGGCCACTGATTGTGAATTTAATAATTATGAATTTAATAATTTATTTCTGGGTTTAAATGATGACATAACAAAATAAGGAATCCAACTAAAAGTTTGAAACATACCTGCAATTTGTGCCTAATTTCATTGTAAATGGAGCAGTGGAGGATGTCATTACTTATATCCTTCAAAAGACTGGCACCACAGGGATAGAGATACTATTGAACATCTCTTTCAAAATCTCACTTCAAGATATGGTGAAGGCATCGTCTGTAAGCAAGCAGATGTGAAATCTTTCCCAATGGAGCATTGGTAATATTAACAAGATATTGGGAAAAGCTTTTATGTTTTTAAACAGAGATGAAAGCAAGATGAAAAGGTGGATGTCTGATTTGTAATAGCATCTGCATTGCATCCCTTTCAAAAAGCCTCTTTATTATTTTCTCTGTTTCAAGAGTTAAGTTCTTCCAAAGGGTGATTACAAATAACTCACCATGTGGAAAAAAAACTTTGTATGCCCTTATGAAACCATGTATCTTTGTAAACTTTCTGTACTCTGCCCCTATCTACATGTCATTAGTTTTCTCCTCTTACAATATGGTTATTGCTATAAGAAGGAAGATCGTTGTCTTAATCTAACAGAGTTGCTTATTTGTAGCTCTTAGAAGACATACTTCAGGCTGTGGCAAACAACAACCTATGTTAAAATCCAGGCAATCTAGAATTGAACCAGGAAATGTGATATGGTTTACTGAAAATTTCCTGAAGAAACCATGGTAACCTAAGATTTTAGACAGAGAAAGGGAGAGAAGGTGTTGATAATCAAAAACATATACAGCATATGCCACAGAGCAATTGAGTATTCAACTATTTGTCATAAATGTTGCCATTAAATATGTGAGAAAAGAAAACTCTTTCCACATGGTGTAACTTATGGTATGGATTATGAGAAATATTCTATAATGACTTCAGTTTTTAAAAGTGACTCCTTTTCCCATTAGTTTTCTGACAATGGGTAGGTACATGGCTAAATTTAGCTTTGTTTCATGGCTTTTTTCTCACATATTAGACTGATTTAATATTGGCAGACATGTTGGCGTATGGTATTCACACATGTATAAATCTGAAGGAAGAATTGGCAACATAAATGTGGGGAACCTAACAAAACCCAAATCATACTGATGCTATTTCTAAGTTGACAAAAGTCCCCTTGGACAGGAAAACAATTTACAGTGCAGAAACGGAGGCAGCCCCTCTCCCAGTTTTTTCCTCAAACAGCCAATGGCATTGCACTCATGATCCAACACCTCACATGAGATATTTTTTATGTCCCGTGAAATTAGGATTCACAATAGATAGCACTTCTCAACTATTCCTAAAAGATTAGAAACAAACCTTCAGCACTGAAATTGAGTGTAGAAATGGAACCAGTGCTGTCCTGTGGCTGCCTGCAGCCACACAACTCACTTTTGGGCAGCCCCAAAGTTCCCTTCAATCACACTACAATAAATTCCTGAATGAGACTGCTTGCCAGTTTGTGAATGTATGTGTGTGCACATGTTCACATGCATTAAATGTTTACTGGAAAATAGTAGAAAAGTCTCTAAAAGTGGTTGGAGTGCAGACCACTGCTCCTACCTGGATTGACCCTTACTTGCAGTCTAACTTTCACAGCATGGATTTATCATTACAAATTAACAAAACATATTTGAGTTGATTTTCCAAAAGAGCTTAGGCAACTCTTTGATAAATTAGGATTATGACCCATTATGTAACAGTAACAGCTTGTGGACAATGAATAATCATAAACCTAGCTGCACTGCAAGACAACTATTGGAACTTGCTAAATTGAACCTGTATAGATTTCATGTCTTCTCATATTTTCATGTTGCAATCCAAAGTAATATTTTATCCAATATGCCACTGAACATTATAAACTTTAATAGTCATCTCGGAAAATAATTCGCCATAATTAGTCTCGATAAGGTTACACATTATTCTTTACTTGAGGAATCAATTTATCCCGAAAAGAACTTTTACCTCAAACTGAATTATAATTTAGGCCTAGGAGATGTTTCAGTCGGAGTACCAAGTATTTTAGAAGCATTATTTCAACTAGATCTTTTACCTTCAAGACTAACTTTTCTATGAAACAAGGGCTGGGAATGTTCTCCCCAACATTTTCTGGCTTTCACTTTACAAGGCAATTAACATTTCTTCTCAGTGATGACAAAAACACTTAGTGAAGTAAAAACAGAACAATAAAAGCGACTCACCAAATATTGCTTAAAATACATTGGAGGAAGGAGAGGGATCAGACAAGCAGCTATTTAGGTCTCTGTATCACAAGAAGAGTCTCTGCATCATGACTGGGTCACATTCCTGTAGTCAATTCTAGTGATAGAATAACATTATTCACTTCACAATAATAGCAACTTTATCGGGTATGATCCTGTCTGCCTGGATCATAGCTCAGTCTCCCAAAAGAAGGAAGTAATTAAGGTTTGCTATACAAACTTGCCTCAAAATCTGCTGCTGAAGCAGCTCTTTTATGAGATGGTGAGATCTGTATGTATGTAATTATAAATAGAGTAGAATAGAACAGTGGTGGGATTCAAAATATTTTACTACGGGTTCTGTGGGCGTGGTTTGGTGGGCGTGGCAGGGGAAGGATACTGTAAAATCTCCAGTCAGAGGTGGTATTTGCCGGTTCTCAGAACTACTCAAAATTTCTGCTATCAGTTCTCCAGAACTGGTCAGAACCTGCTGAATACCACCCCTGGAGTAGAAGTAGAGTAGAACAGAATAAAACAGAACAGAGTGGAATTATTTATTGGCCAAATGTGATTGGACATGCAAGGAATTTGTCTCTAGTACATAAGCTCTCAATATACATACAAACAACAAAGTGATAGATCATAATTCATAAGATACTATCAGTATAAAGGTTTTCCACTAAACAAAATTTGTCTTTTTTCAACCAACATATACATCACTGATAATAGGATAAACTTTCGTAAGCTTATCAACAGAAACTTAGATACAGCAACCTTTTCCAACAGGCTGGTGATCTGAGATCAAATTAATGGGGAAATAATATTAACTTTAGGAAAAAGTGTATAGTAATTGGTTTTTTTAAAGATTTTATTTGTTATTGTGGCTAAGCCAAATTTCTCTATGCTGGAGAAAATTGTTCTATGAAAGTTTGTTAGATAGTAAAATGATCTGCTTCAGGGACTACAGCTGAATATTTTGTCAAGTATTTGTAGTTTCAGGGTTAGGCATCAAAGTTTTCCCCTCTTCCATAATATGATCAACAGGAAGGAACTCTGGACATTATTCAATGATATCTCCTTTTGTTCACAGTATCTGGAGACCCCATTCTTGCCTATTTTTGGCAATATTGTTTTAATTAATTAATTATAGGAGGCTATGTTAAAGTATGCCAGTAAATCTGAGAAACAGCATATTTACAATAATAATAATAATAATGATAATAATAATAATAATGCATTACTTAACATTAACATGCATGTTATTTGAGATCCTCTTTTTTAATTCTTTTCATACTTGCATTGTGATGTTTCACTTCCTGAAGAGGCACTCAGTGGTTAGTAAAACCACTAACATACATCATAAAATATTTCATTTGTTTTGAGGTACAGTTAAGATAACTTATATTCTTGAAACAATAGATCCTTCTGTTATGAGAAAAAATAATCTCCTCAATCCCTTTGTAGACTAAATGAGGGTTTTTTTCTTCCTTTGGCACCATATCAAGGTGCTAAAGGACTTATCAGAGTAGGTATTTATTTTTACAGAGATTTTCATAGACTTTTCATAGAATGAAATGTAAAACCTGAGAACAGCAAACTCATCAGATATTCAGGAGTTGTTTTTTGGATTCTCCTTTATTGTCATAGTAACAATTCTGAGGGAACATATGCCTATATCTATGTCTAAGACCAAAATAACCTTGTTTTGCTTGACTTAAAAATGCCAGTCTCCTAAACTCTGTAGCTTAAACTTAGGAAATATACTTTATGAGGGAGCATTGCAAATTTTGAAGGAGCAGACTGAACAAACATTATTTTAGAATACCTCTATACCACCCTCAATACTTCTATACCACCTTGCCATTTTCAAACCCTTCTTGTAATTGCATATGATTAGCCACTGCTAGCACTTGTAAGACTAACCAAAATTTCCTCCAACTACCTTCTCCTTAACCTTGTTTTTGTTTCATAGTTAGTAACTACCAAATGGGGAAATATTTCATAAATTGTAAAAACTTTCATCAAGAAACTCAGAATTGGTTCATAAATAGTTAAATCTGTAATACAAAACATTTACGATACAAACCCTGGTGCCTTCGATATGTGTGGGATTCTAATTCATAGAATTCCTAGTGAATATGATCTGTTTTTCTCATTTCTGAGTAAATTTCAATAGTTTTACAATGTGCAGTTTCTGCATTTATTTCTCTGTATCCTGGTTGTTTGTGATTTCCCTAATGAGTTGGCTCTACCTTGCATAATTTTTCTAGAAAACATAAATGAACAAAAAAGGGCATATTTTATATTTTCCACTGTGTAAAATTAAACTTAATTAAAACATAATTCATTTTAATTTTCTTCTTCAAGCTGTTAGCAGTGGGAAAGGTCCATGGGTTCTTTTCAATATATCTGAAACATTTCTACAAATGCTGGCATATAAAAAAATATTTGTAACTTTTCCCTTTAGTACCATTAGTCTTTCTTCCAACCCATTTTAAAAAGATCTCCATAAATTATTGCCGATGTCCTACTCATGCTTGACGTCAAAAGTCCTCATACATGACACAGTCTAATGCTGGCAATAACAAATACATTATTCATATACGCATTTAGATTGTCCTCTACAAAGCTGTTAAGAAGTAAAATGCATGCAACTGAATAGGAAGAAAATTTCATATTTCATGTCTATTACTCAACAAATAGATAATTTGCAAAAACAAAAAAAACCTTTTACCTTTGAGTTTCTTTGCTTATAATACTTATTAGCTATAAAATGATAGCAAAGAAAAGCAGTACCTTTGTAATACCTTTAAAGAATATTTACATTGTCGCAAGGTGCTGTTTGACAAAGGGCATGGCAGTCTCTGGTCTCACAAATTCATTTATTAATTTACAGTTCCAGTTAGAGCCATGCATTAGTATTTTGTCATGATTGTTTAGTCTACTGACTAAACTTCTGAATAGTAACAAGTGCTGGTACCTCTCATAGTCTGCTGTTTTTGAAATCAGAACTTTTCAAGGCATTTGTTGGTATATTGTCTGAGGACATTTTAATGGCTCCCCATGAAAGTATGTTCCTTTATTTTAAATATCCCTGAGTTTTGCTAGAGAGGAACAATGCTAGTTAGATTAATGTTGTGTGACAAACCCAAAATAAATCTTAGTTTTGGTTGTTTCCTCAAATGGAAGTGTATCATTTTTAAGGAATTTCCCTCAAATGAAGAATTTCATTTAAATGAAGATGTCTACAGAGATTCTCAGTCATCCAGGTCATGGTTGTCCTAATGGTGCTTTTTCAAGTGGTAACTGGATTTTCTTTGTTTTCCTCGAAGACATTTCGCTTCTTATTCAAGAAACTTCTTCAGTTGGTGAGAAGTGAAAATCTTAATGAAAAACAAAGAAAGTCCAGTTGCCTCTTGAAAAAGCACCCTTGGGACATTTAAGTGAAGATTGTGAAACCTACATTCTTGTAATACATTCTGTTGAAGATAAATTGCAAAACAATAGCAAAGCTATTTGTTAATACTATTAATAGATGCTAAGGCAGTCTTGATAGATATAGTTAAATATTTCTAAAATAATTGGAGAAAAATTATGGATTATAAGAAATTCTGACTGGGCCATAAACGCAGAATCTTTTGATAAAAGAAGTTCTGCCGAGTTCTGGCTTGTTTCTAATGTTTACCAAAAGACACGTGCCTATGGGAAATTAAAAAGCAAGACATTGTGATAATAATATCCAAATATCAATCCCCAGCAAGCAATATGCATTGAGATTATCCTCTGAAATAGTTGAATGTCTGGGAAAAGTAATATTTGATACATCAGAATGGGAAGAAAGATAGCATACAGGATTAATATCTATTGATAACTTTCTCGTTGATCAACTGCCTAATTCTCTTATAAAGCTAATCACATTAGAAGAATGCAGAGAAAGTAATCCTTGCTAATGATGTTGTACAACAGTTGTACCACTCCACAATAGTTGACTTGAGATAGGTTGTATTATAGACTTCTTAGTTAAATTATTGAACAGTTCCCAACCTTGTGAGATTTTATATGGAATATCTAGTAAGAATGCATATTTGGGGGCAACTGTTTAATATGTTCCATTTGCTGGGGTTTCCTGCATGATTATGATATGAGTGAGAGTTTTTATTCATCTTGGTATAAATGGAAAGTTGATATTTTCCAAAAATTTGTTTCAAACCATAATCAATTTCAACTATTGTGGGAAAGACAAGTTTATTGTTCATGTAATACCTAATTCAGTGCAGATTAAAATGTATATAAGAAATCCAATTATTTAAATAATTTTAGCTCATAAGGTAGTACTGCAATTTTGCAAGCATTATTGCTGATTTCTTCTGCTTCTAAAATATACATTTTATAAAATCATTCCTTTTGTAACTCTGAAGTCTTCTGCTGTTCTTAAATGATCAAATGCATGGCAAAATATTGTTTGAACATTATCTTAATGAGACATTGTATGATTTAAGAAAGTTTGTTCTCTTTCAATCTGTCTTTCAGCATCTTTAAATCTCTTGATAGTGCTATGCATATAAGTTTACACATTAAGATCATTTGATTCATTGAAGCTAGTTGGGAATGTATTTCATCAAAACACTTCATTGGCCTGTATATCACGGTGTTTTTAACAGACCATCTATAAGCACTTTTTTTAAAAAAAAAAACCCACTGAACTTGAAAAGAGGTGTATAATTTAAAAAATCCTAATAGATTCTTCACTTAGATGCAAACCTGGCTGTGCAGTTTGTATAGCAGATATGTATACCAGCAGTCTGAGTGCTGGGACAGAATAACTCGTCTCACCTTTGATTCTTCAGAAGAATTTCTTTAATCTTAACGGCCTGTAGTATTCATATGTCAACACCATGTATTTATATGGAATGGAATGTTAATATTTTCCCCACTTTTGAGTTCTACTTTAAAGTATACATATTCTATAGTTGCACTTAGCATGCCATCTAAAATGTGCCCCAGCTGGTAAATTATGGCCTTATAATTAGCATGTGAATCTGCATGAGACATACATGTGCGTAAGATTAACTACCTTTCTATATCTTCTCTATTCTTACTAATAAATTGTAGTAATGTTACAACAGATAGCAGAGATCAGTGAAGAACACTGATATTCCAAAGTAAGAAAAGTAAATGGTAAAAATCATACATTAAAGAAATGAATGAAAGAAAAATAGACACGTGTGTGTTTATGTCTATAGTTCAGAACAGAATTCTCCAGGTTGCTGGTGCTTTTCAATGTCCAATTTGGCTTGGGTAAAAATTCTCTTTTAAATAGAAATTATTTTTTGTCTACAAGCAGGAGTGTCTTTAAAATTCATGATAATATCACTTCACAATGATAACAAGCACTAAATTCATAACAGCATGAACCCTATTAGGGAAACCTGATTTTATTATTTTAATATTTTAGAGAACAACTACACTGAATATTATAAGAATAAAACTCAATTTTACTACTTAGCTATTTCTCTTATAAAAAACGGATGGTTTACTCCAATTTAGTGGACTTGAGATACATGGCACAAACCAGCTATAACGGGATTAAATCTACTTGTCACTGAACAAAATCTTATAACTCTCCATTATTTAAGTGGAACATTTAATTTTGGTCATTGTATTCCCATGGCAAATAAAACTCCAGATTTCTTTTTTTTTTCTTTATCTCTGCTATTTACATATTTGCTGACAGTACATAGGCTTTTTCATTGTTTTCCAATACTTGAGATTGTTTTCTAAGAAAAACATCCAACAAATAGATTGATTTTAAAGGACTCCACCACTTTTCTAAATAATCCAGAATTATCTATTACAACTGTCGAGAAAGCGGGTATCTCCTAATTAAAACCTTCTGTCCTAACTATTGTGGATGAGAACTGTAAATTACAAAAATCAATCAGTTTGAGGTTTTCAAGAGAAATTGGATTCAAGTCCCCAAATTCCCAGATAGCATGAATTATTATAGAAGGCACATTTGGAGGGGATCAGCTATCACATGCCTCTCTTTATGCGCAATCATGCTTGTGACCAATGACTAATTAAACTGTTTGGAATCTAATACTTTAAAAGTGTATGAGCAGCAGTGCACAAAATTTAGGGCAGCATGATTTCCTGTTGGCTTTACAACAAAAGGGGAGCGTGGCAGAGGAGATATGTGGGAATGAGGCCTAAGTATTAATGGACCAACGCTGCCTATTCCAACAAATGTCAAATCTGTTCACAGCAGGAGTCTAAATCTCAAATCATCATGAATGACGTATAAGGATAGTGTCATTAACCCAAATGTTACAATAGTGAAATATTGATACCAAAGTCTCTAATGAAAATGAAAAGCATCACAGCATATAATTAAACATAAATAAATTTATTAAATTAAGCAACTTTATTGCAAACAAAACAGCTTTTTTTGCCAGGTCGACTCAGCCTTCCATCCTTCCGAGGTCAGTAAAATGAGGACCCAGATTGTTGGGGGCAGTATGCTGACTCTGTAAACAGTTTAGAAAAGGCTGTGAAGCACTGTGAAGTGGTATATAAGTCTAAGTGCTATTGCTGTTTCATTGTGGTGCTATGATGATGATTATGCAGTGATCAATATAAATTTGGGATTGCTTTTAAATTGGGGTTCACACTATCTTATACATCCACAAATAACTGTAAACTATATCATGACAGACTGTAAATACAAAGGCTTTGCCCTTTTGTATTTGTATCTCTTATTCCAATATGTAAGGGGCAGAAGCCTCTCAAAGAGGGGATCAAAGAGACGCAAGTATTAAAAGAAAGAAGTGCTCTTTTTATCATCTACATAAGACTGCTGGGTGAATTCATCCATCACCATATTGATGATACCCAATCGTATGTCTCTATTCCTGTCAAATTAAGCAATGCCTTGAATGTCTTATCCTGGTGCCTGGACAGGGAACAACAAACATGAGTTAAACCTTGACAAGATTAAGTAGATTGGTTTTGAGGGCCTGCTAATTTTTCAGGAATATGCTATCTTTGGTGCTGAATGGTATTTCACTACCCCACACAGATCCAGTGCATAATCTGGGGAACCTCCTAGACTGTGTAGGAGAACCTCAACACAGTTCATTTTGTGTGCCAGTTGTGCCCATTCCTGGATTGGCCAACCCTGTTTACAGTCACTCATACCCTAATCACCTCCAGATTGGATTACTACGATGAGCACTGTATTGGACTGACCTTGAAGAATATCCAGAAGTTTTAGCTGTCATAGAAAGCAGCAACATTAACAGTTATGTGCACTCCTAAATAACACATGTTGCACTTCTAGTCTATGAGCTGCATTGGTTGCCAGTTTGCTTCTGGGTCCAATTCAAGGTGCTGGTTTTAACCTTTAAAGCCCTTCATAGCATGGGACCAGGTTATCCAAGGCACCATCTCTAATCGCTTAGCTCAACCTGACACATTAGATCTCCCAGAGAAATTGTGTTGCTGGCTCTGTTGACTAGAGATCTGCATTTGCTGGATCCCATAAACATGCCTCCTCTGCTGTGGTGCCTGCGTCATGGAATATCCTTCCCCCTGAAATTAAACTGGCCCCATCCTTCTTGATATTCCAAAAGGACCTCAGACCAAGCCTGGAGCTCCAATGGAATCAGAGATGTCTATATGGCTCCATTGTTGAGAGATACGTTTTTCCCCTTCATCTATGGCTTTTATTTTTGGTTTTTAAGATATTTATTAGTGTGGTTTTTATATTTGTAATTGATGTTTTTATATTTTCTGTTTTATCTGTTGTGTACTGCCCAGGGTCACATCTATATACATTTGATTTATGTATTTATACATTTATTTATCATACATTATACATTTATCATACATTTATTTTTCATACATTAATGAAAGGGCTGAGCTTGCATCACAATAGCACAGATTTACATTTGTTATTTTGACAAGCCTCCCATCTTGTGAATCAGATTATTTACTTTTCCTTATTACTGATTTATTAAACTGACTGAAATGATTTTGAATCAATATTAGTTTTCATTTAAATCAATGGATTTTGTCATGACTAATATTTTCCATTGTGTTCAAATGGTTGCAAGTACAATTAGCTATTATTATGGACCCATAACAAAATTCCTAAAACTTTTAAAGTTTAAATATTAGTACTCTGCTACGTATCTCTACTTAAGTTCAGCTATAATCAGTGGTGGGATTCAAATAATTTAACAATCAGTTCTCTGCCTTAATGATTTCTTCCAACAACCAGTTCACCAAACCGCTCAGAAAGTTAACAACCAGTTCTCCTGAACTGGTGCAAACTGGCTGAATCCCACCACTGGCTATAATGTTCCTTTCTACTTGATGTGTGTGATAAAGTGATAAGCATATGGGAAATTCATTGTGTAACTGTAAGTTTACGCTGAATTGACTGTGATTGTCATCAATGCTGTTAACATAGGATTAGATCCAATTTGCTAAATGTTAATGTTATATATTCTATTCTCAGCATGCTTTCTATCTGCTTTTGATTGCCTGCTTATTTAATCCCAGAATATAATGGGGATATCATCAGAAAAATTGATGCTGTAGGGTGGGCTACTATATTAAATACAGTATATTTAATACTATATATTAAATCCAGTTCAATACAATATTAAATTATTTAATACTATATTAAAATATTAAATAATAAAATAATTAATACTGCAGTATATTAAATAAATAAATACACACACACATCATTTGTAGGATGAGGACAATGGGACACATGGAACTTCTACCACCGTCATCCTTGCCACATTGGCTTTTAAACCAATGATTTAAAACTTCAATTTCTGCTTTTCTTAGTTTTGCAGAAAAATTCTGTTTGAACAGAAGAAATGAGAAAATGGGAAGCAACTTAACTGTTCCCTGACAGAATGGAAATTGTGAATTCATACAGACTCATTTAAAAGCTTCTAAAACCGTTTTTTTAATTGAATGGGTGTATCAATCAATTTTTACAAGCCTTTTTTTAAGTAGGTGTTGCATGAAGGGCTGAATTTGATTTTGCAAAATCTTCCAGGGTAATATTTTTTCCATATGTGCACAAATAACTGCAAGCCAGCCAAACAGTGCTTTAAAAGGCAAGCTGCTTTGTCAGAATCTGAAATGCATTTCTCAGACTGGATCATCTGCATGGTTACAATTCCTGGCTAAGAAAACAGAACTGAAAAATAGATCCAGTCCAGGAAAAAAAGGTCATGGAAAAATCCTTAGAGCCATCACTGGTAAACACAGCATAATGTGATGTTTTGACCAATAAGCTATGAAAGGCAATATCAATGAATACCATTCCTTTATCTGATGCATTTTTACATGGTGGTTTAAACACACAAGTAGAAATGTTTGAAATAAAATAAGTTTCTCTAAACTGATTGAAAGACTTAATGAAATATATTTTCCTACCATCCATACTCCTCCACTTTCATCAAAGGATGGTTTTAGAGTTGGAACAGAACAGAAATGGCTCTTTTTCTTTGGACAGATTATTATTCTCCCTTATAAACCATGATTACAATTTGTAATTACGTGTTTCTCCTACATTTCAGGTAGTTAAAATAAAACTGCCTTAGGAGAAACATTACTGACACATCATTCATAGACTGAAAATAAATTTTGCATTCCAGCTTTTAAAAGAGACAGACAGGCAATAAGAAACATTTACTGCACATTTCATAAATAATATACTGCATTTTCCAGCATAAACTTTTTCTTTTTTTACTTTCTTGTTTTTTTCAATCTATATGTTGCATATTATGTAAAGTTTACTTATATGTGCAGAAAAGGAATAATTTTAAAAGCCTAAATTCTTCTTTCCCTTCTTTCTTGTAATTTCTTTTCTCTGAAAATAGTCAATGAAATAATAGTAAAACATTTGTGAAACTTTCAATTTTATTTTAAACCAGAACTTTCTTTTAAGATTAATGTTAGTTCTTTCTTTAAGTATAATATGAATTCTCAGAGCCTTGAATTCTTGATTTTGTTTCCTATGCTATAATGCACCCAACATTAGCATCTGTGAGACAAACTAAGCAGTACGCCTATTCTTGCAATCCTAAACATGATCATATTCCTTTAAAAAGACAAATTGAAATTCTCTGATACAGAATGTATTAGTTGCTGTGGAGCAGTATGATACTTTTAAAAATTATTAAGAAAAATAATGAAGCTTAATTGGTTTGGGTATTTGACTCAGCAATAGATAATGTCACATAATTCAAAACAATTTTATGTTGAGGATTTTAAAAAGTGTAGATTCTGCCATAAGCTTATCCATCACATAAAATTACGTCAACATTTAAAGAGCTCCTTTTCAATGGCAATTTTAGTACAATTTGTATAAAGATCAATTTATTCATGTTTCTACGATTGTGTAAAGTAAGGTTCACAAGAACATTTTAGTGATCACCAGCACTTTTTATAGCAATTAACATAGTGTACATATTGAGAAAATAACTAACTACGGTAAATAAGAGAAAATAGGCCTTAAGACTATAATTAATGATGTCCTATCTTCCTTTTTATCTTAGTCAATTTTAGAGTCTTGTATTTTTGGCCATTATTCAATGCTGTTTATGGGTAAACTGCATGCAGATATATCTGGGTAATTATGGTTGGCAGTTCCTATAGCCTAGAGGCACTAATTCTTGCAGATGGAAATAATTCCCAGCCAATGCAAATAGTCCAACTTGGTTAAATTTCAGTTATTCCATTAAGCTCCATTAATTGCATATATTTAGTAGCATATTGAAATGCTGGTTTTAATTATTTTTAGTTTTAAAAATACTGTAGCCACATATTTATTGATCAAAATCAGTATGTTTTCACTGACCGTAGCTTTTCATAAATAATGCCAGACCACAAATCATAATTGTTTGGCATATATTAGTCAAACCATATATAATTTTCCATGAACTACTCTCAACATTTATAAATTCCATGGGCTCTTTTGAATTTGATAGCCAAATGAAATTTTGAAAATAGCAGGACTTTCCTCCTTTGACCAAACTTTTCTACCAGCCATGCATTACTAGATCATGTGAACCTAAATTTTTATTTTATTAAAAAAATGTTAAAATACAAAAGTCCAAAGGATTAAAAAACAAACAAAAAACACATAGCAAAAAAGACATTTAAAAAGTGCATTGAGAAAAAAAACCAAACACCTATATACATATTTTCACCCAATTCAATACTGACTGATACATTACTACAATATTAATTTCCCACCCCTTGTGAAACAAGCCCAAAAGATTTTTAAACTACTAACTCTATTTGCAAACTACTAGCCTGGCATCTATATACTATATTAATGACAAAATAGTTAACAGGAAGAAAATAATTATTTTAAAAAAGAGAAGGTTAAAGTTTCAAAACCCTCTGTTAATAAACTGTTACTGTAATCAACTTGTAGAAAATTTTTCACAGCATATTATCATCACAAATCATCACAAAAGTTAATAATAATTCATTCTGGAACAAATATCCAAGTTTGGGTTTTTAATCCCATCTCTTCTCAATTGTTGTCTGATTAAATATAATAAATTCAATCTCCAAAATCGGTCTATCTTCCCAAGAAAAGGCCAGATGAAATTGTTTCCCAATTAAGTGTGATAAATCGATTCCCCCATCTTCTTTGAACCTTATTAGGGATGGCCAATTTGTCATTTCTCCACGCAGTATAATTCAAAGAGGTATATGCAATCAACTGAGTTAATTCTAAGTCTATACTTAGAAATTATTTGCAACAGATTAACTACTCCCAAATCATATTCCTCTTGTGCATCTGATTATTTAAATCCAGATTCATCTGAATATTTTCCACAGACATTATCATTTTATCAAACTTTTTAAAAAACTTTCAACCAAAGGTTGGATATTAGCCTTTTCAGCCAGCACAGTTTATCTGTAATGATACATTGTTACACTGTTTGAGTTAGCCAGAGAACAAAAGACACTGAAGTACAGTGAAGAAATAAATTAAAGGTGCAGGGAAGATATTGTCTGGATATTTTTGATCCAAAGTTAAAATAAAATAAAAAAAATAAGCTCCAAATATTTTACAAATTAACAAAATGCAAAAACCCTGTAGTAAAAGTCCAGTATTGATGAAAATCAAATAAAAGCTGTGCTTCCGTATGGAAAAGCAAAAGTTATCTAAGACAATAACATAAATCAAAGAAAAAAGCAGATAAAGTTCAGCAGGTGGTTAGAGTAAATCAGCATTCAGCCAGCTTTTAAAGACAAAAATCAAAATAAAACTATAAATTCAAAAGTGATATTTGATGCATAGAAAGTGAACTACTGAAAAGAGATGGATTTGCCCAATGACTGCTCCTACAGGACCTGGAATCTTCAAGGCTCCCCTTCCCAGATGGGTCATTCCTAAGAGCTCCCATTCAAATCCAGGGAGAAAACAAACTTCAGCATCAAAATCAGCCGATGATTGGCAGGAAAAGGAAAATTTCTTACCATTCAGCAGCTATCTTGGGGAGGTGTCCCCCTATATATAATTTGTAATATAGAAGAAATTCCTCTATGTGTAAGTTGTAATTTTAATGAGATGTTTCAGGCAATTTTAGGTTAATAAAAGAAATTTTGCTACATTAGTTTGGCCATTTTTGCTAGAGGGCATCACTATATTAGAACCATGGCAAAACTTTACATACTTAAATTATGACAGTATAGAATAGAATAGAATACTTTATTGGCCAAGTGTGATTGGACACACAAGGAATTTGTCTTGGTGTAAATAATCTCAATATACATAAAGAAAAGGTATATTCATTAAGAATCAAGAATCATAACATACAACACTTAATGATAGTCATAGGGTACAATCAACAATCAAATCATACTACGAAACAGTCAATATAAATCGTACGGATACAAGCAACAAAGTTACAGTCCTACAATCACAAGTGGGAGGGGATGGGTGATTAGGAGTGATGAGAAGATTAACAATAATAGTGTACACTTTGTAAATAGTTGAACAGTGTTGAGGTAATTATTTGTTTAGCAGAGTGGCTTTCGGGGAAAATCTGTCCTTGTGTCTAGTTGTTCTATAGCATCATTTTGAGGGAAGGAGTTGAAACAGTTTATGTCCGGGATGTGAGGGGTCTGTAAATATTTTCACAGCCCTCTTTTTACTTGTGCAGTATACAGGTCCTCAATTGAAGGCAGGTGGGTAGTAATTGTTTTTTCTGCAGTCCTAATTATCCTCTGAAGTCTGTGTCTGTCCTGTTGGGTTGCAGAACCAAGTCAGACAGTTATAGAGGTGCAGATCATAGACTCAATAATTCCTCTGTAGAACTGTATCAGCAGCTCCTTGGGCAGTTTGAGCTTTCTGAGTTGGCACAGAAAGAATATTCTTTGTTGTGTTTTTTGATGATGTTTTTGATGTTAGGTGTCCATTTTAGGTCATGTGATATAGTAGAACCTAGAAATTTGAAGGTCTCTACTGTTGATACTGTGTTGTCTAGTATTGTAAGAGATGGTAGTATGGGAGGGTTTCTTCTAAAGTCTACCACCATTTCTACAGTTTTGAGTGTGTTCAGTTCCAGATTGTTCGGTTACACTATGAGGCAAGTTGCATAACCCCCTGTCTGTATGCAGATTCATCGTTGTCTCGAATGAGACCAATCACTGTTGTGTCATCAGCAAATTTCAGTATTTTAACAGATGGATCGTTTGAGATGCAGTCATTGGTATATAGGGAGAAGAGAAGTGGAGATAGCACACAGCCTTGGGGGGGCCCTGTGCTGATTGTACAGGTATCGGATGTGATTCCGCCTAGTTTCACCTGCTGCTTCCTGTCTGTTAGGAAGCTTATGATCCACTTACAAGTGTGTTCAGGTACTGCTAGTTGGTTTAATTTACTTAGAAGAGTGTCTGGAATGATGGTATTGAATGCTGAACCGAAGTCTACAAAGAGACTTGCATAGGTATTTGGAGATTCAAGGTGTTGTAGGATGTAATGCAGAGCCATGTTAACAGCATCATCTGTCAATCTATTTGCTCGGTATACAAACTGCATGGGATCAAACAGTGGATCCATGATGGTTTTCAGGTGGGACAGCACAAGCCTTTCAAAGATTTTCATAACTACAAATGTTAGAGCTGGTCTGTAGTCATTCAGTTCCTTGATGGAGGGCTTCTTTGGCACTGGGATGATGATAGAATGTTTGAAGCAAGAAGGAACATAGCACATCTCTAGTGATCTATTGAAGATTCAGGTGAAGATGGGGGGCAATTGGTCAGCACAGACTTGTAAGCAAGAAGGAGTTATCTTGTCTGGCCCTGGTGCTTTTCCTGGCTTCTGTCTGTGTAATAGATCTTGCGCTTCTTTTTCTGTGATCACCAGAGGTTGTGAGCCCAATGGATTGGGGCCAGCTGTAGGAGGCTTGGCTGTTGTTGGTGTGTTTGAGATGTGGGTTGTGGAGACTGGTGGCTGTAGTTTCTTTTCAAACCTGCAGTAAAACACATTCAGGTCATCTGCTAGTTGTTGATTTCCTTCTGCCTGGGAAGGAGGTTTGATGAAGCCAGTGATGTTTTTAAGAGTTTTCCACATGTTTGCTGGTTTATTTGTTGAGAATTGATTCTTTAACTTTTCAGAGTAGCTTCTTTTTGCTGCTCTGATCTTTCTTGTTAATATGTTTCTGGCCTGGTTGTATAGCATTCTGTTACCTTTTCTAAAGGCTTCCTCTTTGGAATGACGTAGCTGCTTAAGTTTAGCTGTGAACCAAGGTTTATTGTTACTATATATTTTCAGGTTCCTTGTTGGTACACATAAGTCTTCTCAGAAGCTGACATATGATGTTACAGTATCTGTGAGCCCATCTAGGTCTACAGAGGCATCTTCAAAAACATTCCAATCAGTGCAATCAAGGCAGGCCTGGAGTTTCAGCTTTGCCTCATCCGACCAAGTCTTCACTGATTTAATTGTTGGTTTGATGGTTTTAAGTCTTTGTCTGTAGGCAGGTACAAGGTGAATCATGCAGTGGTCAGAGTATCCCACAGCTGCTCGTGGTAAAGACCTATAAGCATCTTTTACTGTTGTGTAACAGTGGTCTAAAGTATTTTTGCCTCTGGTGGGACAATTTACATGCTGGAAATATTTTGGGAGCTCTTTCCTTAAATTTGCTTGATTGAAATCTTCTAAAATGATGGGAAGAGAACCTGGGTGTTTGGCTTCAGCCTCCATAATTTGATCAGCAAGAGTTTGTAATGCCTTGTTTACACAGGCTTGTGGAGGAACATACACAGCTATTTATCCCTATATCCCTATATTACATTTACACCTTTTCATAATTTTCTATTATTCTTTTTAGAGACCTCCAGGAAAGTTGGTGACAGATTAGTTGCTTCCAAATTAGAACCTAAATTAGTTCTGGTTTTCTCCAAATTGCCAGAAGTGAAAAATTAATAAATCTATTAAATCAAGCTCAATCTTGGAAAAATAATAATTTAAAAAACCTGAAACTGGGTCAGTTTTGACATATGTAAATATCACTCCGTGGAGCTATGCAGTCATTTTCAGATATTAACTTGATCTTATAGTGTCATTACAAGGAGAAAAGAAGAAGCGGCCATCATGCCAGATCTATGCATTGCAATCTCCGCAATGGCTGAAGGCATCAGTCATCTATGTGAAAAAAGCAAATATGCTGAAAAAGAGACAGATCTTTAATACTAAATTATAACCATTCTAGAGATGTTGAGTATGAGTTTTGCATGTGTCTGGCTCATAGAGAGACATTGCTGCAGAAGTTCAAAGCATGCTCCAAAACTGATTTTCACATGAAGATCTGGCTGCAAGAATTTGCTTTATTTATCTATTTATTCATTCATTTATTATTTTAAAAAAATGGAATGAGTGTTGAGGAAGACATGTTTACATACTAAATTGCTATTTGTGTGTGAATTAAATGGCATTTTCAGCATTCTATTTAATGGCATTCACAGCTTTAAGATTTATGGCCCTATACAATTTATTTTATCATCTGTCAAGGAAAATGAGCTCCTACCCTTCTCTTATTAATGCAGTCCTATTGGTATGTTATTCCACAATATTTAAACCATATGCAGTTTGCCATTTCATTTTTCATTCCACTGTGCTTTCCCCCAAGAGCTGCTTTCAATAAGAACTGTTGCTTCAATGTCTTTAAAGATCAAATGTCACCCTATTGCAAGGTTTCATGTTACCTAAGGCATCAGTACAGTCTGTAAGTTTGGATCATAAAGGAAGGGTACAATCATGCATGCATTATTTTTTTCAAAATAAAAAATAAAAATAAAAGTAGAATAAAACTAGATGGATGATTTCGTCAAGACATGCCAAACTTTGTTTTCAGTCATGTTCAACTCCCAGACTTCATTTCCAAGCTCTAGCTGTTATTTATGTAAGAACAGATATCCTAAATCTGTGGATTAGTTTACTAAAATATATATGTGGAAAATTCTGTGGATTTGATTTTGTCCACCGATATTTTAGGTAATATAGTTATTCAAAGAAGCATAGCAATATGCATCACATCTAAAGGGTGTTTATAACCTGAGCATCACTGCTTGCAGACGGGAAATTCTGATTCATCAAAAAAACCACTCCTGGCTGTCACCATGTAACAAACATAGATTAAACTGAATAGAGCAGGGGTGTCAAACTCAATTTCACTGAGGGCTGCATCAGGGTTGTGTTTGACCTTGGGGGGGTTAGGATGGGCATGGTGGAAATGGAGCTCGGGTGGGCTGCCCGTGACCCTCACGAAGTCCGTTTTCAGCTGTGATGGCCTCCCACAACCCTCTACCAATGTGGCCCACTCGAGCTCCATTTTTGCTGCAGAGGCACTGTGGGTCATTCCACTATTTCCAGGTTGGCCCCACATGCCAAACCTAAGCAGCCTGCAGGCCAGATCCAGCCTGCAGGCCTTGAGTTTGGCACCCCTGGAATACAGCATAATAACAGGATCAGTCTATTTAGGTGCAGGGATTTACAAGAATAGACCAGCTAGGTACTGAAATCGACTCCAGTGTTTAAATATCACAGAATGACATCATCAGGTTATTTTAATGTGTTCTTTTTGGCAATTTCCCAAGGAGGTTATATGAAGTTACTGTATTCAGGGATGAATGCAGCAACGGTCCATAATAACTCATTAACAAATTATTGGAAACCTAGTGATATGATTTATTATTTCTGAAGTTGTTTGTTGCATATATACCTTTGTCTTTTATATAGGATCAGTGACTGAAAGAAAACTTGATTTGACTTTGCGTACTACTTTAACTAGAATACATGTAAGGATTTAAAGATCTGTAACTCATTGGTGCATGCTAGCTATCATTGTTATCATTGTGATCTACATTTTTCAACCAAGGAAAATATCTTTGTCTGAACTTCTTGGATTATTGGAATTTCAGGAGAAAGAAGATTTATGTTTGCAATTTGAGTTATGGATTTCAGTATGCTTTGTCTGCTTTGTTTCCTTCCCTGAAATTACTCGCATTTCAAGTAACACCCATTGTCGTATGTATCTGATGGAAAAGAGATACTCATATATTTGAAAGCCCTGTGCTTTTGATACTGCTGATTACAAGAATGAGGCTATCATATTTCAAATGAAAAACTACTAGAGGGCAGGAAAGAGGAAATACAAAACTCTTTTTGAAGCCCATATCTAGTAGTTCTTGTAGTTTAAGAATACTTCCTGTAGCAATAGTTATCTGAGTAGAATGCAATATGGCCTCAAACCATAAAAAATAAAATATTCTAGATAAAAAGCAAAATACTGAATTTTATTTGGATACATAATATCCAAATAAAGGGACAAAAGATCCCCAAATAACACCAGTGTTGGTACCAGCCTGATACCCATTATTTTGATACACATTTTTATCCCATGTCTTACCATATTTATTCTGTATATCTACAGAATGTCCAAAAGCAGAAATATAACAGATTTACTGCATACCATGCCATGTTTGCTTCGTCTGGGTCATTGGAAAAAATAAGGAAATGAGAAACAATTGTTGGAACAGCTTAAAATGCATTTTATTAATGAAAACAAACATATTAGCAAATGGCAGAGAGTCTTCATTCATTTTATAATTTTTTTTTCCTTCTCTGGAGAATCATTCTTCAGATTATAAGATTTTGCTTTAATTTCTCTAAGATGCACTTTAGGTGGAACAGTAGTATTGACTAATCAGAGGCAACTAATCTTTCTTGATACTCTCAGTTGGTGGTCTGTTTCACTTCTGTTTTTAAGAGTAATTATAATAAGATTTCCCTCAGTTCTTTTAGTCATTCTTAACCATTAATATTTTAATAGTTTTGGCTAGTTTTAAAAGAAACAGTTACTCATTGAAATCATTGTTTATTTGGGGGAAGCCTGGTATCTACCTAGTTGATTAACTCTTGGTTCCTAAACAAACTGATATTAGCTTTAATGTATATTATAAAATGAAATAATCTAGATTACTAAACGATACATTGTTTTCCACATTCCTTCTGATTTTGATTAAGTTATAATAAATGTCTAGCATAACATTAGAGCACACAGCTTAATAATCTCTATTTTATTTAATTTCATCAGTGTACTTGCTGAAGAACGTAGTTCTTGTTGTTCCGGACTAGCAGGCTTGAAAGCCTGCAACTCTGATTGGCCCGCGAATAGCAGATCATGATTGGTCACCGCAGACTGATCTGATTGGCTAGTAAACGGGCTGCCGCGATTGGCCCAGCCAAGCGCGGCAAACTCAAATCACCTTCATTGGCTGCCTGGCCGCAACCAGCCCTATATAAGGGGCTGCTGTGGCCGGGATATTTCGCTCAGATCTGAAGTCAATAATAAAGAGCTGTTGTTGCTATCTGAGTCTTGCCTCCGTTCTTGGACCCATCCTCCCAGATCTAACACTTGTCCTCCACTTCCAAAATAAGTTTTTATTCTAACACTTCCAAAAAAAAGAGAAACAATAGAGGAAGATGAAAGCTCAGCTACCAACCATCTTCCTGGAGATGTCTCAAAGAATAATAGGTACAATGTATATCTTGTTGATGTAAGAATTATGTTAGAAGATAGAAATATTTATTCAGGGTCTTAGTCACTATATAGTAAATGTTCCAGACTAGCAGGCTCGTAGCCTGCAAATCTGATTGGCCCGCTGATAACCGATCGTGATTGGTCGCCATAGACTGATACGATTGGCCAGTAAACGGGTTGCCGCGATTGGCCCTGCCAAGAGCGGCAAACTCAAATCGCCTTCATTGGCTGCCTAGCCACAGCCAGCCCTATATAAGGGGCTGCTGCGGCTGGGGTTAGTTGCTCAGATCTGAAGTCACAAATAAAGAGCTGTTGTTGTTATCTGAGTCTTGCCTCCGTTCTTGAGCCCTCCCCCCAGATCTAACACTGGCGACGAGGATGGGATGCGGAGGCAACAGAAGCTATTGAATTGAGCTAGCCGAAGGAGCACGTGGCTGACAGAGCGCAACGACGGCGACATGGCCAGCAGCGCTATACCACCCGCACCATTCGATCCAGCTAGCGAAGATTGGGACTCATACATGGACAGCTTTCAAATGTTCCTGGAGTCCAACAACCTCAAAGATGCCACGCCCAGCAAGAAACGAGCCGTTTTTCTAACCCATTGTGGACCAGCCGTTTTTATGATGGCTAAAGCCTTAGCCAAGCCAGCTGAAGTTAAAACCATGGATTGGGGCACCCTTGCTCCCATCCTGCGCAACCATTACGCCCCAGCCCTGCCAACTCTCATTCGCAGACATGAGTTCTACCAGAGGGACCAACGTGAAGGTGAGAGCATTGGGGATTTTGTGGCAGACCTGAGGAACCTGGGTGGTTTGTGTGGCTTCGCCAACCTCGAAGAAGCCATGAGAGATCGCATCGTCCTTGGCCTCAGAGACCCCACCGTCCAGAGCAAGATCATGGCCAAGGGAGACATCTCGCTTGCAGATGCCATAGCAGACGCCACAGCAGCCGAAGCCACCCGTAAATCGGCAGCGCGAATGTGTCGAACCAGCGGGACCAACCGCCAACCCACCAACGATGCTGGGAAACCTTCAGACAAGTACACATCGACCACCCATCACGAAGACATCGAGTCATCCTCAGACAGTGAGGAAGAAGAAGTCCACAGGCTCTGGTCAGAACGTGAGCAACGGGACCAGCGGGGTCACAAATCCAACTACCAATGCCCTGATCCGAATGCAGATTCTTAGATGCCATATGCCGTTTTTGCGAGAAACGGGGACACATCGCGAAGGTATGGAGAAACAAGAGAAATTCCAGCCCCAGACAGAGAGGGAGCAGCCCAAAGAGAAATGATGGCAACGCCACCACGCAGAGGGACCTCCCTAGCAACCAGTGGAACTGGTACAGCAGACCCCGAAGGTTTAACGACACCCCCAGATGAGAGGAGGCTCATCAAACCATCACCATCGGCCACGCTTCATCACTTGATGCTAAAAAGATCTGAGTAGAGGTCACGATTGAAAACAAACCGTGCAACATGGAAGTCGACTCTGGGTCATCACTATCCATGGTATCCTGGAGAACACTCAAGCAGCTAATCCCCAACATCCGACGCCAAGACCTCAGCAGTCAGAGACTCATACTGAAAGACTATCAAGGCAACCGGATTCCAGTCACAGGTACCCACCATGTGCAGGTCTTATTCAAGGGACATAAGGCAATTCTACCACTCACCATCGTAGACCGAGACCGGCCAAGTCTATTGGGTCTTCAGTGGTTCGCGCCATTAGGAATCAGAATGGCTGGCATCCATCATACTGAAGACAATGACTGGGAGGCGGCTCTCGTCCACGACTTCTGAGAAGTGTTCAATGAAAGCCTAGGCAAGTACAAGGGGTCCCCTATTTCATTTAATCTTCGCCCCGACATTGCACCCATTCGCCTAAAGCCACGCCGAGTTCCCTTTGCTCTCAAATCCAAAATTGACGAGCAACTGGACAAATTAATTGCGCAAGGCATGTTAGAACCTATTGACCACGCCCGATGGGAGACACCAATTGTCACCCCCATAAAGCCTGACGGGTCCATAAGAATCTGCGGTGACTACAAGGCCACCCTCAATCACGCACTACAGCAGAGCGCCTACCCAGTACCAGTTGTTCAACATCTACTGCATTCACTTGGGGGTGGCAAAATATTCGCAAAATTAGATCTGGCCCAAGCGTATCAACAGCTGCCAGTTGATCCCGAGACTGCAGAAGCCCAAACTATAGTCACACATCGAGGTGCATTCAAATGCAACAGGCTCCAGTTTGGTGTAAGCGTAGCCCCAGGCATCTTTCAAAGCCTGATGGAGAGACTATTACAAGGGATAAAAGGGGTCATGCCCTATTTTGATGACGTATTAATAGCAGCACCCACAAAAAAACAATTAGAAAAACGCCTCAGAACAGTCCTACAGAGGTTCAAAAACGCGGGCCTCAAGGTTCAGAAGGAAAAGTGCCAGCTTTGCACAGAAAGGGTGGAGTTTCTTGGCTACCTCCTTGACAAGCAAGGAATCCACCCCACAGAAAAAAAAATTGGTAGCTATCAAAAACGCCCCAAGACCCAAAAACAAAACGGACCTCCAAGCCTTCCTGGGACTTATTAACTTTTATAACATCTTCCTACCCCAGAAGGCGACTGTTGCTGAGCCCCTTCATAGGCTACTCGATAAAAGGGCATCCTGGATTTGGGGACGTCGGGAGGAACACGCCTTCCAGCAAGTAAAAGACCTCCTTACCTCAAATGCAGTACTAATTCAGTATAATGAGACGCTACCTTTGACTGTCACGTGTGATGCCTCACCATTTGGGGTAGGGGCCATCCTGAGCCACGTCCTACCAAACGGCTCAGAAGCACCAATTGCATTTTTTTCATGAACTCTATCAAAAACAGAAAGAAACTATAGCCAATTGGATAAGGAAGCCCTTGCTATTGTCTCTGCAATTAAAAGATTTCATGAATATGTTTATGGGAGACCATTTTCTATTATAACGGATCATAAGCCACTACTTGGGATCCTGGCGGGCGACAAACCTACTCCACACATTCTCTCCCCCAGAATGACACGATGGTCAGAATTTCTCGCTGCCTACGACTATCAGTTAAAGTATCACCCCGGGAAATCTATTCCCCACGCAGATGCCTTGAGCCGCTCACCACTACCCGAGCCACAGGAAGACCCAGCTCCCACACTCCCGGTACTGCAAATAGAGACAATGCCATCGCCTCCACTACCGGCCCAAGACATCGCCTTTGAAACCAAAAGAGACTCTTGTTTGGCATGAGTTCTTGGCTGGGTGGAAAGGGGATGGCCAGATTACGACACTAAGGAAATGTTTAAGCCGTTTAAAAACAGACAAACGGAACTTTTTTCGCAAAAGGGGTGCGTTTTGTGGGGAGACCGAGTTGTTGTACCAACTAAGTTACAAAAAGGGTCTTGCAAATGCTACACGATGGACACCGGCATCGTGCGATGAAAGCGCTGGCAAGAAGTTACGCCTGGTGGCCAGGTATGGACAAACAAATCGAAACCTGGGTCACCTCTTGTAACAAATGCCAGGAAAACCACTCAGCCCCACCTAAAGCCCCACCAGCAGAATGGGAAACACCCAGGGGTCCTTGGTCTTGCATTCATATTGACTTTGCGGGACCTACGAGAGGCCACACCTTCTTAATAACTGTTGATGCCTACTCAAACTGGCTTGAGGTCAATAAAATGAAAGCAACCACGACTGAGGCGGTCATTAAAAAACTGAACAGACTCTTCGCCACACACAGGTTACCAGATGTCCTGGTCTCTGACAATGGACCCCAATTTACTGCCTTAGCCTTTGAACAGTATCTAGCGGAATGGGGCATCCGACACGCACTCACATCGCCGGCTCATCCTGCGGCGAATGGCCGGGCTGAACGAATGGTTCAGTTTACAAAGAAAACCCTGCAGAAAATGGATCAAGGCAACATCCATGACAAAGTCACTAGAATGCTGCTCCTACAACACATCACACCAAACAGCATGACCAACAAGAGCCCAGCTGAACTCCTGATGGCCAGGAAACTCAGATTGCCTCTAGATCATTTGCACCCTGCCTACACCCCGGAAAAGCCCCTGGGTTCCACCAGCAAGCACCGTATTTTCAAGGTAGGAGACCTTGTTTTCGCAAAAAAATTTTCTGGGGATCCCCTTTGGATTCCTGCCCAAGTAACTCTGCACGGGTCCCCGCTCCTACCGTCTACTCACCACTGATGGCAGACCATGGAAACGCCATATTGACCAACTGCGCTCCAGACTAACCACATCTTCCAACCCTGACCCTAATTTTGACACTGGGGGGGAGGGGAAGCAGTGAACTCAGAATTAGAACCAACACCTGTTTATTCCGAGCTAACACCAAGATCACCGCACCATGGTTGGCAACACTCACCAGCTGCAGCTGAGCCTGGACAGTCAAACGCTTCGCCAAGAAGCAGCAACCAGGCAGGTTCAGCGAGCCCTGGGAGCCATGGCAGTAACAGCAAGGCTGAGGACTCTATCACCCCGGGGGCACCTAACCATGGCATCGGTTCACTGTTCCTGTTTGATCCAGCAAACAGTCCATCTGAACCTGGGTTTGAACAGGGACAAGTGGAATTGCGTAAGTCAGGCAGACAGGTGCGAAGACTATATTACTCCACCCCTTAAATGGAGCCGAGAGGGGAGGGGTGTTCTGGACTAGCAGGCTCGTAGCCTGCAAATCTGATTGGCCCACTGATAACCGATGGTGATTGGTCGCCATAGACTGATGCCATTGGCCAGTAAACGGGCTGCCGCAATTGGCCCTGCCAAGAGCGGCAAACTCAAATCGCCTTCATTGGCTGCCTAGCCGCAGCCAGCCCTATATAAGGGGCTGCTGCGGCTGGGGTTAGTTGCTCAGATCTGAAGTCACAAATAAAGAGCTGTTGTTGTTATCTGAGTCTTGCCTCCGTTCTTGAGCCCTCCCCCCCAGATCTAACAGTAAACATGGTATGCGCTTAATTTAAAAGAAAAAAGAAAACTGGGCTGAATTTACTGGGATACAAAGTGGGACTTCACAATAAAAGTTAAATAGGAAAGGGATTTCCCTTAATTATGGGGAGAACTTATTGTGTGCCTTTTAGAGGTTACACTACTTTTCATTTCTTTCCAGTATATAATGAAGGCAATTGTGCTGCAATAAGGACAAAAAAAGGGGCCACAAAGAAGCAGCTTGTGAAACTCAGTCTGCTAACCGATAACAGATAATCAGAGTTGGAAGGGACCTTGTAGGTCATCTAGTCCAAAATGCCCCCCAAGTGGGAGACACTACACCATTTCTGACAAATGGCAGTCCAATCTCTTCTTGAAAGTCTCAACTGATGGCGCTCCCACAACTTCCAAGGGCAAGCTGTTCCATTGGTTGATTGTTCTCACTGACCGAAAGTTTCTCCTTATTTCCAGGTTAAATCTCTCCTTGTTCAGTTTCCATCCATTATTCCTTGTCTGGCCTACAGGCGCTTTAGAAAATAGCCTGGCCCCTTCCTCCCTGTGGCAGCCCCTCAAATATTAGAAGATCTCTATCATGTCTCCCCTGGTCCTTCTCTTTACTAGACTAGCCAAGCCCAGTTCCTGCAACTGTTCGTTGTATGTTTTAGCCTCCAGTCCCCTAATCATCCTGGTTGCTCTTCTCTGTACTTTTTCTAGAGTCTCAACATCTTTTTTATAATGTGGTGAACAAAACTGGATGCAGTACTCTAGGTGTGGTCTTACTAAGGCTTCATAGAGTGGCATTAGTACTTCCCTTGGTCTTGATTGTATCCCTCTGTTAATACAATTTAGGATTGCATTAGCTTTTTTGGCGGTGGCTGCACACTGCTGGCTCATGTTTAGCTGGTTGTCCACTAAGACTGCAAGATCCCTCTCACAGTTACTGCAGGGGTGGCTCCTGTGCTAATTGTACCGCTATCTGATGTGATTTTTGCCTAGCTTCACCTGCTGCTTCCTGTCTGTTGGGAAGCTTATCATCCATTTAGAAGTGTGGTCAGGTACAACTAACTGATTTAGTTTAGTTAGAAAAATATCTGGAAGGATGGTATTGAATACTGAGCTGAAGTCTACAAAGAGGACCCTTGCATAGGTCTTTGGAGATTCAAGATGTTGTAGGATGTAGTGCAGAGAACACATACAAAAAAATACATACAAAGGAACAACCAGCTTTTAACTCTTTTAACTCTTCCACTATTGAATAACCTCTGTACTTCTTCCCTAAAGAGTTTGATTTTCGAATCAAGGAGCGTAGCAGCCCAGTACAAAATGGCAATCAAAGGCAAATAGTAGTGACTGGAGAACCATACTCTTCACAACACCAAGTGATGGGGATGATGAATCTTTTGGGTTCAATGTGTCAAAAGTACTGAAAATGCCTAACTCTTCCTAGTGTGTCACATTACTCTGAACAAAAGAGAACTAATTCTTTACATATTCATTTATTTTAAAAGCACAGTCCAATAATATGTGTGATCTCCAGGGTTTGGTGCATGCTACTTACTTTAAGGCAGTGTTCTTTTTCTGCTGATAGGCCCTAGGGCAGAGGTGTCAAACTCACGTCATCATGGCAACGTCATGTGACATATGATGACTTTTTTCTCCTTTGATAAACTGGGCATGGCCAGCGCGTGACAATCCAGCCCACAGGCCAGGAGTTTGACAGCCCTGCCCTAGGATCTATTTGAGGCTTTACCAGGTCATATGTGGTTGTTCTTGAAGTGGCTTCAGAAATGCTCTTCATGGCCTATGCAGCCTGTGAAAACCACTCCAAAGTACCACCTTGCACAATTTTCAGAGGGTCTGGAGGCTGCATGACATCACTCCCTATTCTCACACAGTCTCCACAAATCGTACATGAATGGGGTTTGTTTTCAAGAATAGTTGCTGTCAGGTATTAAAGAACTCTGACATGTCAGCTTTGACGCACATGTCATAGCTTCACCATTAACCGTCACCATTCCTGATCCTGCCTTTCTGCCACCAAGATGGCGGCATGTTCACATGCAGCAGCCCTGAACTCCCGGTATTCGTGTTTGATGTTTGGAATGATGTGTATATGGATGTGTGTGCACAGTGTAGAGCAAAAAGCAATATTTGCCTACACACGCATAGAGCTGCTAAACATCAGGCTTGCAAGTCAATCTGGGATACCAGTGATTTTCAGCAGTCCCACAACATACTGAACTACATAGTGAGGCTTCCAGGATCTACATGGATTGTTGTCAGGTTGGGGAGGTGCCAACAAAAGCAAAAGCGAAAGGAGTAGAAACAAAAGCGTGGTTGTAGAGCTAGTCTGTTGACTCAGCTCCGAAAGCAGCCCCATAGACTAGCGCTGCCAAGTATCTTTTTGAGCAATGCCAGATCCCTTGTCCACAAAATTGATGAATTAGAGTTGCAGATGGCAGCAAGCAGGCATCTCCACAAAAGCTGTGTGATTATTGTTACAGAAACCTGACTACCCAGCTGTACCTGATGCGGCAGTGGAATTGACAAGCCGAGTCATTTATAGCTCTGATGGAAATGGCGACTCCGGTAAGAACAAGGGAGGAGGACTTTGTATCTATATACATAGTGACTGGTGTGTTAACAGCAGAGTAGTTTATATGTATTGCTCCCCAGATGTGGAACTGATGACTATCACATATAGGCCATTTTATCTGCCTAGAGATATCACTGTGATAATTGTTATAGCTGTTTATATCCCACCTGATGCCAATGTCAGCATGGTGTTTTCTAAGCTATATGACGTCATCTCCAGGCAGCAGCAAATTCACCCAGAGGGCACTCTTGTCATGGCTGGGGACTTCAATCAAGCCTGTTTAAAGACAGTTCTCCCTAAGTTTGTGCAGTATGTGCAATTTTCCACCAAAGGGAAGGACACTTTAGACCATGTGTTGAAACAGGCATATTGAGTCATGCCCGAAGTGTATCTCTCTCAGGAAAAGAACTCAGCCAGTCATGAAAATGGTTAAAATCTGGCCAGAGGGTGCTCTCAGTCAGCTTCAGGACTGTTTTGAAAACACTGAGCAGAGTGTATTTGAACATCAAGGCCTGCATCAATACACTGATGCCATACTCTCTTAGATCAAAGTGTGCACTAACAGTGTAACAACAGACAAGTGCATCAGAGTCCATGGGAATTGTAAACCCTGGATGACTGCCAAGGTACGGGCACTTCTGAGAACCCGGTATTCTGCCTTTAAGGCAGGGGACAGGGATATAGAGAGAGAGGCCAGAGCAAATCTTAGAAGAGGCATTAAGATGACCAAACAACAATACAAATATAAGGCAGAGATCCACCTAGCAGATAAAAACCTGAAGCAAGTGTGGCAGGAACTGCAGCATCTAACTAACTATAAGGGCAGCATGAGGAACACAGTCAATGCTGATGCCTCATTGTAGAGGAATTGAACATCTTCTTCACCTGCTATGAGGTGAAAAGACCAGACCCCATAGCCTCTGCCTGTCAGCCTTCTGATTCCCACTCACCCTATACAAACATCAAGTGAGAACTGCACTGAAGGCTGTGAATCCCAGTAAAGCTGCAGGTCCAGATGGGGTGCTGAGGATAGTGGTAAAGACTTGTGTTGATCAATTAGCAGGGGTCCTAACAAAGATCTTTAACAACAGCCTGTGTTCCATCATGTTTGAAAACAGCCACTATTGTCCCAGTCCCCAAGAAAACAGCAATTATCTGCCTAAATGACTACAGACCTATTGCGTTAACATCAGTAGTGATGAAATGCTCCAAAAGACTGGTTCTCCAACACCTTAGGACATTGACAAACATCAATTTGCCTAAAGGGGGAACAGGTCAACAGACGAAACCATAGCTACTGCCTTACATTCTGTAATGAACCATCTGGAGAAACCTGGAAACTATGTCAGGAAGCTTTTCATGCTCAGCCTTCAATACTATCCTGCCAAGCATCCTTATCGAAAAACTGACTGACTTGGATTTTCTCACTTCCATCTACGACTGGATCAAAGACTTTCTGAGCGACCGACCACAAGCAGTGAGGGCTGGGTCTATCATATCCACAGTGCTAAGCTTCAGTC
This sequence comes from Pseudonaja textilis, assembly GCF_049901715.1. Classification (NCBI taxonomy): domain Eukaryota; kingdom Metazoa; phylum Chordata; class Lepidosauria; order Squamata; family Elapidae; genus Pseudonaja; species Pseudonaja textilis. Next base: position 48,993,959 of record NC_141996.1, read on the forward strand.
CCTACCTGTACTCACTGTACACACATGACTGTGTATCATCTGACCCATCCACTGTGATCATTAAGTTCGCAGATGATACTACCGTATTGGGTCTCATTACAGGTGGAGATGAAACAGTGTACAGGAGGAAGTTTAAAAAATCATCCTTGTGGTGCCTAGAAAACAACCTGCACCTGAACATCAGCAAGACAAAGGAGATGGTGTTAGACTTCTGGAAGAAGAGAGAGGAACCCATCCCACTTTACATCAAGGGGCTGTGTGGAGAGAGTTTCCTCCTTTAAATTCCTGGGAGTCTACCTCAGCGAAGATCTTACCTGGAAAATCAACACAACCCAGGTTTCCAGAAAGGCCCAACAGACTCCATTTCTTTTGGGTCTTGTGATGACTGATGGAACAATGACTGATGACCTCCTTTTACCGGTCCACAATAGAAAGCATCCTCTTATACTGCATTACGGTGTGGTATGCTGGCTTGACAGCCGCGGATAGAAAGACATTACAGAGGGTGGTGAGCAGAGCACAAAACATAATGGGCTGTTCCCTGATACCACTAGATGACATCGCTAGGGCTCGCTGCCTTAGAAGAGGGAGGAAAATTCTCAGGGACGACTCACACCCCAGTCAGCACTTCTTCACTCTCCTACCATCAGGTAGGAGATATAGAGGCATAGCCAGCCGCACCAACAGGCTGAAGAACAGTTTCTTCCCTTGGGATGTCAGACTTCTGAATGGAAAATAACTTCATGTCAACATAGTATGATAGACTTGCAGGGCCGGCGCATTGTGCAACAAGGTCACATAGTTAATAAGATTGGGACTGGGTTAGGGACTTCTGTCCTCACTGTGAGTTGTGTTGGGGGGAGGGTGCATGAAGGGAGCCTCAGCCAATCTCATTGTACGCATGTTGTACTCTGACAATAAAGGTAATAATAATAAAGTAGCACTAAGTTTGTTTCTCAGTATGCTAGTAAAAAAAGAGGGGAAATCATAATAATGGAATATGATGCAACATTTGAGTAGAAGCAACATTTGTGTGTGAAAAAGAGTGAAATTGAGGTATATGATATTAGAAATATCAAATGTTGACAAAATATCAATTGCCCTGCAACATCAAAAAAATCCCTCTGCATCTAGCCCACATATTCATAGGAAGCCCCTAGAAAATTTATCTGCAGTACTAATCTGTGTAACATCTGCTTTAGCAGGCAGAAAGGGACATATGCAGAATTTGGCTTACACAATTTCTGCAGGGCATGATCCCATAGTCCTCCTGCCAGTTTCCTTTCCATAAGAAGTTGGAAAACTCTTTCTCTTCCCCAATATATTCAGTCATGCATTCAATGTTGCAATTATATGCATCGGTCAGGATAAAAATTGCACATTTGTTTATTTTGTTTTAGGTAAAATTATTAAGACAGCTTTCTATATATCACTTTAAAAGCAAAAACAAAATAAAAGCAGTTAAGCAAAGATCCAGTCTTGTTACTGTCCAGCAAGATACAAGGTAATTCTCAGCAGACACTTCTTGCTTCCTTACAGCCCCTTGTGATCTGCAACTTCTCTTGCTCTTTAACATGGATTCTCTATCTAAATGAATGACAAGCAGTCTTTGAGCCAATAATGTCATTGTTAATTTCAAGTGAATATCTTGAATACTCTTGTAAAGTGACTGCCTGGTAGGCCTTCCCTCTTCTCAGGATAGAATTCTAATGGCTGAAAGAATAAGTGACAGACATCAGGAAGAGCCACAACCTAGAGAATGATATATATCTTTCGATTTGGAAATCTGAATCCAAAGCTAGAATGGATGGGGTGGAGAAAATGTCCCAGAATTGACCCTTCCTAGTTTGCTGGGGAAGAGCTTTCATACTTGCAAGATTCTACCAATGGAACCTTATAATAAAGGTAATATCGGTACCCTTGCTTTGGTTTCCTAGTCTGAGATACTTTGAAGAGCTTACAGGAACACTATCCAGGTGAGACCTTGAAAGAAAAGAAGGAAAAGTAGCAATTAAAACCACAGCATCCCTCTGGTAAGACATGAGGCTCAAGCTTTGGGCCTACAGGCGGCAATGGCTAAGCCTGCAGTCTTTTTTAAACAACAAGCTGATTTTCTGCGTGGATAATGGAAGGCCAGAAAGAAACCCAAGTATTTGCCAATGGTAGCACAATGTGTAGAGGTGGAGTAGCAGGCAAAAGCAGGTTCAGGACAAGTGCAATAGCAGTTAGGACTAGAGGGTTCAACTTACACCTTGCCTGATCTTCCACTGAGCCTAAATTAGATAGACTTCCTCTTTTTTAGAGCAAAGGCCACTATCCCTCACTGCTAAGAGCATCACTACCACTGTGTGGAAATATAATTAACAGAGCATTGCAGGCAAGTAAAACGGAAAGACCTTGATAAAGGGGAACCAATGGAGAAGGACTACAATGGAGGTGGCTACAAGCTTGATAGCAAACCCTTCCTCCCCCTCTCTCCCTGCTTTTCCACCCACCCATCTTTTACCCTCATATCCTTTGCTGTATTCTCATTGTTTTTTTTTTCATTATTTAATCTATAGTTCCACTATTCTGCTAATATTGTGTTTACACTTCTTTTCATTTCTCTGTTTTTATTGTTCCAAGCCCTACAGTAAGATAGGCAGCAAATAAATTAAACAAATAAAAGAATTTAAAATCAGAACAACATTCCAAGTGACAGGAATATGAAAGTAATGAACAGATGTTCAGCAACTCCCTGTGGTGGGGGTGGTATTCAGCATGTTCTGACCAGTTCTGGAGAACCGGTAGCGGAAATTTCAAGTGGTTTGGAAAACCGGCAAATACCACCTCTGACTGGAGATTTTACAGTATCCTTCCCCTGCCACACCTACCAAGCCACGCCCACAGAACCGGTAGTAAAAAAAATTGAATCCCACCACTGACCTGTGGAACAGAGTATCAGAGATTCTACTTTCTCTTAACATCTTCAGAGATAAAGGATGTTAAAAGGTAGTGTGGCAGTTATGAACACATAACTAAAGCTCCTATTATTTTTACATGTGAATGTTGATGCATGTAGAAAACAGCACCAATCACAAAGTCACAACCATGTTGGCTATGATATATTTGTTTGCTTTGTTTCCCAGTTGCCAAATTGTGATTGTTTTGTACAGGTAGCCCTTGGCTTATGACTGGTTGTTTAACAATTGTTTGAAATTACAACAGGCCTGGAACAAGCACTTTATGGCCTGTAAAGCACTTCTGACCATTGTAAAATGTCATGCCACACACATAAACACAACCCTGTGGTCAGGTGACCCCATTCTGGACATTTGACAGCCAGCTTGTCTTCATAACCAGTTGCAGCATCCCCTGGTGACATAATTGTGATTTGCAAAGTTTTTGGCAATTTCTGAGGTTTGGTTTTTTTTTGCTGGTTTCAGAAGAATTGGTTTACACTTAAGACTGTGTGTTCTGCTTAATAACCACACAAAATAAATAAATACAGGTCCAGTCATGTGGGTTCTTCAAACTATGACTGTAGTAACCTATGACTAAATCCAATCCCAATTGCAATCATAGGTTGAGAACTGCTTGTTAAATTAACCTTTTAAAAAGACAGAATAGTCTATTTCCCCAAAGGAGAAATGGAGAAACATTTTTAGAGGCAGAAAGCAGCTCCCACTTTCCTTAATAGCCCACAGCAGGTGTTGGTTAAGAGATAAAGAGCTTATTGAAAGAAGACACGTATCTAGATAGCTCTATTCATAGGCAAGCAAATACTGCAGGCAGAGATCCATCCAAGACAAGATATTTTGAAATTCCCTGCAGCAAAGTCTGAACAAAGGCAGAATAGTAGGATTAGAAGCAGCCCCTCATTCAAGATCCAAAACAGGACAAAAGCCATTAAGCCACAATAGGAATTGCCCAACACCCTTTCAGAACACAAGCCCCTTCATTGCATCATCCCAGACCAGTCCAAGCTTCACTTGGGAGCTCAGACAAACATCTAGGATTTGCATTTCCTCTTTTGCCTATGGAGCCAGCTATGACCCTACATAACCCCTATAAGACTACATAGGAATCTGATAACAGCTAATAGAATACATGTTTTTGCACAGGAACAGGAAGCTCAACTGCAAAGCCCAAGAGAATGTATAAACCCTTCCCAACTCCATTTTATCAGTTGCCCAGAACCACAAACCCATGTGGTTCTGCTTCAACAATAAATGAACCCTCTTTCCAATCTGCCTTCAGCCTCCATTTTATTTCCAGTACCTTCCTCCCAGCTTGGAACTGAACCAGATGGATATTTTTTCCCAGAATTGGAAAAGATAATCTGGACTAAAAATTGAAACAAGCAGTTACTCTGCAGCCCATGAGAAAGTAAGCATCTAAGTTGCTTGCAGTTTAAAGCCATTTCAAAGTTATTTCCAGAATATATGATGTGTCCAAACCATAGATTTTAATACTTGGACTCCTGATCATGGATTAAATAAGTCAGCCTCAGTCCAGTCAGTTTTTTTCCCTTGCTCTCTCTTTAGCATTATCTTAACCGTTCACAGATCTGGGATTTGGAATAGCTGATTTAAATATACACAATTTAAGATAGGCATTATCACAAAAAGGCTAATGGAAATAGAAATCAAAAGTAGATGACAAACTTCCAGGGACCAAAATGAGGTCACTATAAATAAGTAAATAAATAAATAAAAACATTTTTATTGCTGCAAGGGAAGGTAATACGACCATAGAAGCAAAGATCAGAATCTACGCAAACAAAAGCTTGATAACACAGTAATGTTTCCATACGTGATGACGATGATAAAAATAATAATAAAAATAAGGTTCCAGGAAATTTAACAATGCCAAGGAAAAATGAATAAAACTAAAACAAAAGGTTGAAATAGAATATATTTTGCCTCCTCTCTTACAGAAATGCCCTGTCTTTCAGTCTTCTACTGCCATCTTCAGTTATACAGCAGATGGACATATTATGTAAACATAGTTTAAAAAATGTTTTGCATAAAAATGGGTAATGGGTATTCTACATATACAGTAAGATTTGTTTTGAGCAGTATTTACCTTTCTCAATCCCCTTTTTTGAGCCCATTGGTGATATTGGGTGGAATAAGGCCAGAAAGCTTTGAGCCAGTTATCTCTCATGTTTTCGCTCTTTGGCGGTCACTTATATTCCTTAGCAAAATTATGGAAAAAAATAGAAGTCAATATTGGCTAACCAGTAGTGAAATACTTTGAGGCATAAGCTATTGTTTAAATTTATTTATTTATTTATTTATATTTCACATTTCTGAACCATCCATCTCCCTTAGAGAGGTACTATTGTTTGCCGGTTTGCATATTTGTATTTTTTTTTAATAGTATGTGTTTCATACTGCTGATATCAGACATGGAAACAGTTAGCCCAGCCACACCTGCTAGTTCCATTAAATTTAACTTTTTTGACTACCCTGCATGAGATCAAGCTGACCAACTGATAGCCATGAATACCACATATAGGAGCAGAGAAGTAGGAACTTCTTGAGCCTAGTGTTTTATTATTTTGCTTCTAAATCAGAACTCTGAATAAGAGATTATATAAGAATTGCATAATGTTTGGTTAGATCAGCCAACCATTGAAATAGCTATATATCCCAAAGCGTAAAAAATACATTGCTTCTTTTAAACAAATATCCATCAGTCTTATGCATGGCTGGAATCCTGAGGACATATTTACTTTAAAGTAAATTCTACTAGAAAGATAAACGTAATTTCAAGCAAGCTTGTTTACAACTGGAGTGTTAAGTATTTAAAGAGTTTTTTTAAGTCAACAAAAGTAGTCCAGATGTGGTGCTGATATTTTGATACTCAAGTGTACTGTAAAAGATCCTGTCTCCTGTCATGGAAGAGTGGCAGTGGACCTGAATCAACATACTGTGAGACAATGTCACTGCCAGATGAGGTATGTGTGGGCCAGTCTTTAAAATGTCTCAGCTATCCCTTTCACAACTAGAAAAAAAAATAAAATACTGAAATAAAAGTCAAGGCTAGAAAAGAGTAAAACCCATTACTGAAAGAACATGATGAATTGTAGAATCCAGAATATTATTCCCTAGAGAAATGCCTTATTACTAAGTCAGTGACATTCCAGAAAAAGATTTAATATATGATGAATATATTTCTGGTTGCTAACAGGAATTGAAAAATCTTATTAAGAAAGAGAACCCAGTATAGTTTTCCTAAGCTCTTGGCTACATATTGATCATATGCAGTAAAGAGGATGATAATGAGTGTCACTATAAATAAAGAAGTGCTTTCTGTGTCTGCCTCTTTGTCTCAATATATTATCTTTACAATGCTCATGTAAAATGTTTTATAGAATTCTACACATATGTGCTGAAATATCACTGTTATAAACTATATTTTAGTGACAACCAGTGCATTAATTTTAGTAACTTAACCAGCCATTCATGATATTTTAAGCACAAGTTAATAAATTTCACCCTCTTCGCTCAAAGAATATTTTCATTCAAATATTTTCAACTAATTTTTAGTGTGCAAGTTCCACACTTGCTCAGTTCAATTTTATTTATAAAACAGTGAAAGATGCTAAGTTTCCATAAAGTTTGACTATTTTGCACTATCAAAGTTTATGGAAACTTAGCATCCTTCCCTACTTTATACAATAATATCAAACTGAGCAAAGCTGGAACTTGCACACTATTAAAAAAAACTAAAAAATATATAAAACTACCGATTTATTGCAGATAAATGTTTGTTTATTAACTGTGATCAGCTACAATGTGAACTCAAGATTCACTTGGTATTTTTCTATATGTATTGGCCTTTATGGGATCATTTATTTTAATGGAAAAAACTCACAGAAAATTTACATTGTTAGGATATAAAATAAATTAGAGAGAATAAGAACCATTTTCTAAAGTAACTTCTTTTTAAAGAAGTTATATTATTAAATTTTAATAGAAGTATACAAAGTATATACAGCAGCTGCATTAACATACAACTCTAAAAGAGTCTCTAAAAATTGTGATTATAGATAAGTTTAAACGGTCGTCATAAATGGCCCAGGATGTTAAAGGACTGAAGGCTTATCTACCACAGCATCTGTGCATGTCTTTGTAAATTTGGTCTTATTGCCTCTGCAGCATTTAATGGATGCCAAATTTTGAAGCAAGTTCCCATACTTGGTTGTCTTCAGCAATAAAATAATAGTATGAATTCCGTAATGTCTAGTCTTAACACACATTTAATGTCACATAGTTCAGTGAGAACCTTAGAATTTCAATGGAACTTACTACCTTATAAGTCTGTAAAGAGTTACTGAACTACCAGCCTGAGAGATGTTAAATACCAGCATAGTCAATGCGTAATGTGTGCTATTGTAGGCTGCAGCTAACTTTAGCCTACGCATAAATAAATTAGCCTGTAATCTTAAGCCATTTAAACACAATAACAGAGCCAATGTTTCTCAGGACTAGATACTGAAATAAATCCAAGAAATACTTCACTTTGATAAAATTCAGTATATTGATTGTCTCTTAACCATAAGCCAGATATGAAAGTGATTAGTTCAGATTCATGTATCAATCAGAATCCAGAGACACAATACTAACATTTGATTTATCTCTTAAACAGTCTGCAGGAAAAATGGGATAGTTCCTCAATACCCATATTGCAAATGCTCTTGGAATAGGTAATCTTACAACTGGAAAGTATTAAGTTACAGAAAGCTAGTAAGTCAGAACAGTAAACAGAAAGCCTAGATATTGCTACACTTTCAAAACCGGTGACTTATCAACTCTGTAGATGCTACTAGACAATAATTTTGACTACCAGTGCTTGATAATAACCCTGTTTTGACAGCTTCAGATGTTATTGGACATCTGATCATATCCTAACAGTTAAAATCAAACTGGCTTTGAATCAAAATGTTAACATCGTATTCTACATCGATGTAGTGAGACTGCCATCAAGTGGCTTGTTCAGGAAATAACAGGTTTTCTTAGAGAAAACACTATTTTGCAAAGAAAGAATTTTGTGTTACATTTTTTCCCATGCCTATCACAAAATAACATCTTTGGTCAGCATTGAAATGGCTGGATCTATGACTTTGGATCTGGATCTGGATTTTCTACTATAGTTTATCAAATTCAACTTGAATTGAATTTCAAGTTTCAACAGAATGCACTGTTTTATTTATTTATTTTTATTTTAAATCTTTCCAATATTGTGACATAAGCTTAACAATATACATCCATTTGTCTACAAAAGGATTTTAAAATGCGGCATAAATCGAAACAACCATGTTGTTTGTATTTAATGTGCCACAGATCCTATTGCTGATTTTGCTTGCCCATTTTGTAGGAGCAGTATTCAAATGGAAATCAGGATCGGGTTCAATAGGGAGAAACATGCTTTGTTTCACCAAAACAGTGTAATGTTCTAATGTTTCATTCTTATAGGAATTTACCTCAGTTACCTCAGTTTTTGTCTATTTTAATCACACAGGAATCCAAGTAAGTTGAATCTGAATACAACTATTGGGTAGATTGGTCCCATTGAGACGCGAGACCAAAGTGAACAGTCAGCTCTTTATTGAACATACAGTTCTGTACAAGACCTGCGCTTCGCAGCGGCTCTTCATATAGAGCTAACGCGCAGTTCGGCGGCCAATGACATCGCTTTGAATCTCCCGCGATCAGCTCGGCCAATCGTGGTAGATTCTTAGTGCGCCAATCACGGTCGCTTAGTCGGCCAATCAGGTTGCAGTCTGTGCGGACCAATCAGAAGAATGTTAGGATTTGGAGAATGTTAATATAGAATAACTACATTATATGCAGGTAGCTGGAAATCAGGATATGTAAATCCTTTGAAAGAGGAGCTTTCACCCAGGGGACATATGAAGCACCTCTTCTTGAATTGTTAAAGCATCTGTTTTCTAGGCTTGTTCTAGGCTTTATCTGTATAGGTATGCATGCACAGCCATTTTCAATTATTTTTCCAACAAAGCAAAGTGGCTGTGCATACACACTGATGTGGAGATGGTGGAACAGCTTTCCATACATGTTTTCGTTGTTATCAGTGGAATGTCCCTCAGTAACTTAGATTTTTAAATATCCCATTCAAGTCTAATATTGGATCTTTCATTGTACACTTGCAAAATGTTAGCTTAGGGATTGATATATTAATACTTCCAGAGTGATATTACTCAGATCTCTGAAACCAGGCAATTATATTTTCCATAAAAATAACATATAACCCTATTTGACACTGAAAATATGAAAATTAAATCATCTAAAAAATTAGAAAAGGCAAAGGCAAAAACTGATACTCTTTCTTAACTATGTTGGAAAATACTTTTCTGTTTACAAGGCACTTCAGAATTTAAGAACTTGTTTTGTAAAACCTCAATGTAATGGCAAGTTTATATTCCAATTACATCAGCATACTACAACTTGGGAATATCCAGTTTCTGGCTATATTTATTTACTAGTAAAGAAGTTTTACTACTAGATGTTCTCCATATTTTGCTCTCATGTATACACAGATATAACAAAGTTAAAGTAAGATCAAAGATGTGGGGAGGCATTTTGCATTCCTATTTGCGAAGTACTACTGTCCTCATACCACACATATTATATGGAGTTAACACCCATTTATGATAAGCATGATATGAAATCTTTTATTCAGAAATACTTCGAGCCAGAAGCTCATACTCTATTTAAAGGGCTGTCATTAAAGGTTAAATAACCAGGAGATATAAAAGTATTATTAGATGTGCATTTGAGAGCACAATGCCTAATCTTCTTCCTCTTCTTCCTAACATATTCCCGCAGTTACAGGGTCCGTTTTTCAGATCATTGAACACCACTTAGCATGGTCAGCTGTGCCTCCAGGAAGCAGGCCCGTGCATATCTATGCATGTCTTGCCATCTCTGCTTGGACATCCGCAAGGCCATTGACTTCCAGTTAGTAGGAAGTCTTGGCTATGGTGGAAGGTACTGCTCCCTGGACATGTCCATACCAGCGGAGGCGGCCTTCTCTCATCTTCTCTATAATTGGTGCCACATCAAAATGTTATCGAATTGTGTCATTTGTGATGTGGTCAAGAAGGGAGATGCCCAATATCCAACAGAGCATTCGCATTTCCATGGCATGGAGAAAGCTTTTGGTCCCTGTTGTTGCTGCCCAGCATTCAGTGCCATATAGTGCAACAGGGCAGATGGTTAGATTTCATCTGTCACATAACACACTGGTGAATTCTTGTCAATGCATCCAGGCTGCATTCAACCTTGCTTTCATCTTACCACTGATGTTGCCATTGCCTTGTGTGGTGGTCTGGCACTTGAAAATGAGACGCAGGGAAACGTCTGAGCAAATGCCAGCCCTGAGCGAACTCAGGCAGCAGTATTTATTGAAGATTCAGAAAACAACTGACCTTGACAAGATAATAACATACAGGCACAGAAAGTCCCGCTGACGAAAGTCCTTGCTGTGTACCTATAATTATCACCTATTTCCCTGTTCCTTCTAAGCCCGTACGCAGATAACAGGATGAGACACTCCTGCGTAAAAGTACTCCTACTCCCACCAGGAATGCCTGCATATCCTTATCTCTATGCGAAATGGCTGTACAAAGGATTTACAGAAAATGATTAATAAAATATGTTACCACATTCCCTCCTTTTTTATTTATTCAAAGATAGGGGTGTTTTAGTGGCATAGTACACAGTTCCCTCGCGACCTGATCTCATATGCCGAAAAGCTGAGGTACACATTTGTAATAGATTAGGAATACATTGAATAAAACAACATAACATAATAAGTATAGCAACAATTATTACAACTGATTGAAGCAATAAACTTAACCATGAGCTGTCAGGAAGCCAATCCCATAGCAAAGCCCAAAGTGACTTATTGAAGCCATCTTTTCCTGCTTCGTGTTTAGCTATACGGTCTTCCATATCATGAACAGTTCTTGTAATGTTGGGCTCATAATTATGTATAAAAACACAACAATGTGAATGAATTAAGGCACAAACTCCTCCTTTGGCAGCCAACATTATGTCTAAAGCATAACGATTTTGTAAAGTAACTTGGCGAATTTCAGACACTTCCTCATTCAACATCTTAATGCTTCTGATAGTATTATTAAACATAGCAACAGTAAAATTATTTAAAATATGAATATCTCTATAGTTCATAGCTATTCCCAAAGGTGGGATTGCTGCCCTAGAAATCTGAGTCCACAAATTACCACCTATAGTCAGGCCAGAATCAACTTCTCGGCGATTTCGAATACGCATCCCAATCGGTAAACCCTCCAATTTATAGATGACAGGAATTACAAAACCTATAGTACATACTCCAGACCAATTCTTTGGCCACTGTTGATAGGCAGCGTCCCCACATAACAACCATAACCCATCCGGAAGAGGAAAGTATTTTAAATGCTTATGATAGGTATTGTCGGAGGCCTCACTTTCCCAACTCCACATTAGCCACATCCAAGTTCAGAGAACGTATGCTCCGTGTTGAATATCCGTTCTGCTTGTAACTGTCTGATTAATGCAACAATCCAATTTAGTCCTTAACGCTTTGTCCAAGGAGGAGGATGTCTGAATCATCCCATTACATCCATCCACCGTATTATTCCTGGCAACACAAGACATACATCCCCCCTGCAAAGGAATCACCTTCTGGCAGAGCATAGTATTTCCCAACAAAATAGATTGAGTCCCTACAGGGGGGCGGTAATAACAAACTGAGGCTTTAGTAGTGAAAGTTACCTTTGTTGTGAACAATGTTTGATTCCACTTTTCGGGGTCTGGGCCCCAATGAATCCAGTGACTAAAGTTATTATAAATATCTAACTTAGTACTGGTTCGCTCATTCAAAGGAACACCATGTAGCAAAACTCCACCTTTCCCAGACCCAGGTACATGCATACAAAGCCAACAATTAGTAACATTTAAACCCTTAGCCGCAATCCGAATGTCCTTGATATAGGAATTTTCTTTCCATAAATTATCTCCAAGGTCTCTAGTTTCTGAGATAATAACAGCTCTTTGCCTCCGTATTAGAGTCCGTGGAGGCATAAGACGAATGGAAAGAGAGTCTGTATAAGTTAATTTAGGCAACTCCAATTGACACCGATATTGTCCATAGTCTGAAACAGAAACATTAAACAGGATCAGAGTTGTTGCACAGGCTGAAGATATAATATCCTTATCAGGTCCCGAGTAAAGAATGTCCTGATCCTTATGCCAGGACCAATATGCTGGAAAAATCAAAGGATGCCGCTGTTTGCAGATCAATTTAGTCCGGTTCCCCAGAGGAACCTGCTGCATACAAGTTGGCAATCTCAGATAAGCAGTCATCTTTTCCCAGCCTTCACAACGCCGCGCCTGGACTGCCGGCATCAAGAGAATCAGGAACCACAGGAACGCCATCCTGCTTCTCCGAAACCTCCTTCACCGGTGCCTGCGAATGATCAGACCGAACGCACCGACCAGGAACCCAACGAATTTGACCAAGATGTTCGACTGCTGCATAACCACGTCCCCACGTAATCAGCTCAGCAGGAACCCATGCCGGATCCGGAAGGAACCGCACCAACACCCGAGGTCTCACCGCATCTGTAGAAGGGGAAGAAAATGCCTGCTGGCCGCACTCGCAGGGGGTTACCAGACAAATTTAAAAATTTAAAGTATATAAAGCTAGATTTAATTGATTTTGAATTGCCGGAAGTCCCAGGAGCTTCCCTCCTTTTTATTTAATTTAGCTAACATGTTCTTGAGCGTGCCATTATGACGCTCTACAATAGCCTGTCCTGTGGAATTGTATGGAATCCCAAATTTATGTTCCACGGACCACTGTTTGCAAAACTGATCAAAGACTGTGCTCCGATAAGCCGCACCATTGTCTGTTTTTAAAGTTTGTGGCGTACCAGCAACTGAAAATGTCTTAATGCAATGGTTAATGACATGTTTAACCGCCTCCCCTTTGAGGGTAGCCATTAGAAATCCTGAGTAAGTATCCACAGTCACATGTATATACTTCCAGGGTGCAAATGGTGGATATTGAGTAACATCCATTTGCCAAATCATTGAAGGTTTCAACCCCTGGGGTTGACTCCCATAGGGATAGCTGTGCCCTGCCTTGAACAAGTTGGACATTGTTGAATTATGGCAGCAGCTTCTGCAGCAGTAAGCTTGAATTGGTGTGCCAGCGCTTTAGCGTTTTGATGAAAATAACTATGGCTGTCCCATGGCTGGACAGTGAGAACTGAAGTTACAGCACTGTCAGCTTTGGCATTACCTTGTGATAAAATTCCAGGCAAATTACTATGACTACGAATGTGGGCAACAAAACATGCATGCACACGCTGCTCCAAACATCCTTGCAACAACAAAAGCAATCTTAAAATATTAGGTGATATTCCAGGAGACAAATAGGAACCTGCTACAAAGGGTAACAAAGTATATACATACAAAGAATCCACTATTAGATTAAAAATCCTGATTTTTAAAATTTTGAAAGGCCAAAACTACAGCAGCAAGTTCTGCCTGCTGGGCAGACTTCTGCTCTGATGTCACTTTTGTATGCCAAATTCCAGATTTATCTTTCCAAACACAAGCACCAAAAACTTTCCTCCATCAGTAAAAACTGTAGGAGCATCTGATATAGGCTGATTTAGGTCACACCCTGTCCCATTGGTCTCTTATTTTGCTGACTTTGACCCCCTCCAGGAGCCCGACATTGTGCTTTAAAATGTCCAGGCTTCCCACAATTGAAACAATTTCCCTTTTGAGCATTTCCTGCTTGCAGAGCCAGAGCTAAAGTCTCCATGTTAAAAGACTGACTCCCAACCTTCCTACATGCATTAATCAAATCTGCGATTTTCTCGCTCCACTTGCTACAAGTGGATTTAAGATCTTTCTGCAATCTGTGTTAGCTTGTTCTATTGCTAACTTCAAAAGCAATTCTTGCTGGCTAATTGATTTTCAATTTGTCTTTCAATAGCCAATTTTAATCTGCTAACAAAATTTTCATAGGGTTCATTGTTCCCTTGTTTGATGTTAGTGAAAGTTTTCTCATCAGCTTCGCCATCAGGGAGAGCCCCCATGGCTTGAAAAATTATTTGTGGGAGAAGAACGAATCCCTCCTCAGGCATACCATCTCTCTGTTGTTCCACTGTTGTATAGTTACCAGCTCCATAAAGCTGATCTGGGATAACATTTGCTGTTCCCTCTGACTGCCAGCTGTCTCCATTTCTGATCTAACACCAAATATTGAGCTGGAGTTAAAATCATATTCAACAGAGCTTTCCAGTCAGCCGGAATCATTTTATTTCCATAACCAACTGCTTCTAACAATGCCTGAGTATATGGCGATCTAACACCATACTCTTTTGCTGCTTGCTTAATTTCCTTTAAAATCCTGAGAGCTAGAGGCTTCCACTCCCGCTACGGATTCAACGCAGCGTCCACGACAATTTCTACTGGATTAAGTTGAACCTCTACTCCAAACTCCACTAAATCATCTCCTGATAACTCCCCTCTATTTTTTGCTTCTTGAATACCTGCAGTAACTGCATCTACTTGAACTCTTAAAGGTAAATTCTTATCCTCTGACAAAGTATTTTCAGCGCCTGACAGTCCCCCGGATTTATCCGGAGGTGCCGTCGGCGGCAACAAATGTACCGCATGGTAAGGCGGCAAACCTTCTTCGGGGGGTGCTAGGAGCGGTTGTTCATAAGTAGCTAACGCATCTATAATCACCCTCCAAGTTAACAAAATTGAAGAAGGGGCACGAGGTTCTTCGTGCAAAAATTTCCCTATCTTTTCCAGGACTCTACTTTAATACTACCTCCTCTGGATATGACTGAATATGTTTCAAACATACTGCAATAAGTCCTCAATTTCTTTCTTACTTATTGCATGTCCTCTACTATGAATTCCAAACCTAAAACTATTCCCAGTGATCCCTCTCAATTCCCTGATGTGCTCTTTCTGAGCCTTCGAGAGATCTCCCCATACTCATGAAAAGAATCTATCTCCGTCCAGCGAAGAAGATGAGGGCCCAGTCGACGTCCGCGACGATGAGTATAGGATGCGGGAAACGTATAGCCTTTCCAAGCTATCACGTCGGGGTCACCACTTGTGGTGGTCTGGCACTTGAAAATGAGACGCAGGGAAACGTCTGAGCAAATGCCAGCCCTGAGCGAACTCAGGCAGCAGTATTTATTGAAGATTCAGAAAACAACTGACCTTGACAAGATAATAACATACAGGCACAGAAAGTCCCGCTGACGAAAGTCCTTGCTGTGTACCTATAATTATCACCTATTTCCCTGTTCCTTCTAAGCCCGTACGCAGATAACAGGATGAGACACTCCTGCGTAAAAGTACTCCTACTCCCACCAGGAATGCCTGCATATCCTTATCTCTATGCGAAATGGCTGTACAAAGGATTTACAGAAAATGATTAATAAAATATGTTACCACAGCCTTGGAGATGGGATTCCAGATACCGAAAAATGTCCATCTTTTTTAGGTTTTTTTGATTGATTTGAAGCATTCCAGAAGTGGTAGTAGTCTCTAAGTACTCAGTTTTCCTGATATTGAGATGGAGACCAAAATGGTTGAGGTGATCATTCTATGTTTGAACTTGCTGCTGTAGTTTACCTCTGGTGTAGAAGCAAGCAAGCCTAATCATTGCATTAGGTTTAAATTTGCTTTAGGTATTATGGCAGAAGAGGGCAAGGAAGTGCAAACACCAACGTTTTGCAAATGATGCTACTTAAGTACTTGCATCAAATATCATAACAATATTGGTACAAATCACACAACCATAATGTCATGATTTTATTATGACTTGTTATGGGCACTTATATTTGTAAGTAGGCATTCCTATTTCACATGTGATGAGCTTTCATTTTTCAGACATGGGAATTGTTTAAAGGAAAACAGCAGCTGACCCATCACTGGGTCTAAAAACAAAAAATTCATTACTTCCAAATTATAATTATAGTCTAATCCAATGAGTAATCTGAAATTTATGCAATGTGGTATTTTTTAAAAATGATGATGCTTTATACTAAAATTGGGTGAACTAAAAAATTTGTAGTATTTTTCTTAAATTCTTACAAAATACAATACAAAAACTGTAGTATAAACTTAAATATGCAGTTTTCATAATTAACTTTTTGAGCAGCAAATCTTCCTGTTCTGTTTGAAACTGTTTGCAGATTTACTTTTGTTTCAAAATGGATTTTGTTAAGCTGTTCAAAGAACTCAGCTGATGCTCCTAATGAAATTGGTGCAATTATTTAAGCAAGTCCATAAATCTTGTATGTTTTTGAATTGTAAAATAATTAAAATAGGGATTTATTCACTATTCTCAGTCATGATATATTATTTGTTAGTACTATTTATATTACCAATGGGTGGGTGAAAACAGCTCTTAGTAAACCATAATATTGTACTGTACTTTAAGAAAGTTTAGTATAAGTTTAAGTCCCATTAAGCATGAGATAAATTTAAGTAGAAGACACTGTATGTATGATCCAGTTTTATATTTAGCAGCCAAACAAAAAAGCATTTAAGTATTATCAATGGTAAAATATTTATTTGAATGCAGGAACATTTCCAAAATTAACTGCCAAATAATGTTATCTTAAGAGATAAAATATTTAAATTGTCTACATTTGTTGCCCAACTTTTTAATGCAGTTTTCACTACAGGAAGTTTTGGTCAGTGCACATACTACCTCTTAAATTATTCTTTTGATAATAACTTGGCTAGTTTAGTTCTTTTGGGAACACTTTAGAAAGTCATTCAAGCCAAGATGACAAATATATTTTATAATGTTATTATCTCTGGTTTTTTACAGATAGCAATATATAACTCTGACACATGCCTTGTTAATCTATCTAAACCACAGACAAGTACATATATTCTGTGGCTTGTTTAAACTTGGCTTAGTTTACTAAGTGACAGATGGTTAAATACAGAAAAACCTCAACCAAACTGAACCAGCATTTCCCAATCAACTAGCTTTCAGTAACCCAACAAAGAATGAAGTTTATTTATTTATTTAGCATATGGCAAATACATGGACTTATAGTAGTTCAAATGTTAATGTCCAGTCCACCCAGCCATTCAAGGACAGGATGGTCTATGTTGAAAAAAATCAAACATTGGGCCGGTGTGAGCTCTTGATGGACATTTGGACACAATGTCCCCCCACCCACTTTTTTTGTCTTTTCCCTTTATCACCTCATTTATTCATTCATTCATTCATTCATTCATTCATTCATTTTGTAAACATGTACAAGATAACAAATATAAGTATGACCATAAACAAGAACAAAGGAAGTAAATACAGATAAATGGGGCCAGTAAGACAGGGACGATAGGCATGCGGGTATGCTTATGCATGCCCCCTTTGAGGACCTCTGAAGAATGGGGTGAGGTCCACACTAGACAGTTTGAGATTAAGCTGTGAGGGGTTGAGGCTGAAACAATGGAGTCGGGTAGGACATTCCAGGTGTTGACCACTCTGTTGCTGAAGTCATATTTTCTGCAATCAAGTTTGGAGCGGTTTACCTTGAGTTTGTATCAGTTTTTTGCCTGTGTATTTTCATGATTGAATCTGAAGAAGTCATTGACAGGCAAGATGTTATAGCAGACAATTTTGTGAACTATGCTTAGATCAGACTACAGGAGGCGCACTTCCAGATTGTCCAGGCCCAAAATTTCCAGCCTGGAGGTATAGGGAATTCTATTGTGAATGTGTCATGCCACTGTCAGAATCTGATTCTGAGGGGGGTGGAGCAAGCAGCTGACAGGGAGTGGGATTGCCGCTCCATTGGCTGTGGAAGAAACTGGGGAAGCTGGGCAGAGCAGGGGAGAGGTAGAGCAAGGCAGAGGGAATTCAGGGGAAGATCTAGGCTTACTCCCTCTTCATCCTAGGGCACGCAGGGAGGAACGGAGAAGGGAGCAACATGAGTTGCATGGCTTATGGGGGAGGAAAGGGCCCTGATTTCCTTCATTAGCTGCAGCTGGGAACACAGTGTTTAAAAAGGGAGTTTGCACATAGCAACTTGTTGGAAATAAATTGTGTATTATCTTGTTTTGTCAAGGCTTATCTGGGTTCCTGGAGTCTTCCCAACTGTGTGTATTTTGTTGGCCTTTGAAGTCTGCAATTCCTTATCCTGCCCTGTCCAGTTAATTGCTGCAGCGTGGTTTGTGTGGATTTTTATTTACAGTTTATATGTACTTTGTTTTCAGACTGAATTTCCTCCACTTAAAGACTGTTCTAGGGAGAGTTTTTTCTTCAGCTGAAGGAAACTGGACATTGGAGGTATTAAAGGCACTTTTCTTACTTATGTGACTGTGATGCCTTTGTGCCATGCCCCAGGTCATCACAGAATGGAGAAGTGGAGTACTTTTCTCAAGAAATGCTTCTGAACCCGCTCAATTTGTTAATGTCCGATATACAGTGTGGGTTCCAGGCGGACAAGCTATATTCAAGAATTGTCTGGCAAAGGTTTTGTATGCCCTAATTAACAATTCAACGTTGCCGGAGAAGCAGCTTCACAAAATAAGGTTAACAATTCTTAAAGCCTTTTTGGCAATGCTGTTACAATGAGCTCGGATCATTTGAGATAAGTACTCCTAGGTCCTTGACAGAGTGAGGGTCTATGAGATTTCTTCTGCCTAATGTATTTGGTGTTCCGATATATTTTTTTTTTGCCAATGTGTAGGACATAACATTTTTTGTTAGTTGAAATTTGGAGTTGCCAATTGCGTGACCATTCTGACACATAGTCAAGGTCATTGCAGGGTAGCAGCATTGTCAGTGGTGTTAAATAATTTTACGTCATCGGTGAAGAGGATGCAGCTGCTTTTAATGCTGTCACATAGGTCATTGATGTAAAACAGAAAGAGTGTGGGTCCTAAGACACTGCCTTGGGGGACACCACTATTAACTGGTGCTGGATTTCATAAGGCCTTCCCTATTTTGACCATTTGTTGCCTGTTTGACAGAAACATAGCTATCCACTTGTGCAGGGATCCAGATATGCCGTAAGAACTAAGTTTCAGCAGTAGTTTGTCATGCACCACTGAATCAAAAGCTTTGCAGAAGTGTGGTGGATATTTTGTCAAGGAGTACCACAGTCACACTGGAGGGTAGAGACAAGATCCCACATTGCTGCAGTAAGGTCAATGAACACAGCTGTGGTTTTTAAGCCTCGCTGGAAACCAGCCTTGATATGTCCTGTTAGGCTCATCCGTTGCCATGTATTTAGAGAGCCAGGAGTTCTACAAAGATGTCTGGCTGCCAACTGTCATTAACTGCCAATTCTTCAATGTTGTCTGGCTGCCACTTGTTGCTGGTCATTTGGTTTACACTGCCGTGCTATCCAGGGTGCACCACAAGGAGGCAAACTAGCATCACACCCCAAAGTATGAAGTAATTTTTTGCTTAACACCTATTAAGTCACAGTTTCAGTCACGAATTGACTTCCATGGACCTTACTTCATACTTAAGTGGTCAGTAGAGAAGGCGTGCACTAACTATTGCCTATTGTCCCTGTCATTGTATTTTATTATCTTATTCTTTTTCTCATTTTTGTTTGACAAATTCCAATAAATAAATAAATAAAAATAAATAAATACATCAATTAGAAACCTTTGGTATTTTCTTTTATCTCTGTCATGCTGTAACATATGTCCGTATTCAATAAAGCATTATAATAGTAAATAGGATCTTTTGCTCTGAAATTGCAATATTTTTGCAAATGTGCTAAAACCATGATTCCATATGATTATCAAGTAAATAAGTATGGTTTCCATGTGCAGATTCAAAGAGAAATTCCGCTTTGTAGTAATTCTGACAAGCAATGAATCATAATTTAACAGAAGTTATTGATAAACTCCAGGTTTTTAAATAAAGGTTTTTACAAGACAGTGTGTGTAGCTTTTTTATCCAGATCAGTTTCTGCTAACTGCTGAAGCTTCATAATAAAAAATAATTTGTAGATGTTTTAAATTAACAAATTAATTCAAGATTTATTGAATTAATTCAATAAGAGGGAGATTAGAATCAAAAACATGAAAAATAAATTGTTATATATATATAACAACCTGATACTACTATAGATGACTAAATTTCCCTAAAACTACTAATAGCAATAGCACATATTTATATATCACTTCACAGTGCTTTACAGCTCTCTCTAAGCACTTTACAGAGTCAGCATATTGCCCCCAACAATCTGGGTCCTCATTATAACAATCTCGAAAGGATGGAAGTCTGACTCAACCTTGAGATAATTAGAATCTAACTTCTGGAGTAAGCAGTGAGTTAAACACCTGCAGTAACTAGATTATCAGATTATGAATCGGACTAAGAAACAGTTTAACTATTTTGCTAATAATATCAATTAAATTAGAAGTTATGACTATTCTTTCATTCCTGTAATAAGAAAATATAATGGTTAAAACATAAATTATTCTGCTAAGACATATGAACCTAGCCACAGGTTCAAAACAAACCTAGCCACAGCCACTTTTCTGTTCCTCAGTTGCCACGCAGAGGGGGAAGGGGGGAAGGACTACTAGACACAACAAAGAGCTTCATCATAAGAACCAAGGTCATCTCTACTGGCAACAGATAAGTGCCTGAAGAGCCTGCCAATTAACCCACTTGGCCAGTGTGACCTGTGACACTTGGAGATGGGGTTATTTCCTAGTTTAATTATACTGAAATCATGAAAGATTTAGAATTGGTTTTCCATTGAAGCTGTGCCGATATGATGTACTCAATAAAGAGGATTGGCTCCTCTGAGAAGGAGCCAATCCTCAGAGTTCTGATTTGCTTGAGTTCATTAGTTGGAAACTTGACATATAATTTATATACAAACATATTGTTTAATTTTTACACAGTTCAGATTTAAGTGCCTTATATGTATAACTATATTTTATTCATTCTTTTATCCCATCTTTACTTCAAGAGTTTAAGAAATATGTGATTTTGTCCTAGTTCTCACATTTTCTCCTCACAATTTTGTTATCTAGGTTTAGGGTATGAATTATTGATTGCTCAGAGGCCTTCATTATGAATGGGATCTGAACCTGTTTTTTTCCTAATCCTGATCATATCATATCATATCAAATGGGTCCCAAGCCCCAAATATATATCTTGACCACAAAAAAATCTTTGAAGATATATTAGAATCAAATTGGAAAACAAGTAAGTTTACTGGTAAGTTTTGTTAGCTTTTCTATCCTCTTAAGCATTTATATATAATTCTGGAATGAAGGAAAAGGGGACTTGAATTAATCATGGATTAACTCAATTAATCATGGATTTTTATTTTATGAGAATGCTTATGTTCTGAACATATAATATCCAATGTCTCCCTTTAGAAAGGAGATCATATATTTTCCTAGCAACTGAAAGTTATTTACAGCAATGGAAAATTATCCAAGCATATATGAAACATATTTGAAGCTCACTTAATAGTGTCTTACTTCCATGCCAGGAATGTTGTTTATTTGGAAGTAAAAAAAGAAATAAAGTAGGAAAATAAATGGTACACAAAGTTTTGTAGCATTCCACAAGCAATGGAATGTGCTGACTTAATAGGTAAATATTCAATGATTTTTAAAAGATAGACTTAAGATCATATATCCCTTGCAGAAAATTGCTGACAATGCTGCAATAAAAAGTAGTTGCAAATGTCAAAAGTAAAATATGGCCCCTATATTTAATAAGCAACATTTGCTTCTCCTTAGAATAACTGTTGATGTGTAGGCTATCTAGCGCATGCAGAGTATTGTCAATATCATCATGAAAGCAGGGGTGGGATTCTACCAGTTTGGACTGGTTCTATAGAACTGGTTGTTATGATTCTGTGCAGTTCAGAGGACCGGCAAATTGTGCCCCTGGCTGGCCCTGCTCCTCTCTGCCCGGTCCTCCCCTCCCTGCCCAGTCAGTCCTTATCACGCATGAGCACCATCGCGTGCATGCCAGACATTGCTGACTGCGTTCTCCTCCTGCCCAGTCACTCCTTAAGGTATTTCTTTCTTTTTTTCCCTCCCATCATCAGCTGTTCCAATGATCAGCTCTGCCAGCATCCCCGTCTTACTGCTTCACTGCCTCCTGGGCCTCTGGGAAGCCTCTTGTGGGATGTTTTTGCTCCCAGGAGGTTTCCCTGAGGCCAAGAAGGCCCAAAAACGGAGCGTGGGGGAGGGAGCTGCACCCACTCCCCAGGCTCCAATTTTTGCTTTCCTGGGCGCCAGGGAAGCTTCCTGGGAGCAAAAACATCCCACAAGAGGCCTCCCTGAGGCCCAGGAGGCAAAAAAATGGGATGGGGGGGGGTTCCTGCAAAAAAAAAAAAAAAGCCACACCCACAGAACCAGTTGTTAAAAAATTTGAATTCCACTTCTGCATGAAAGCATGTTGGTTTAGTCAGTCTGCATGAAGTTAGAGAATCATATTCAATTCTTGGATTCCATATATACAGTACTTTTCCCACCTGTTAAATTAATAGTTTTATAGTATATTAATTATTTATTTCCTATCTTATTTACTCTAAATATAGTATTCCAAATGGCAAAACTACCTTGAATTTAAATTGTTCTTCCCAAAAATAAAGATTGTAGAGATAATAAATCAATCAATGATACTGACATAATCCCTACGGTTTTTTTTCACATAAATATGTCTATACGAAATATTTATATGTATGGGGGTATGATGGTCCACAGATGTGCATGCACATTGGCCAGATGTTTCTTTCCAAAAAAGACACACTACAAGGTCAGAATAAAATTAAGTTAATGATAATTCAATTTATGAATTAAAGCTACTTTCTATAAAATAATCCCCATATAATTTATTTATTTCACACACAAAACAATATACAAGCAGGGAATTAAAAAAGAATTAAAGGCCTCTTACTCCCAAGTAATTAGCCATACACTGCCACTATACTGTATTTGTGTCTTAGTTCAGTTTATGTCATGTAAATTATAATACAAACTGGGGAAGAAAGTATTTTAAAATATTAAAGGTGTTGGGTTTTTTTCATTTCTCTTTGCAAAACTGAAATAGACCCAAAGGTCTTTTTGTTTAATCATGTGATCACAAATGAATCAATTTTATACTCTAGTAAATTCAAAAAAGTTTAATATCTTTTAATTCCAGAAATTCTGGTACTGTAACTGTACTGTATAGTGTACTAGCTCATTATTCTTTACATATAAAGGAAGATTGTTTACAAAAAGAACAGCTCTATTCACAGGGATCTCTAGTAAATGAAGATCATGAGGTTGCACAATCCTCACTCATTCAGAAAGCTTCCGTAGAGTTGCAGCTTCTGTAGCTGAAGATGAAAATTAGCAAGAAGGAAGGAAGGTTTTATAATTACATCATTTCCCATTCAATCACTTCATTATTTTCTGCTTTTGCACATATGCACACCTCCAACAGTATTGTTTACTATTAAATTCACAATCACTATAAAATAATCTCATCTTCCAATTCACAGCTAATAATCTAACAAAAAAAGTACTGAATGTGAATTATTTTGCTGGTGAATATTTTTTCCTTTGTTTGCAATTCATGATTTATACATTTAAAAATATTTTTCCCCACAAGTGGACCAAGATCACATAAAAGAATTTAACTCATGAGTTAATTTAGCTATGATTTTAATCTAATTGGAATCCATTTTACGTATTTAGTCTTGGGAAGAGGTGAAAATTTATTAAGTATACTTATCAACACATGTGAACTGTACCTCTATTAAAGGAACTGAAATAAACTGTTATATATGTTGACATTTTTAGCTGTATCCTTTAAAGTACAATGTTATGGCAACTTCACATAACATAATACAGTAGTTTATATTTAACTTTTTACTTTAACCAAAAGTATGAGTGAACTCTGGATATAATTTTAAAAACATTTGCAGATTATTTTAAAAGACAGAACAATTGAATATATATTACCCAAAATAAGCCACTTCATCAAACCAATTATCATTAATAAATATACATTCTAGGGATACACTACATTCTTGTGGCTTTCTTGACTGAGTTTCTCAATCCCAAAAGCTCTAAAATTTCTAATGATTGCCATCTGGAATATTTTACTCAACGAAGTGAAATTGTTGGACTCTTTAAATATGCAAACTAACTGCAATAATTTGCTGAAGGGCAAAATCCATAATACAGTTATTTTTGGAAATGCAGACTTATATGAAATCTAAAACCACACGACTGTGCATTTAACAAAAACATTTTTTATTTTTACCTAAGATCCAATTAACTATTAGGTATTCCTGAGAAAAATTACTTCCCCAAATCCTTTTCATATTCAGTTTTATGAGCACTGTTTTAGCATTCCTTACATCAGAAGCAAAACAGCATTTCCTGCTAACAAAGAATGAAATACTATAATTGCACAGTATGTTTTAATGTTCTTCAATTCCATTCTCGGGACATTTAGGAAAAATAAATATTTGGACATTTTTAATGATATATACAGTACATAGCTGCTTCCTGATGAATAGGCAATGTAATTTAGTGAGATACCCTAGGCATTTTATCTAAGGGGAACATTTATCTAAGGGGAGCACATTCAAATCAGTCCTTCCTCGAACTAAAATATCCCAAATACATTCAAAATACCGTGTTTCTCCAACAATACGGCCTCCGCCAATAGGAAGGCCCAGCATGATTTTTAGGCATGAGGTGAAATTAAGGCCCGCCCCCCAAATTTAGGCCTATTCAAACCATGCTTTTCCCCGCCATTTCTCACATCGTTTGTTAGAACTACACAACGTGAAGAGAAATGAGCGGGGGAAGGGTGGGGGGGATGGGGAGAAAACTTGCCTTTAGGAGTGCCCTGCAGGTAGCCTAGGCTAGAATACCCTGATAGCCGATAGAAGCTCCCTGAAGGCAGAGTCCCCAGCCGCTTCGATCAGCCGGTAGAAGCGGCCTCAGGGCGAGCGCACACATACACTCCCCTCGCCGCGAGGCCGCTTCTACTGGCCGATCGAAGTGGCTGGTGACTGCATTTGGGGAGCTTCCATCACCTGAAAGAGACTGCCTAATGGCGAGAGGACACAGGCAGCCCTGCCTCGCCCCGAAGCAGCTGGGGATTCTGCCTTCAAGGGAGCTTTCGTCTGCCGATAGAAGCAGCCTTGTGGCGAGGGGAGTGTGTGTGAATGTGTGCTCTTGCACCCATCAAAAATGTAATTGGTCCATCCATCTTGCTGCTGATTACCTGCTTCTCTTCTCCAGCATTATAGACTTCTCAAGGAAGATGCAATTTGATAAATGTGAACAAAATAAAATAATTTTATATTCTCAGGTGTCTTCTCCCACAACAAAATTCCAAAAGTGTCAATATTCCTTCTATCTTGCCTTTCC